>NC_136266.1:1971516-2300500 GCF_964187855.1 Myxine glutinosa
AATGAATCACACCGGTTAAACTCGTACCGATGGATGTGCCGATGCTGACTTGGGTCCACCAGCTCCGTCACAGTGCACGGATCGATCCAGATGCGCAGCTTGAAGGAGGTCCGCAGGACGAACCGCCGCTTCGAAGTCCGCACGAACGATGATCCAGGACGGATGAATTTCAGTGCAGGAAGGATGAACCAGCACATCGGACAGCCAGCTTCAAGATGAACGACGGGAGAGAGCTCGAATGACGATGGCACGGACCTTTATTCGGTGGAATGTCCTTCTAGAAGGTTCCACGGCCTCCATGGTCCGAAGTTGGTCACGTGGGCCATTTGCCCCCCCCCCCCCCCACCTCCTTCTGGAAGGTTCCACGGCCTTCCTTTGGCCGAGGTGACATTGGCCGGTTGCTAGGGCAGGGTGTATGACCTGATTGGTTCCTTTCGTGTTCACGATCTCTCATTGGGCATTCGTGTGTCACGATGCCATTGGAGCTTTGCTGGTGACGTATATACGCCCTCCCATTGGTTTACCTGTTGGTAACGTGGGCTTTTCTGTTAGCCACACCCACCACAGCCGTGGTTGATTACGTGGATTGTATTCTTAGCCATGCCTCCCTGCACCAGAACCAACGTCTTCTTTCACAAGTACGAGGGGGTTGGAATCCTGCCTAACTCAACGCATATCTGCTTTAATTATCACACAATGGGAAGGGAGCTAATCTTTACATTTAATAAGAAATAACTGACTACTGCAGGCTACATGTTGTCGTGCAATTAACTATAGGGGGTTTGCCTTTATTGCAAACCATAACAATATAAAATATGTATATATATATATATATATATATATATATATATATATATATATATATATATATATATATATATATATATATATTATATATTATATATATATATATATATATATACAGTATATCTATATAATTATGTATATATATATATATATATACAGTATATCTATATATCTATATATATATATATATATATATATATATATATGTATATATATATATATATACACATATATACACATATATATACACACACACACACACACACACACACACACACACACACACACACACACACACACACACACACGGTCCGAATTTCCTGGGACCTGTGAAAAACCGGAACCCAACTTTACTCTGTGATAAGATCAAATATGGAAACAATGAGTCAAACGAACAAGTTTGTTAATAATAATAATAATGCATTTATTTTTATATAGCGCTTTTCAGGAAGCCCAAAGACGCTTTGACAGAGTGCAAAACATAATGCATAGCAAAACAGAAAAACAATTGCAAAAAAAAGAAGAATCAATAGGGAAATATTCAAAGCACAAAGGAGGGAGAAGGAGAGGAGATAGTCAGGGGTTAGATGCTGTGGGTTAAATGTTGAATGCAGTGTTGAACAGGTGGGTCTTGAGTGATGTTTTGAATGTGGTGAGTGAGGAGGAGTCTCTGATGGTGTGAGGTAGCGAGTTCCAGAGGGTGGGAGCAGCGATGGAGAAGGCCCTGTCCCCCCAGGATCTAAATTTGGTCCGGATGGGGGGGGGTCAGGAGGTTGGTACCAGCAGAGCGGAGGTTGCGGGTGGGAGTGTGTCTGGAGAGGAGGTCAGCCAGGTAGGATGGGGCCAGGTTATGGAGGGCTTTGTAGGTCAAGAGGAGGATTTTGTACTGGATTCTCTGGGAGATGGGGAGCCAGTGAAGCTTGTAAAGGACGGGGGTGATGTGGTCACGGGTCCGGAATGGGTGAGTAGACGGGCAGCGGAGTTCTGAATGTATTGGAGTTTATTGGCGATTGTTGAGGGTGAACCATAAAGGAGGCTATTGCAGTAGTCCAGACGGGAAGTGATGAAGGCGTGGATGAGGGTTTCAGCAGCCACGGAGGAGAGGGGATGGACGGAGACGGGCGATGTTTTTCAGGTGAAAGAAGGCTGTCTTTGTGATCTGTTTAGTGTATTTGTCGAAGGAGAGGGTTTGGTCAAAGATGATGCCAAGATTCCGGATGTGAGCAACTCCACAACTACCAACACTCATTCCTCCATCCCATCTCAACTTCAACAATGTAAATGTCTCCCCTCCCCTTACTCTGTTTCCTGCCTTTCCTGACACTGTTTGCATATTGGAGACATCTCATATTCCACCTTTCTCTTCTCCCAACCTCCTCCTCCTCCTCCTCAGTGTCATTAGTCAAAGTAGGAAAGTTCTCACTGGCGATCTGGCCAAATTCCGAATTCCTGCCAAGACTGACTGCTGGGAAAGGCAATGGCAAACCAGTGCAACCCATGCCAATAAACTGATTCAACAGCAACAACACTTTGTAAAAAGTATAGTAAAGCTAATCAGCATCATAGTACACTGTGCATTAAGGAAACAATTAAGTCCTTCAAAGCTCTTCTTTATCAAAACTGTAAATTTGTTAAACAAAATGTTCGTTTCAGCAGTATACAAACCAGTGATGGCAGAGATACGTTGCAGTGTAGATTCGGACACAGGAATTGGAATTTGACAACGCAGTACAAAGCATGCCGGGAGCTCGACGCTGTTTGCTGGAGAGATGGCAGCAAATGGTGGAGTGCTGTGTAAAGGCAAAAAGGTTTATCTTCATTATCTGTTTTTCACAACATGGAAATCAACCAATGCAAAACAAGATAACAAAATAACATAGTAATGGCCTCCAAAGCCAGTCGCCGACTGGGCATCCTCCGTCGTGCGAAGTCCTTCCTCGGCACACCTGAGCTCCTCACCACATACAAGGCTTTCATCCGCAGCTCTATGGAATACTGTTCTCCCCTATGGGCTGGTGCTCCTGCCTCACACCTGGCTCGGCTTCACGCTGTTGAATCCAAAGCTTTCAAAATCATTGGAATCTCCCGCGATGAAGCTATCTCTGAGGGCCTTTCACTCACTCACCGCAGGCAGGTAGGTGGTCTTTCTGTCTTCTACCGACTCCTCTCCGGCCTTGCTCCCCCAGCTCTCTCTGTGCTCTGTCCCCCAAATATTCCTACAGGTCGCACAAGATCTGCCAGCAACCCTCTGATGGTTAAACTGCCGAAATCTCGGCTCTCTGCTCACCTTCACTCTTTCATTCCTCTTTTCTCCCGCCTGTGGAACAAACTCCCACACTCCCTTCAATCCCTCTCCTCCCTCCAGGTCTTTAAAACAGCTGTTCACCACCATCTCTTATCTTCCCCCATCCATAACCTTGATCTTTTCTACCCCCACTAATTCACCCCAGATCCACCTTGTTTGAAATTCCAACTTATTTCCTGGAAATCCTGGCAGTGTCCATATGTTTATACCTCTCCCACCCCCCCCCCCCTTCACATGCCTCCCCCCCTTCACATGCCTCCCCCCCAAAGCCCTCTCCCTCCCACAGATCTCTCGATGTCTCCATGTCTCTCGGTCCCTGCTCTCAAATGTTGTGTTTGTGTCCTTCCCCCTCTCTCCCCATCTTGTCTACCGCTCCCGATGTTATTTGTTTTATGTGTCTGTTTGTCTTTCTGTGTGATTAATGTTCGCTCTTTCACGAGCCTCGATCTTGTATACAAAAAAAAAAAAAAAAAAAAAAAAAAAAAAAAAAGTAAAACGGACATGAAAGATCAAAATTTGAAACAAGCTAAAATTTCTTCCTGTTCATTATTCAAAACATTAGGAAGTATCAAAGCAAGTGAAAAAATAGAAACCAATCGCTAGTCCACATTGATCTGCAGGTTGTCTTTGAAATGCATGGAAAATGTATGAACGTCCACATTCAACAAGCGAGCAAAATGCATCGTTATAATTTTGCACTGACCCTTCTTCATCGGCGGCGTGGTTTCCCATGACGAGAGGTACGATGGGAAGTCGGTACAAACCGTTAACGCCTTCCACGGCCACGGTCACGTTCAGGCCTAACGATCGTGGAACTACCGTGGCACATTGCACATGACAGGAAGCACAACATAGGGATCGTTAATTTACTACGTATCATTTACTCACCAAGTACACAAAACCACCTAGAATGTCCGTCAAAGATGTGTGACCAATAGTGAATAGTGATGAAACAAATTCACAATTAAAACTTTCTATGAATTCACAATTAAAACTTTACACAAATTCCAAATTAAAACTTTCTATGAATTCACAATTAAAACTTTACACAAATTCCAAATTAAAACTTTCTATGAATTCACAATTAAAACTTTACACAAATTCCAAATTAAAACTTTCTATGAATCCACAATTAAAACTTTACACAAATTCCAAATTAAAACTTTCTATGAATTCACAATTAAAACTTTACACAAATTCCAAATTAAAACTGTCTATGAATTCACAATTAAAACTTTACACAAATTCAAAATTAAAACTTTCTATGAATTCACAATTAAAACTTTACACAAATTCCAAATTAAAACTTTCTATGAATGCACAATTAAAACTTTACACAAATTCCAAATTAAAACTGTCTATGAATTCACAATTAAAACTTTACACAAATTCACAATTAAAACTGTCTATGAATTCACAATTAAAACTTTACACAAATTCAAAATTAAAACTGTCTATGAATTCACAATTAAAACTTTACACAAATTCAAAATTAAAACGTTACACAAATTCACAATTAACACTTTACACAAAGTCACAATTATAACTTTACACAAATTCACAATTATAACTTTATACAAACTCACAATTAAAACTTTATATGAATTCACTATTAAAACTTCACATAAATTCACTATTAAAACTTTACATAAATTCACAATTAAAGCTTTATACTAATTCACTATTAAAACTTTACACAAATTCACAATTAAAACTTTACACAAATTCACAATTAACGCTTCATACAAATTCACAATTAAAACTTGATAAAAATTCACTATTAAAACTTTACACAAATTCACAATTAAAACTACACAAATTCACTATTAAAACTTTACACAAATTCACAATGAAAACTTTAAAAGCAAAAATTGGTAAAGAATGGAATTCACAGGTTAAAAGGATTAACACACGTTAATCCGTTCTCAAGTTAAAACAGGACAAACAGACAGTCAGACACGGCTACTTTTATAATATAGATTTCACATTGTGGATTACATGTCCTGCACTTGTACACAATTCAGCCTTGAAAACCCGTGTGAAAACAAAAGGTTTTTCTGCTAAAGACATCATGATTTTATTTCCTCTGCATTATGAAAACACATCTTCTTTAGGCGGTGTATAATAGACGGTGTGCCACGATCGCTCCAAACTAAACATCGATTACCTTGTTTCATTTGCATGAGTTGTAATCAAAATGCACCTTTGTTTCTTCAAAAAGTAAATTATGATAGAAGACACGTTGATTCAGTCTTAAAATGGACATCAGAGACCTATGGAGCGTCAGAGATTTGTGAGGAAAACAAAATGGTGGAAATGTGTTTTTGAAGCCCTTCCCAAAATGGGTGGAGCCACTCCCTCAATGGGGGAGGCTACACAAACGGATAGACAGACAGACGTGATCACCTACGGAGAATATTATATAGACTAGTGGGGTCACCTGTGGGAATCCCACGGGCATGATGTGTGACATTTTGACATATTAAGTTAGATGCTGCACCTGCACATTCAGTTTTTCAAAATGGTGACTTGCAATTTATCAGATCCACAAATTATGGAATCTACACAATTTGTTTACTTCTGATAACATGTAAGGCTAACCGTGTAAGACGTGAGGCTAACCCCCGCTCTAGCAGGGAAAATGGCCTTTAAAATGCATGTTGTTGTTGTTGTGTTGATAACATGTGCGTGCACATGGGAAATACAGTTTGAAATGTGTATTTACATCATGTAAAATGTGACTTCAAGAGCTCAATTAAATCTCAAATCATCAAGAGCTCAATGATAAAAATGAAATAAGATGGTGAATTAGAGTCGAGATAAAGCCGTGAGAGTCTCAATGGTCTTTATGTTATAGGCCTTTGAAAATGTATTTCGTTCTATAAACGGTAACTTTCATCGAATTTTATTCCCGTTTCTTTCAACCGAGTCTAAAACCATGTTAGCATTTTTGATATATCTAGGCATTTTCCTGTCTGTTATTTTAGGCGGTGGATGATATACCGTGCCGCGAATTTCTAAAATGTCTCAGCAATTTCCCGTGTTTACGTGAATTTTCTCAATTATTGCTGAAACCGAGTCCAAAACCATCAATAAAAATGAAATCAGATGGTGAATTAGAGTCTAGATAAAGCCGTGAGACAGTCTCAATGGACTTTATGTTACAGGCCTTTGAAAAGGCATTTCGTTCTATAAACGGTAACATTCATCGAATTTTATTCCCGTTTTTTTTTCAACCGAGTCTAAAACCATGTTAGTGACTGTGAAAAATGAAATGAGATATCGAATTAGAGTTGAAATAAAACTGTGAGAGAGAGCAAGACACCACGGGCCTAACAAAAGAGGCCTCAAAGCTATGCGAGTAAACAAAATGGTGGAAATGTGTTTTTGAAGCCCCTCCCAAAATGGGTGGAGCTACTCCCTCAAAGGAGGAAAACACACCCAGGGACAGACTCACAGACAGAATCACCTATGGAGAATATTATATAGACTAGTGGGGGCACCCGTGGGAATCCCACGGGCATGGACGTGTGTGACATTTGGACATCTTCATTTAGATGCTGCACATTCAGTTTTACAAAATGGTTACTGGCAATTTATCAGATCCACAAATAATGTCATCTACACAATGTATTTACTTCTGATAACATGTGAATGCATGTGTGTACACATGGGAAATAGTTTGAAATGTGTAATTACATCTCATGTAAAATGTGACTTCAAGAGCTCAAATCCTCTCCCTCTCCACCCCCATCCCTCCCACATCACGCATACTGCACCGGGGAGTGGATCACCCACAGGGGAGTGGGTCACACACTTGGGAGTGGGTCACACACGGGGGAGTGGGTCACACATGGGGAAGTGGGTCACACATGGGAGAAAAGGATCACGATGTTCATTGGTGGTCTTGTTCTGTTCCCTCATTCTTTTATTCATTTTGAAAATGGCAGTTACAAATGACCCTCATGCAACTCATTGAGACAGCGCTGACATAAAGAAACAGGAATGACCACCCACATGCTCCACATTACGCAACTTTGAGCTAAATACAGCTCGGATAAACGCAACGCATATGTGAGTGAGAACATATTCTGACGTCGACAGCAACTCGCACCAATAACCTGACAAAACAACGTCCACAACACATGACTGCACGGGATCACGAAGTACAGCAGCGAACCAGATTCACTCAGTTCCAACATGAACACCTCGACCTCATCTGCAGGTTCGGCACCGGCCTTTGGAGAACGAAGCTCTGCCCCCCTCCCCACGTGCAGCGTACTTAATAATTGCAACTTTTCATTGTGACTACATCTAAAGAATGAAACATTCCGACTATATAAAGAATACAGCTCAAATGGAAAAGTCCCTGGGAAAAATGTTATGGGCGGTGTATATATAGTCCAGCGAAAACCAAAATTACTCTTTTTGTTGCAGCATACAAAATTACATCTTTTTCATTAAATATTTCAAAGAAACGTATTTAAAGTTAATGTGCACTTCAATTATTTAAGAGCAGGTTGGACAAACATTGGTCCTTCTCTCATCTAATGTTACCCTGATTTCCCAACAAACATGCACACCTCACAATAAATTATGTCCAATTTATGTCAAGTAGTGGGACATATTGTTATGTCTGGGGGGGCAGAGGAATATCTAGAGCCAGATAGATCTGTATAGGTTAGGTATCCGACTGTCGCGATACGGAATCTACCCTGTAATAAGTTCTATGTTAGCCCGGGTTGTCGGTATAAGCTGTATTGATGTTCCCGCTACGAGGGAGCAGGGCATGCTAAATAGTGCAGGGATTATGGATAAGATTCCTTTGTTTGTCGTCCCCCTCTGTCGTCAAACTGTGTCCCTTATGGCAACGCACTCATTTAAACACTTAGATAGGTCCTGAGTGCACTCATTAAATAATTCCCCTTCCCTTACAATGACCTTGGAAGAAGACCGGCAGGAAGCCAGATCGGGGCACCGCCGGATGGCCGCCGCCAGCCGCACTACAAGCTGGCCGAGCAACATCGCGTGAGACGAGCTATAACCACGCCACAGGGAATGTGTGATTGGTTGGCGCGGAAGGCGCGAGCCGTGAACCAATCAGCGCGGAAGGTGCGAGAAGGTTCGGCAGACGGTGGGAAGCTACAAGGCTCTGGTTGGTGACGCGCCAGAACTGACGTGAGATGCCAAGTTAGAAAAGGGCTCGCTGACGTGCTTCTCTCTCTTCTTCGTGCTGGGCTCTTCGCTCTTGGTATTGAGTCGTGCTGGTCCTTCGCTCTTCGTTGTTCGTTCTTGGCTCTTCCTATTGAGAGGTCCTGGTGGTTGTTGGTTCGCCATATTCGTGGTGCTTGGAGCGGTGCTCGGTGCTTTTGGTGCTGTGAGCGAACGGACCTCATGGGCGGTCGACGAGGAGCCTGGAGTGGGGCGTTGGCTCGAGCCTGGCATAGCGCGTGGACGAAGCGGACGGAGGGTTTCCTCGCGCCGGAGCTTGGAGCCGCGTTGGACGGTGGACAAGACTGCAGACAGTTAAGCTCGCACCCACGCAGCATTACACAACGGACAGTTATTTTTGGTAATTCATTTTCCTTTGTCTTGTTTCTGAGGTGAGGTGTGCGGGATCCCGATATAGGACACTTTATTTATCATCGTGCGTTTTCCTGTCCCGCTATCTCTTGTAAAATAAACCTTTGTATTATTTTCTGTATATACCTGAACGCAGTTTTCCGTGTGATTTATTTAATTAGCAGCAGCATTGGAGATGCCCCGAGAACAGGTAAGACTGCAGGGGTCTGGTGCCGTCCCTCCATCCCGTGTAATTTTGTATAGCTTTCTATCTTCGAGTCCGCCATTGAGTTTTCGCCTCGAGAGCTAAGGCCTCCGCGATCGGCTTCCGTGACTGCCTGATTTTCATCAAAGGCGGCCACATGACAATATACAAACCCCATCGATGGAATGAATGCAAGTTTAAACAGGATTACCTTCACTTCCGTATAATAATGATGAATGATGATGATATCTATATATATAAAACACAGTTTATGTGTGTAATGTTACCGGTAGACTCCTAAACAGAGAGGCTCACGTACTTGATATTTGGCACAAACATGGCAATTGAGCTTGGGAAGAACATGGTCGACCTAAAAATTTATTTCATAATATTTTTAAACCATATTTTTACCTCAGCGCATTTCAGCAAGGCATATTATGACCGGAATGGCAGAGCAGCGCGCTGATTCGCTCAGAGCGATCACGTGATGTTCCTTGCCACCATTAACTCAGTTACGTGTTCGCACGTATTTCAGAGCGAAAAGCGATTCCGTTTTTTCACATTTCAGCGAGTAATATTGCCATTCACACCACATAGGTTTTTTTCCCTTTCATCTTTAGATCCATATTTTTTGCCATAACGTAGCGCATTATGGCTCTCTCGAGCTCGAGTTAGCCAATCACCTGGGAGCATGAGGCCACGTTGGCCACGCCCACGACACGACGCAGAGTTGCAATCGATCGCTCAGAGCGATCACGTGATGTTCCTTGCCGCGCGATAGCGTTTTTTCACATTTCAGCGAGGAACATTGCCATTCACATCACATAGGTTTTTTTTTCTTTCATCTTGAGATCCATATTTTCTTTCAGCGAGGAATATTATACACGGAATCTGAATCGGTGGCAGAGCAGCGCGCTGATTCGACGATTCGCACGCCCTTCCCCATCCCCCCTCTCCTCCCCTCCCCTCCCCCCTCTTCTCCCTCACGTTTATACACGGAATGCCGGGTACTTCCCCCCCTCCCTCTCCTCCCCTCTCATCCCCTCCCCCCCCCCGTTCCCCTCCCCTCCTCTTCCCCACCCGGCAATGCCGGGTACTTCCCCCCCCTCTTCTCCCCTCCCCCCTCTCCTCCCCTCCCCCCCCCGTTCCCCTCCCCTCCTCTTCCCCCTCCCACTCCCCCCTCCCCCCTCTCCTCCCCTCCCTTCCCCCCCCTCCCCCTCCCCCCCTCTCTTCTCCCTCACGTTTATACACGGAATGCAGGGTACTTCCCCCCCCCCCTCTTCTCCCCTCCCCCCCTCTTCTCCCCTCCCCTCCTCTTCCCCCCTCCCCTCCTCTTCCCCGCCCGGCAATGCCGGGTACTTCCCCCCCCTCTTCTACCCTCCCCCCTCTCCTCCCCTCCCCCCTCACCTCTCCCCTCCCCCCTCCCCCCTCCCACTCCCCCTCCCACTCCCCCCACATTTTTTAAATTAAAACTTTCAAATAAACTTCTTTAAAGTGTACGTGAACATAACTTTTAAAATAAGAACGAATAAACATCTCTCGGCAATTTATTGTCTGTGTTATTTGGGCGGTGTATGATATACCGTGCCGTAAGTTTCTAAAATGTCTCAGCAATTTCACGTCTGTGTGTGAATTTTCTCAATTATTGCTGAAACCGAGTCTAAAACCATCGAAAAAAATGAAATCAGATGGTGAATTCGAGTTGAGATAAAGCTGTGAGAGAGTCTCGATGGACTTTATGTCACAGGCCTCAAAGCTATGCGAGGAAACAAAATGGTGGATATTTGTTTTTGAAGCCACACCCCCAGACAGACAGACAGACAGACAGACAGAATCACCGATGGAGAATATTATATACTAGTGGGGTCACCCGTAGGAATCCCACGGGTATGGACGTGTGTGACATTTGGACATCTTGATTTACATGCTGCACATTAAATTTTACAAAATGGTTAAAATGGTGTAATGAACACAATTTATTTATTTCACATAATATGTGACCCCTCACGCCTCTCCAATGCCACTCCTCCTCACACTCCTCTCCAATACCTCCTCACACTCCTCTCCAATACCTCCTCACACTCCTCTCCAATACCTCCTCACACTTGTGGAAGTGTAACTCAGTGTAACTTATTAATTGGCACTGGTAACTTATTAATTAACCTGGTAACAAAGCAGATACATTTTACATGCAAACTCTGTGAAAGACGAGTTTGTAAATGAGTCAGGAATGCGCCCGAACATGATAATCTCTTGTCCACCTGGTCACAGCCCCTGGCTGAAGCACCCCCCTATTGTTTGGTGAATGGAACTCACAGCAGGAGGGGGGCTAGCTGGTGCCAGGGAGGCGACCAGTAATGTCAGCGGAGAAGGGATTACGATTTCAGCGGACAGAGAATTAACTGAAGTGTGCCGATATAAACAGAAGGGACTTTGAGCAAAAGGAGAACTTGCTGCGAGGAGCTCTGACCAACGGGAGTGTCGGAGGAACATCAGCCGAACGCGAAGGACCATGCGAAAAGAGTTAATCTCAGCCATTGAATTATGCGGTATTATTTGGTAAATGGAATGAAGTGAATAACCAGTTAATAAACCAGACCTTTTGTAAACCTGTGTCCGGTCATTGGAGTCTTGAGTCTAACAGCTACAAATTCTTCTACAATTTGGAGGCACCGCTGACATCAACTGGACACAAACAAGTCTTTAAAAGGTAAGTGTGTCTTGTTTTTGGTCCAGTATGATTTACGAACTTGGGAATAGTTATGTTGTATATACATGGAGGATTTGTGTGGGACTTGCGATTGTCCATAGGTGATACAAGGATGAAACGTGTTAAATGATTCTATTTATTCGTGTTTTTCCTAAATGATTTCTGTAAATACGTATTTTTGCGCTGGTCATTAAGGGTCTTACTGTGACCTGGGAGCAAACGGAGCAAGCGTGCACCTTGCGACCATTTGCTTCCAGGACGTGTAAGGCCGGTACACTCGTTTACCCACCCGTACACGTATAAAGTACTTCTTTTTTTTTGCACTTGTTCAAAGCACTCGACTTGCTCAGCGAGCCAGCGACTTGCTCGGCGCTCGGCGAGCGACAGGGAACCGGGAAAGGGAATTATATTTATATATATATTTTTTTACCTCATTCCAATTTATGGTATTGCGACAAAAAGGCTTATATCTTTGGAAACGACTGGTCGGATTTAGACAAATTAAAACTCGTTCGATCAACAAATAAATTCATGACAGACAATCCCACCTCATGCCGGTCCAGAGTTACTGTGAAAGATGGCGATTGGATAAAAATTGCATACCAACACTCCCTCACTGTCCCTCATTGTCCCTCATGTCCATTCCGGCACCCTGTCTCTTCCTCCCGCTCCTTTTCCCTCCCTTTACTTCACATTGGCGGACGTTTTGCGAGAAGCAAAGCGTTTTGCAGGACGCTTCCAGGAAACAGAACCAGTGCTGTTGTTTTTTTTTTGACGAAATTTGCCAGATAAATAGCATGGGTGACACGGAACCAGTGCTGTTGTTTTTTTTTTGACGAAATTTGCCAGATAAATAGCATGGGTGACACGGAACCAGTGCTGTTGTTTTTTTTGACGAAATTTGCCAGATAATTGGCATGGGTGACACGGAACCAGTGCTGTTGTTTTTTTTGACGAAATTTGCCAGATAAATAGCATGGGTGACACGGAACCAGTGCTGTTGTTTTTTTTTTGACGAAATTTGCCAGATAAATAGCATGGGTGACACGGAACCAGTGCTGTTGTTTTTTTTTAACGAAATTTGCCAGATAAATAGCATGGGTGACACGACGAAATGATTGGATTTTGGTGAAGACCCAGGTGCGAATCCGGCTACGAGAATTGTTTAAAGTGATTCTTCACCATAAAGAGATCGGGTGAAAAGCGATATACATGATATTTAACATAATATACTTATTAATGTTATTATTTTAATATTATTCAAAAAAAAAAAAAAAAAGTGACAAAAACACGCCGATTCCATTTTTGGTTCAGGTCCGAATCCAGATCCGGCCTATCAGTGGGATACAAAACATAAACTGTTCACCAAGGCGGAGATATAATAATAATAATAATTCTGTATTATTTAGTTAACCAGTTTGTGTGAAACCTCAACCTAAATATAAAAATTGATCTGCTTGGTGTTAGTTTAAGGGCTGTTCCAAATTTATCCTGATTATGAGAGATAATTACAGGAAATGTGTACTGTTCTTGCTTGGTGATTATGAGACAAAAACAGCAGAGTGGGAATCGGCAGACAATGGAACAGCTAGCGACGAGTGTTTGTGAGTAACAACCACCCTCTGGTCGAGGCTCATAGAAGGGGTGATGCTTACTGATTCGGCACGCTTACAATAGGTGTTAATGGTGGGATGTCAGAGGTTTTGGTGTGGTTTAATGTTCACACTGTTTTGGAAAATAATGCTCGATGCAACATGATCCTAAAAAAAGAACCCAGCCCTACATCGAAAGATCAGGAAGGGAAGGAATGGAAAATTTGTCAAGGTTTGAAATTAATCGGACAAGTGGGTCCCAAGGTATGGTCACCGTACTCGCAAGCCGTTCGCTTTGGCTCTGCGAATGGATCAAACCATTTCATGTAAATAGAGGGGGGGTTCTGTGGTCGTTCGCTTTGGCTTTGCGAATGGACCAAACCATTGCATGTAAATAGAAAGGGGGTTCTGTGGTCGTTACTGCCACGTGGTTTCAAAGTTTTTGTTGTTGCTTGCACGCATTTTTTTTGCAAGCACGTACGGGCAAGCACGTACGTGCGGGCACGCCCTAGTATATATAAATAGAGGTAATATTGAGTTATGGAATTAATTGCTTTCAACAATGCAAAGGGTGACAAGATATGGGATTTTAATGGGATTTTAATGGGATTGCATTGTGATTCATTGGGATTATCCATTGGGATAATCCACAACGTTTCACTTTCGTTGTTGCAACGTTTTGCTCCAACGTTTTGGGGACACTCAAATGTTAAATAAACCGGATAAGAATTCACGAGTTATTTAATTATGAGCGATTAATGAAGTACTCATTTAATTAATTACATTTCTTATTAAATTACAGTAATTACATTACAGTAATTACCTGAGGTAATTACAGTAATTACAGTTCCGGTAATTACAGTAATTACAGTAATCATTACAGTAATTGCAGTAATCTTATTACAGTAATTACATTACATTAACTCAGGCACCTTTTGAGTAAGGAAGCTGATATTTGGACATGACACTGACCAAGTGATGTGGCTGTCAAGGAAAATATTGATTTATTGATTAATCATTTAATAAATTAACTCGTTGATTTATAAATGACTTATTTAATTAAAAGTCCTCAGAGATACATCTTCGGATGAAATACTTACAGATTGGTTATGCTATGAGCCAATTGATTAAGGAAAATATTTTGTGATGGCCATATTGGCAATTTCGTGGCCATATTCGTGGCAACTCAGTTAGTGCCACTGCACCTTTAAAATGCATCCCTGCGTTCATTTTTCGATCGATTGAGTTGAAATTTTGAACAATCGGATCTGGACTGTCGCTGTTAACGACTCTAGCATGCACTCGTCCAATCAGGATGGAACGGTATGGTCCCCGGATTATCACTGCCCGCAGTTTTAATTAATTTTACTTTTTCTCTTGGTCATATAATTTTGAAGACATGCATGTCATGATAGAGGAAATGTTTGTTCTGTTAAACGGAATAAATGTTGTTTATTTGTGTGGGTGTGTATTTTTGTGTATTTTGGATATATTTTCACAACTAATTCCAGTTATCGTCCTGCAAAATGTCTGCTCGTTCTTTTCCTTTGAGTCGTAAATTCCTGTTGAACTCTCATTAAAATGCGGAATTAAGTACGCTGTGTGATGATGGAGATCCTTGATGACGAATCAGGAATAGTGAATGAGCAAACAAATATCACGGATGGTACACCGGATAGGGAAAATGTAGAGGAAACCCCTTTTGCTCAGGTGCTGTGTAGCGCTGCACAAAGATCCATATGAGCGGGGCCTGGGTGCTGTGTAATTAGTACACAAAGAGCCAATTACTAGGGTGCTGAATAAACACAAAGATCCATTTTTTGGAGCTGGTTCTCCCGGTGCTGTGATTTATTCAAAGAACCAAAATCTTGTAAGAATTAAGATATGATTTGTCGACATTATAAATACTTTAATATATGTAACGATTTTTGGAACGATCATCCTGCAAAAGGTCTGCTCGTTCTTTTTCCTTTGAGTCGTAAATTCCTGTTGAATTCTCATTAGAATGCGGAATTAAGTACGCGGTGTGATGATGGAGATCCTTGATGACGAATCAGGAATAGTGAATGAGCAAACAAATATCACGGATGCTGCGGCTGGAGCAGGGGAAGCGATTTTTGAATTGTTCAATGATTATTATTCGATATTGTTATGACTTATTGTCAATAGGTATACTAAGTGGCCATGAGGTAGCCTGTTGCTATGTACAGTTTTATTCTATTGTTGATTATACCACATAGCTGTGGTGATAAAGGAAATGTTCGTTTAAATAGATGATTATGATAGGACCATGACTATAAAATCATGATGATTATTATGAATGATATCATAGGGTTCAAATGCAGAATGCTGCATGAACTTGGGAAAGAACTTTCAAGCCCTATGGGATAAATTGGGTATTACAAGCGATGGAGTTTCAAAATTTAGCATGATTGAAGGAATTTGACAGTCCCATTTCAGGAGTTTTACGAAATTTATATTGCCAAGAGATTTTGGGTACTATTAAAAGGAAAATGATGAGATATTTTTCCCAAAGAACTTTAATATCTGCCATCCATTTTGGCTGTCTCACGAATGAAGGATGAGTTGCCTTTAGTGGTTGCAAAGAAAATTTGTGGAGACCAGGCAAAATGGGGAAATATGTCAGATATGACCCTAGGACAGGACGGTGATTCATCAATTAACATGAGGTACGAACCAGAGGTGACGGTCAATGGATGGACCTGTCCTGACATCATTGGGGAAAGGGCTTATGCAAGGAGTCATCCAAAATGATTAATTTGATTTATTGATGAATAGTGATGAATTAATTGAAATTGAATAATTGATTGAATTATTAATTGATTGAATCTAATTGATTGAATTTAATTGAATAAATTTAACTGAATAAATTGAACTGAATAAATTGAATTGAATATATTGATTGTTTGATTGATGAAAATGCGGTCTCAAGAAAGAAGCTTTGATATCTTTGCGAGATATTAACAATGTGGAGACAACCTGGGAAAATTGAGCAAGGTGGTGAGTTTATATACAGATATATATGTGCGGTTACCATTGTGTGATTTCCCCGTCAACAGAGCGGACACCTGAGGATTCACCCATTTCATACTGACCCTCCGGCTCATCTGCAAATACTGATCTGTGAGATTGGATTGTGCAAAAGCCACGGCTGAGGGAGATTCTCTGAAAATCACCGGGTGAACAGGTGGAGAGACCTTTCCTGGAGGTACGAGTGAAGCTTTAGAGGAACAAACTACAACACATCCAACGCTACTTTGATAAAAGGCAGAATGGGAAATGGAGCCTGCAAGAATACACAAGGACAACCAGAGATTCCACAAAAAGGTACTTGTACACATCATATGTACGACCGTTATGGTGCAGAAGCTATAAGGCAGGTCGAGAATTGGTATTTGTGGACAAAGGGACATGATGAGGAGTTTCCAAGAGATGGTACATTTGAGCGAAGTCGATTGGAAAGATTGGAACAAAGATTGAAAGCCAGGAAGAGACAGAATCTAACGGTAGACTGGCTTGCATTCCATCTTTGGGATGGTGAATCCAGACAACGGGAACAGCAAGAACGGATAACGGATCTAGAACTTAAAATAAAAAGGATACAGGATACAGTGGAGGAGACAAATGCACAACTGCCCTCGAAATTAGGAATGAAAGTGACGGTTGTCCCATCTGATTTCCAGTTGTCTCCCCAAAAAGGACGGTACAGAGAATTTTTTCGTGTTTCAGGAGACAACGAGAGATTGCAGTGGCAACTCAGGGA
Organism: Myxine glutinosa; assembly: GCF_964187855.1. Taxonomy (NCBI): domain Eukaryota; kingdom Metazoa; phylum Chordata; class Myxini; order Myxiniformes; family Myxinidae; genus Myxine; species Myxine glutinosa. The sequence goes on from NC_136266.1 coordinate 1,988,482, forward strand.
TGTAGAGATGCAGCCCAGCAATACAAATGCACAGGTGGACAGAGCAGGTAACGACAGAAGCCGGTGCTTCAACTGTGGAGAGATGGGACACTGGATAAGGAGATGCCCATATCTGAGCAGAAGACAATTTCAACAGGGAAACCAAGGACAAAGAAACCAAGGACAAAGAAACCAAGGACAAAGAAACCAAGGACAAAGAAACCAAGGACAAAGAAACCAAGGACAAAGAAACCAAGATCAAGGGTACCAGTGCTGACCGATACCTCAGACAATGATTAGGCCTTCATTGCGACAAATCCCAAATGACGATTGGCCTCAACAAATTAGATTACTGGACAAACATGAATAACTGTCGATGATTCTTGGGTCTGAAAAGTTTTCGGAGCAAGAATTATTCATTTTTTTCTTTTGCTTGTAAGCAAAATGATAATTAATTGATCAAATGCCGAAATTGGATCTTTTATGTTGGGCACACAATTTTAAATTTACAAAGTTGGAACAATTGCTTTGCAAATTTTAAACCAAGGGACAAGGGTCACATGATGATCAGGTGGGAATTTCGGACTATTGTTCCACACGATTGATAAGTCAGTGGTCGACTGACATGTAAATGGGTGTGTAGTCAAATTTGGATAAATTATTGTGGGAACTGAAAGGGTAATTTCAATGTGACATCATAGGGGTTTTCTAAGAATAAACTTTTTGGTCCATTTGTGTATTAGCATTTATAAAAAATTGAAGGACAAATTTTATGAAATTGAAATAAAATTGACACCCATCTTGATCTGTAAATAATAGTTCCAACGCAAACAAATACGCATAATGCATGTGTGTGTGTATTTTTGTGTGTCAATGTTAGTGTTTTTTTATTGTTTTGTGTATCAATCTTACAAGATTGTTGACACCGACAGTGTGCCTGTCTGGAAATGGATAGTTTTATGTGGATGGGATTGAATATGCAGAGAATCCGTAAAATAAAATAGAAATAAAATTTGATTATGAACATTATCTCTTTTGTCAAGGGAGATGGAATATAAAGATTTGATGTGCTGGGTTATGAGCAGCCATTAATTAAATAGTAAAATTGTGAGTAATTTGGGGATTCCATTTTGATAGAATTTATATGAGAATAACAGCTATTTATGGATATGAGCTTCATAAAAGGAAATGAGGGAGTACAAAATTATCCAAATTTGGGAGAGGTCTTACACTGACTTCCCAGAATACTCTGCTCATGGATTTATATATATATATATAAACTTGAATTTTATCAGCATATAAATTGTGCTGCATGTATGGATGTGTATTAGGCATAGATGATATGGGAAAATAGTAAAGAAAATCTTGCTGATTGGAACTATTGTGAGTTTTAAAACGGAATGCATTGTGCATCTTAAACCAAGGGGCAGACATGAACGCGCTGTTACGTTATTTATACTCAGAACGCGCTGTTATGTGTACCTGCAACATATTTGTTAATCTCGCACACCTATATTGGCATACTGGTGTCAGTAGTACTCACTGGGTGCATAGAAATGGATGAGCAACAGTTAAGGGGGTGTATAAAAACACTTACTTGGATATTTTCTACAAAAGTAGGGGTTTCAATAAGTGGTACCATACACATGGGATTCATCAAATTAAGTTTTGGAGTTCAAACAAAGTCACTGGTTAACAGATGGGAATGGATAGTAAATAAATTCTTCGATGCTGGGTAAATGAAGTGAGATATTACAAAGACTTATTAGAGCTATTGTTCTTCCTTGCAGCAGTGGGAGAAAATTTAGATCCAACATAATGAATCTATAAATGAATGTGATAGGGATAATATCCTCAATTTGTACTAATTATTTGATTGTGGGTAAAGGAATTAATTTATCGTAGTGGATTGTTAACAAGCAGCCTGAAATGTCCTGAGAGTGTGCATCCATGTAATCAGAAATCCCAGATTTGTTTTTTACAAACAACATTTTGGTAGAGATCTTATGTGGACGAATACTTGCTTGGTAGATAAAAACGGTACTGCATGTTGGCAGCCACTTCAGTGGCCATTTAGGCCGAACAAATAGAAAAAAAAAAACTGTAATTGAATATGTAATTTACAGATGAGTATTTGGGAAGTAAAAAGGGAATTTATTGATTTGGGAGACATTTTTCGAAGGTTTATTAAAGTGTTGCAATATGACATTTGGCAAGGAAAATATTGGATGGGAAAATTAGATCTGTTTATAAAATGAGTTTTGTTGACCCATTGAAGTTAATTCTTTGAATTGTTGTTTAATTAGCATGATGAGTTCAAATTGGAAATAGTTTGGTAGAGCTTTGGTTAAAACCTTTGGTTGCAGTGTTTTGGAACAAATTGATAAACCGTAGGAGGTTGATAAGAATAGAAACAAATATGGACCTAAAATAGAAAGATTGTTATGATGATATGAATAAATACTGAGATTAAAAGATTAAATCAAGTGATGTTGCAAATGAAACAGTAGAATTAAGATAATGGCATAACGACAATGTTATGAGTTGTGTCAATTACAATATCAGTGAACTCATATCACCACGAGTGACACACTGTTAGGAAAAAGAGGGAAAAGAAAAAGTGGAGAGGAATTATGGTAATAATACATTATGTTTAATTTGTTGGTTTGAAAAAAAAAAATTGTTGTTGGGAATTAGGTATTCCCGTTTGTGATTGTAATCATATACAATGCTATTCTTAGTTTAGTAATAAAATACATACCTGATTGAATATTATTTGTGTGACGCATATAAATGAATATAACTTTTGTGTTAAGGAAAAACAACAAATTGTTGAATGTGAAACTGTCGGAAGATATACATGATTATGCTGATTTCATGGTAAGATGTACCCTATCTGATCCAGTGTGTGCGGAAAGCAGATTCAGAGGTGACTGAGCATAAGGATAAGACGAGATCACATTTTGGAGGGATTGCTAACGGAATTGGGAAGAAGTTCGAGAAAGAAAATTTGTGGCTAAAAAATGAAGTTAATCGTGGCATACACCCTCTTTCTCAAAGAATGATGAAGACATTCTCCCGTGTAACTTGGAGATGAATGCTTACCTTCACCAAGGAAATTTATGTGACCATTTGCCTGGATCACACTGCAACATATGAAAGAAAGGCGATCACTTACTCTTGTTCGAAGGCTTCGAACATTCACCACATCAGAAGTTGCAGGACAACGACATTTTACCTGCAACCTCTGTGAAATGCGGGGACATATGTTATTACTTCACCAACGTCCAGGGAACCAGCATGGAGCTGCAAAAAACGGCTGTGCCCTTGTCACAACAGCTGTGCACGATTCTGCTGGTTGCTCCTGGTAAGGACCATGAATGACCTGAACACCATGGTCCCAACATCAGTGTGGATGCATCCGGCATCCCTGTTCCACATCTTGCTGGCCAATCAACGTCACACCAATACTTGCTGCCCACTCACAATGAGGGAGGAGGCAAGTCGACTACAACTGGGTGAAGGCCTTGTTCAGGAATTACTATGGTTTACAGCAAAAAGTGGCAAGAATGCTACAAGGAGAGCAGGGTCAGTCTATGACTCCGAAATGTTACCACAACAGCGAAATCCTACACGAAGTAGTGCAGGAGCTATGAAGACATTAGGAGAAAATGTTTCATACCAGGATTCAAACACAAGTGATCAGCCCTTCCTTTCAAACAAAGTCAACATTTGTGTGGAGGCAAACGTTTTTTGCCAGATGGTGCAGATGCTTTATAAAACTTGAAAATGAAGTGAAATTGTTGTATCTTGGTGATGGTGAAGTGTTGTTTTGAAAATATATTTGTGATGCAAATGCAATAGACTGAACGATATGGAAGGAGTCAATGACCAACGAAATGTTTTGTGATTCTTGCAGGATGACGGTGTATGCCCAAGGGAAGTTGATTACCAAAGTGACTGATTATTTACTTATACTTGTAATGATGTTTACTTGTAGTGATTGATTGTTTACTTATATTGATGTTTAGATTAATGGTTAATATAAACAAAAACAAAAAGATGAGGGAATTGTGGAAGTGTAACTCAGTGTAACTTATTAATTGGCACTGGTAACTTATTAATTAACCTGGTAACAAAGCAGATACATTTTACATGCAAACTCTGTGAAAGACGAGTTTGTAAATGAGTCAGGAATGCGCCCGAACATGATAATCTCTTGTCCACCTGGTCACAGCCCCTGGCTGAAGCACCCCCCTATTGTTTGGTGAATGGAACTCACAGCAGGAGGGGGGCTAGCTGGTGCCAGGGAGGCGACCAGTAACGTCAGCGGAGAAGGGATTACGATTTCAGCGGACAGAGGATTAACTGAAGTGTGCCGATATAAACAGAAGGGACTTTGAGCAAAAGGAGAACTTGCTGCGAGGAGCTCTGACCAACGGGAGTGTCGGAGGAACATCAGCCGAACGAGAAGGACCATGCGAAAAGAGTTAATCTCAGCCATTGAATTATGCGGTATTATTTGGTAAATGGAATGAAGTGAATAACCAGTTAATAAACCAGACCTTTTGTAAACCTGTGTCCGGTCATTGGAGTCTTGAGTCTAACAGCTACAAATTCTTCTACACACTCCTCACCAATACCTCCTCACACTCCTCTCCAATACCTCCTCTCCAATACCTCCTCGCACTCCTCTCCAATACCTCCTCGCACTCCTCTCCAATACCTCCTCGCACTCCTCTCCAATACCTCCTCGCACTCCTCTCCAATACCTCCTCGCACTCCTCTCCAATACCTCCTCGCACTCCTCTCCAATACCTCCTCGCACTCCCCTCCAATACCTCCTCTCCAAGACCTCCTCACACTCCTCTACAACCCCTCACACTCCTCTCCAACCCCTCACACTCCTCTCCAACCCCTCACACTCCTCTCCAACCCCTCACACTCCTCTCCAACCCCTCGCACTCCTCTCCAACCCCTCACACTCCTCGCCAACCCCTCACACTCCTCTCCAACCATTCACACTCCTCTCCAATCATTCACACTCCTCTCCAATCCCTCACACTCCTCTCCAATCCCAAACTCCCGTACAATCCCTCACACTCCTCTCCAATCCCAAACTCCCGTACAATCCCTCACACTCCTCTCCAATCCCTCACACTCCTCTCCAATCCCTCACACCCCTCTACAATCCCTCACACTCCTCTCCAATCCCTTACACTCCTCTCCAATCCCTCACACTCCTCTCCAATCCCTCACACTCCTCTCAAATCGCTCACACTCGTCTTCAATTCCTCATACTCCCCTCCAATCGCGCCTCTCCAATCGCGCCCCACTCTCCTCTCCAATCGCTCCTCACTCTCCAACCCCTCGCTCCTCTCGAACACCCCTCACACTCCTCTCCAACACCTCCTCACACTCCTCTCCAACACCTCCTCGCACTCCTCTCCAATACCTCCTTGCACTCCTCTCAAATACCTCCTTGCACTCCTCTCAAATACCTCCTTGCACTCCTCTCCAATACCTCCTCTCACTCCTCTCCAATACCTCCTCTCACTCCTCTCCAATACATCCTCTCACTCCTCTCCAATACCTCCTCACACTCCTCTCCAACCCCTCACACTCCTCTCCAACCCCTCACACTCCTCTCCAACCCCTCACACTCCTCTCCAACCCCTCACACTCCTCTCCAACCCCTCACACTCCTCTCCAACCCCTCACACTCCTCTCCAACCCCTCACACTCCTCTCCAACCCCTCGCACTCCTCTCCAACCCCTCGCACTCCTCTCCAATCCCTCGCACTCCTCTCCAATCCCTCACACTCCTCTCCAATCCCTCACACTCCTCTCCAATCCCTCACACTCCTCTCCAATCCCTCACACTCCTCTCCAATCCCTCACACTCCTCTCCAATACCTCACACCCCTCTCCAATCCCTCACACTCCTCTCCAATCCCTAACACTCCTCTCCAATCCCTCACACTCCTCTCAAATCCCTCACACTCGTCTTCAATTCCTCATACTCCCCTCCAATCGCGCCTCTCCAATCGCGCCTCACTCTCCTCTCCAATCGCTCCTCACTCTCCAACCCCTCGCTCCTCTCGAACACCCCTCACACTCCTCTCCAACACCCCCCCTCACACTCCTCTCCAACACCCCCTCACACTCCTCTCCAACACCCCCTCACACTCCTCTCCAACACCCCCTCACACTCCTCTCCAACACCCCCTCACACTCCTCTCCAACACCCCCTCACACTCCTCTCCAACACCCCCTCACACTCCTCTCCAACACCTCCTCACACTCCTCTCCAACACCCCCTCACACTCCTCTCCAACACCCCCTCACACTCCTCTCCAACACCTCCTCACACTCCTCTCCAATACCTCCTCACACTCCTCTCCAATACCTCCTCACACTCCTCTCCAATACCTCCTCACACTCCTCTCCAATACCTCCTCACACTCCTCTCCAATACCTCCTCACACTCCTCTCCAATACCTCCTCGCACTCCTCTCCAATACCTCCTCGCACTCCTCTCCAATACCTCCTCGCACTCCTCTCCAATACCTCCTCGCACTCCTCTCCAATACCTCCTCGCACTCCCCTCCAATACCTCCTCTCCAAGACCTCCTCACACTCCTCTACAACCCCTCACACTCCTCTCCAACCCCTCACACTCCTCTCCAACCCCTCACACTCCTCTCCAACCCCTCACACTCCTCTCCAACCCCTCGCACTCCTCTCCAACCCCTCACACTCCTCGCCAACCCCTCACACTCCTCTCCAACCATTCACACTCCTCTCCAATCATTCACACTCCTCTCCAATCCCTCACACTCCTCTCCAATCCCTCACACTCCTCTCCAATCCCAAACTCCCGTACAATCCCTCACACTCCTCTCCAATCCCTCACACTCCTCTCCAATCCCTCACACCCCTCTACAATCCCTCACACTCCTCTCCAATCCCTTACACTCATCTCCAATCCCTCACACTCCTCTCCAATCCCTCACACTCCTCTCAAATCGCTCACACTCGTCTTCAATTCCTCATACTCCCCTCCAATCGCGCCTCTCCAATCGCGCCCCACTCTCCTCTCCAATCGCTCCTCACTCTCCAACCCCTCGCTCCTCTCGAACACCCCTCACACTCCTCTCCAACACCTCCTCACACTCCTCTCCAACACCTCCTCGCACTCCTCTCCAATACCTCCTTGCACTCCTCTCAAATACCTCCTTGCACTCCTCTCAAATACCTCCTTGCACTCCTCTCCAATACCTCCTCTCACTCCTCTCCAATACCTCCTCTCACTCCTCTCCAATACATCCTCTCACTCCTCTCCAATACCTCCTCACACTCCTCTCCAACCCCTCACACTCCTCTCCAACCCCTCACACTCCTCTCCAACCCCTCACACTCCTCTCCAATCCCTCACACTCCTCTCCAATCCCTCACACTCCTCTCCAATCCCTCACACTCCTCTCCAATCCCTCACACTCCTCTCCAATCCCTCACACTCCTCTCCAATCCCTCACACTCCTCTCCAATACCTCACACCCCTCTCCAATCCCTCACACTCCTCTCCAATCCCTAACACTCCTCTCCAATCCCTCACACTCCTCTCAAATCCCTCACACTCGTCTTCAATTCCTCATACTCCCCTCCAATCGCGCCTCTCCAATCGCGCCTCACTCTCCTCTCCAATCGCTCCTCACTCTCCAACCCCTCGCTCCTCTCGAACACCCCCTCACACTCCTCTCCAACACCCCCCCTCACACTCCTCTCCAACACCCCCTCACACTCCTCTCCAACACCCCCTCACACTCCTCTCCAACACCCCCTCACACTCCTCTCCAACACCCCCTCACACTCCTCTCCAACACCCCCTCACACTCCTCTCCAACACCCCTCACACTCCTCTCCAACACCTCCTCACACTCCTCTCCAACACCCCCTCACACTCCTCTCCAACACCCCCTCACACTCCTCTCCAACACCTCCTCACACTCCTCTCCAATACCTCCTCACACTCCTCTCCAATACCTCCTCACACTCCTCTCCAATACCTCCTTGCACTCCTCTCCAATAGCTCCTCGCACTCCTCTCCAATACCTCCTCACACTCCTCTACAACCCCTCACACTCCTCTCCAACCCCTCACACTCCTCTGCAACCCTTCACCAACCCCTCACACTCCTCTCCAACCCCTCACACTCCTCTCCAACCCCTCACACTCCTCTCCAACCCCTCACACTCCTCCCCAACCCCTCACACTCCTCCCCAACCCCTCACACTCCTCTCCAACCCCTCACACTCCTCTCCAACCCCTCACACACCTCTCCAACCCCTCACACTCCTCTCCAAGCCCTCACACTCCTCTCCAAGCCCACACACTCCTCTCCAAGCCCTCACACTCCTCTCCAAGCCCTCACACTCCTCTCGAAGCCCTCACACTCCTCTCCAATACCTCCTCACACTCCTCTTCAATACCCCTCACACTCCTCTCCAATACCTCCTCACACTCCTCTCCACTCCAATCGGTCCTCACTCTCCGCTCCAATCGCCCCTCACTCTCCGCTCCAATCGGCCCTCACTCTCCGCTCCAATCGGCCCTCACTCGCCAACTCCTTGCTCCTCACTCTCCAACCCCTAGCTCCTCGTTCTCCAACCCCTATCTCCTCGCTCTCCAACCCCTCACTCCTCACTCTCCAACCCCTCACTCCTCACTCTCCAACCCCTCGCTCCTCACTCTCCAACCCCTAGCACCTCGCTCTCCAACCCCTCACTCCTCTCCTACCCTCCTTATCGTTGTTGCAGCAGCATCCTGTGCGGTTCTCCCGTTTCGTGCGGTCTCTGTGCGGTTCTTGCTACATCCTGTTCAAGTCTGCATTGACGTTCGTCGACGGACTTGTTCGCCCGTCTCATTCGTTTTCATGCTACATCCTGTTCAGGTCTTTGCTGATGACTCCAATCTCTGCCGCTCAATTCCTCATCCCTCAGATCGGCAGTCTGCAGCCTCCTCACTCTCTGCAGACCTGGACAAAATCACAGACTGGGCAAACAAGTGGAACATGTCTTTCAATCCTGACAAATCTCACACTCTCACTATGTCTCTCCAAAAAGACCGACTGGACAACCCTCCCATCTACTTTCTGAATAATCCTCTCCAAGAAGTTCTGTCACTCAAGCTTTTGGGTCTCACTATCTGCCATGATCTTTCCTGGGAAAACCACATTTCCAAGATGGCCTCCAAAGCCAGTCGCCGACTGGGCATCCTCCGTCGTGCGAAGTCCTTCCTTGGCACACCTGAGCTCCTCACCACATACAAGGCTTTCATCCGCAGCTCAATGGAATACTGCTCTCCCCTCTGGGCTGGTGCGCCTGCCTCACACCTAGCTCGGCTTCACGCTGTTGAAACCAAAGCGTTCAGAATCATTGGAATCTCCCACGATGACGCTATCTCCAAGGGCCTTTCACTTACTCGCCGCAGGCAGGTTGGTGGTCTTTCCGTCTTCTACCGACTCCTCTCCCGCCTTGCTCCCCCAGCTCTCTCTGGGCTCTGTCCCCCAAATATTCCTGCAGGTCGGACAAGATCTGCCTGCAACCCTCTTATTAGGCCATCAGCCAGACCCCCAAAATAGGGTCCATTGGTACCAAAATGAGGGAGTAAGCCTAATATTGATTTTTGGATAGGTCTTTACCCCTAGAATATGAAAATATGTGATAGCAAATTCAACCATGTAGCTAAATGGGTGTTATCACCTCATTTTAAAAATGGCCGCCAAAATGCATGTTTTTCTATTAAAAACACCATGTTTCATATTCTTGTAGGAATTTGTAACAAATAGCATTGCGTTTTGAGATGTTTAAGACTTTACAACTCTCTTAAAGTATGAAATACATCATCTGAACTTTAATCCAAGAAGATAGAATCCAATATGGCGCCCAATTTCACAAAATGGCTGCCATCATAGCAACAACTTTATGCACAAAATATGCACGAAAATAACTGGCATTCAGTAGATTTGCAAGTATACACATGGAAAAAAAGTATCGCACCACCACGTATTTTCGACATAGTGGAAATGTATCAATGAATTGATACATTTCACCCATTGAAATGTATCAATGGGTGATAACACACATTTAGCTACATCGTTGAATTTGCTATCACATATTTGCTTATTCTAGAGGTAAAAACCTTGTCAAAAATCATTATTAGCCTTACTCCCTCAATTTGGTACCGGTTGACCCCCCTAGCTGATAGCCTATATGGTTAAACTGCCAAAATCAAGACTCTCTGCTCACCTTCACTCCTTCATTCCTCTTTTCTCCCGCCTCTGGAACAAACTCCCTCACTCTCTTCAATCCCACTCCTCCCTCCAGGTCTTTAAAACGGCTGTTCACCACCATCTCTTATCTTCCCCCATCCAAAACCTTGATCTTTTCTACCCCCGCTAATTTCACCCCAAATCCACTTTTTTGAGGTGACTTTTGTCTTCTTTCCTGGAAGTCCTTGGTGTCCTTGCGTTTTATACCTATCCTGCCTCCCCCCAGGCCCTCTGCCTCCCATCGGGACATCTCCCGATGTCCCTGCCCTCAAATGTTGTGTTTGTGTGCTTCCTCCCCTTCTCTCCCCATCTTGTCGACCGCTCCCATTTTTATATACTTTGTTTGTTTGATTTGTTTGTTTGATAAATGTTAGCTCTTTCACGAGCCTCGACTCTGTATACAAAAAAAAGAAAAAAAGTCTGCGTTCTTCATCGACCGTCGCATTCATTTTGGAAATAGAAGTTTCCACGCAACGCATGAATTGTCACGATCCTCAAGAGGAAGTGTCTCGTAATTATCAAATGACAAATGGCAAGTAAATTACATTGCGAAAATTAAAGATTTCAAATAAACCTATTTAAAGTGTATGCGCACATAACTAATAAAAAAAAACGAAGAAATATCTCTCGGTAATTTCCTGAAACATATTTTACTTCCGGATAATAATGTTGAATGAAATAAGAAAGAACGAAGATATACATGTTGTTTTTGTGCCGACTCTCATAAAAGGTAAAAGTAATATATCTTAACGGAAAAGAAAAAGCAAATTTTTTATATATGTCGACATTTTCCCCGAATGTTATTTTAGGCGGTGTATTTTCGTGCATCATCGTGGCGCGATTTTTATAAATATATCTCGGCAATTTCCCGTGCGTGCGTGAATGTTCTCAATTATTTCTGACACCGAGTCTAAAACTATCGATAAAAAATAAATCAGATGGTGAATTTGATAAAATGGGCGTTTAGTTTACAGGCCTTTGAGAATTCATTTCGTTCTATAAACGGAAACTTTCTTGGGATTCTCTTCCCGTTTTTTTTCAACCGAGTCTAACACTATGTTAGCGACTGTTAAAAATGAAATGATATATCGAATTAGAATTGAAATAAACCTGTGTGAGAGAGAAAGACAGTATGGGCCTAACTAAACAGGCCTCAAAGCCATTCGAGGTAATAAAATGGTGGATATTTGTTTACACTTTACATGAAGCCTCTCCAAGAATGGGTGGAGCTACTCTGCAAACGGACTAAGCCACACCCCCGGACAGACGGACAGAATCACCTTCGCCTATTATTTTATATATATATATATGTATATATATATACATATATATATATATATATATACATATATATATATATATATATATATATATATATATATATATATATACTAGCCCGTCCCATGCACAGCCAACAATCAAAAGCTAGAAGCAGATTTTTTTTAGATCAAAAGGTCAAAGGTCAAGGTTGCATAAAATCTTCAATTTTCATCCGATTGGGTTGAAATTTTATGAATTTGCATATTGGGTCACTGAATTGGTTCACCAATGAAATGATAGAAGCCAACAATCAAAATCTAGAAGCAGATTTTTTTGGATGAAAAGGTCAAAGGTCAAGGTTGCATAAAATCTTCAATTTTCATCCGATTGGGTTGAAATTTTATGAATTTGCATATTGGGTCACTGAATTGGTTCACCAATGAAATGATAGAAGCCAACAATCAAAAGCTAGAAGCAGATTTTTTTTGGATGAAAAGGTCAAAGGTCAAGGTTGCATAAAATCTTCAATTTTCATCCGATTGGGTTGAAATTTTATGAATTTGCATATTGGGTCACTGAATTGGTTCACCAATAAAATACTAGATGCCAATTGCTTTGAGGTCAAAAGGTCAAGGTCACAAAATCATCAATTTCCAACTCATTCACTTGAAATTTGAGCAGGGTTTGCATATTGGGTCACTGAATTGGTTCACCAATAAAACACTAGAAGCCAATTGCTTTGAGGTCAAAGGTCAAGGTCACAAAATCATCAATTTCCAACTCATTCATTTGAAATTTGAGCAGGGTTTGCATATTGGGTCACTGAATTGGTTCACCAATAAAACACTAGAAGCCAATTGCTTTGAGGTCAAAGGTCAAGGTCACAAAATCATCAATTTCCAACTCATTCATTTGAAATTTGAGCAGGGTTTGCATATTGGGTCACTGAATTGGTTCACCAATAAAACACTAGAAGCCAATTGCTTTGAGGTCAAAAGGTCAAGGTCACAAAATCATCAATTTCCAACTCATTCACTTGAAATTTGAGCAGGGTTTGCATATTGGTTCACTGAATTGGTTCACCAATAAAACACTAGAAGCCAATTGCTTTGAGGTCAAAAGGTCAAGGTCACAAAATCATCAATTTCCAACTCATTCATTTGAAATTTGAGCAGGGTTTGCATATTGGTTCACTGAATTGGTTCACCAATAAAATACTAGATGCCAATTGCTTTGAGGTCAAAAGGTCAAGGTCACAAAATCATCAATTTCCAACTCATTCATTTGAAATTTGAGCAGGGTTTGCATATTGGTTCACTGAATTGGTTCACCAATAAAACACTAGAAGCCAATTGCTTTGAGGTCAAAAGGTCAAGGTCACAAAATCATCAATTTCCAACTCATTCACTTGAAATTTGAGCAGGGTTTGCATATTGGTTGACTGAATTGGTTCACCAATGAAACACTAGATGCCAATTGCTTTGAGGTCAAAAGGTCAAGGTCACAAAATCATCAATTTCCAACTCATTCATTTGAAATTTGAGCAGGGTTTGCATATTGGTTCACTGAATTGGTTCACCAATAAAACACTACAAGCCAATTGCTTTGAGGTCAAAAGGTCAAGGTCACAAAATCATCAATTTCCAACTCATTCATTTGAAATTTGAGCAGGGTTTGCATATTGGTTGACTGAAGCATATTGATTTTGATGTCAAGAGTTCAAAGTCGCCTAAAATCGTCAATTTTACCTTCGCCACGGAAGGTGGATGGAGGTTACGTTTTCACCCCAGTCTGTCCGTGAACAGGATATCTCAAAAAGTCGTGGACGGATTGGACAAAATTTGGTGGACAGGTTAAGTGTGTGACAAGGCCAAATTGATTCGCTTTTGTTGACGATTTGGATCCGGATACAATACTTTTTAATGTGATTCTTCACCATTGAGTGATGGGGTCAAAACAATATATAGCATTATATTTCAAAAAGTTGTGGACGGGTTATGACAAAACTTGGTGGATGAGTCGGTTCGGTGACAAGAAACAAAGCAATTCCGCAGCAAAGAATAAACTGAAGTCCGGATTCAAATCTGACCCATCAGTGGACGCACAACGTAAACTTCTTTTGAAATATAACTTTTTGAAATATCCTGTTAAACAATAACCTTTTGCATTTTATAAATACTAAAAGCATTTTAAAAAGATTTTTGAAACTTTTGCTCATTCGTGAAACATTGCATGCGCATGCTGAGCTTGTAAAAGAGAAAATGACCGACACACTGGTCATTCTGCCAATGGGACCAGTGAGCGTGAGTACAAGATGGAATTATTCTCAGGTATAAAAATAAACAAACAAATAATGCTTAAACAAACTAGGGTTGCACAAATGAACGTATTGTAGTGAAAGTTTTACTCGGTAAAGAACACCTTGATTGAAGGAATGGATGAAATGACACCCTCAACACGTTCCACGCCAAGGTAAATGTACGTTTGCCAGTGGCGAGGAAGTCGTCGGGTTTCTTCATCAACCTACATTCCGAGTGGCCGAATCCACTCGCTCAAACTTCGCATTCCATCCATCAAAGAGACGTTTTGAACACCTTCACCCTGGGTGGTGAATGTATAGACTACGGTGCATTAGAAACAACGCTGTCACTCGAGGTCCCCGGATTGTCACAAATTGTGCATTCATATGTGTGTACACGTGTGTGGATGTAGCTGTGTGTGCACGTGTGTGGATGTAGCTGTGTGCACGTGTGTGGATGTAGCTGTGTGTACACGTGTGTGGATGTAGCTGTGTGCACGTGTTTGGATGTAGCTGTGTGTGCACTTGTGTGGATGTAGCTGTGTGTGCACGTGTGTGGATGTAGCTGTGTGTGCACGTGTGTGGATGTAGCTGTGTGTGCACGTGTGTGGATGTAGCTGTGTGTGCACGTGTGTGGATGTAGCTGTGTGTGCACGTGTGTGGATGTAGCTGTGTGTGGATGTAGCTGCGTGTGCATGTGTGTGGATGTAGCTGTGTGTACACCTGTGTGGATGTAGCTGTGTGTGCACGTGTGTGGATGTAGCTGTGTGCACACGTGTGTAGATGAAGCTGTGTGTACACGTGAGCGGATGTAGCTTTGTGCGCACATATGTGGATGTAGCTGTGTGCACACGTGTGTGGATGTAGCTGTGTGTACACGTGTGTGGATGTAGCTGTGTGTACACGTGTGTGGATGCAGCTGTGTGTGCACGTGTGTGGATGTAGCTGCGTGTGCACGTGTGTGGATGTAGCTGTGTGTGCACGTGTGTGGATGTAGCTGTGTGCGCACATCTGTGGATGTGGCTTTGTGCACACGTGTGTGGATGTAGCTGTGTGCACACGTGTGTGGATGTAGCTGTGTGCGCACGTGTGTGGATGTAGCTGTGTATGCACGTGTGTGGATGTCGCTGTGTGCACATCTGTGGATGTAGCTGTGTGCGCACATCTGTGGATGTGGCTTTGTGTGCACATCTGTGGATGTAGCTGTGTGCACACGTGTGTGGATGTAGCTGTGTGTGCACGTGTGTGGATGTAGCTGTGTATGCTCATGTGTGGATGTCGCTGTGTGCACATCTGTGGATGTAGCTGTGTGCGCACATCTGTGGATGTGGCTTTGTGCACACGTGTGTGGATGTAGCTGTGTGCGCACATCTGTGGATGTGGCTTTGTGCACACGTGTGTGGATGTAGCTGTGTGCACATCTGTGGATGTAGCTGTGTGTGCACGTGTGTGGATGTAGCTGTGTGTGCACATCTGTGGACGTAGCTGTGTGCACACGTGTGTGGATGTAGTTGTGTGTGCACGTGTGTGGATGTAGCTGAGTGTGCACGTGTGTGGATGTCGCTGTGTGCGCATATCTGTGGATGTTGCTTTGTGTGTCGTTGGTTGTTATCTCCATTTGCGGGTTTCAGGAGATGGATCGGAGTCCTCCAAGGACCCAAAGTATCCACCTCCTCTTCTGCAAGATCACGGATCATGGACCAAACTGTTCAACTTTTTCAGAGTTTTGTTCCAAGTTCTCTTTTCAGGAATCATCACCGAACCCTGAATTGCCTCCAGGTGTAGTTCATTTGTGGTAATATTCCCGGAGATAATTTTTAAAATCTCAGTGAGGTTCTTATTCATCATTCCTGTTGCTCCAATTATCACTGGTACAATTTTGATGCTCTTCAGCTTCCAAGATCTCTTGACCTCATTTTTGAGGTCCTGGTATTTGGTCATTTTCTTGATTTCTGCATTGTTAAGGCCAAAATCGCTGGGTACCGATATCTCAATCATCAATGTTGTCTTTTCCTTTTTGTTCCTGAGTACAATGGCCGGACGCAATGCTTTCTTTTATTTGTTCACACCCAATGGAATCATCAAGTCGTATGTGAGCATGACATCCTCATTTTCAATGATTGACCTTGGTTCGTGTTTCCATGAGTTTTCTGGTCCTGGGATGTTTACATTTTTTTCAGATTTGCCAATGAATCACTTTGCATACTTTGTTGTGTCTGTAATGAAATTGTGTCCAAGTTGAACCCAGGTGCCATGCTGTCTCCGACCACTGAGAGGCTTCCATAAAAACTTGGACGGACATCGCTCTGACACATTCCTGTGACATTTATTCTGTGTGGTAATGCATACTCTAATGGTGCATATTGCTAGATGTTCCAGGCTTGCTTGTACTAATTGCTAATCCATTGTTACTTCTATGATTACGGAATACTGATACAAAGCTTGATGATTTCTTACAGGTGTTGCCAGAGATCGAAACTGAATTAAACCTTCTATTGGGACAATGTTGTAGATCTGGTTTTTACAACAATTAATCCAGTTTCGTCTCTTCGTCCTGAACGAGAACAACATGGCCCATAAGCTGATACAAGTTCCAATTCTCAGCGTGGACCCCCAAGCGCCGGACACGTCTACACAATTGTTACACTGGTTGAAGCTTCTGACCAACCATCTGAATGCGCAGGAGGAAATCACCGCTGACATGAAGCTTGCGGTGTTGCAGTCCAAGGTGAACCATACTGTGTACATGTCGATCTCTCAGTGCGCTACGTACGATACTGCTGTGACCGAGCTGTAACGTATCGACATCAAAACCCGGAGCGTGGTCTACACCAGACATCTGCATGCGTCTCGTCGATAAGAACCCACGGAGACCATTGACCAATTTGCTCAAGACCTCCGACGATTATTGAAGGACTGTACCCCCGAGGTTCGCACCCATGCACAAGTTTGTGACGACCTTGCTCGCGATGCTTTTGTCTCAGGCCCTAGATCGCAGGTCGGCAGACAAAGATTGCTCAAGGAAGCCGATTTGACCCTAGAAACAGCCCTTCAGTTATCTCACGTGTACACCGAAGCGCAGGTACAAGCCGACACGTATGAACGCCGATACGTCTCTGCAGGGATATCCCGATCAACACGACCGGAGAGAGCTACCGCTGAGCTAGCAGATGCTGCATCTCCGTTGGAATCGGAGACACCCGACGCGCTCGAGGAACACGACCCGGGTTTGACCGCGGCTGCTGCAGCCGGACCCAAGGCAGGAAGTAACGGTAAGTGCTATTTCTGCGGGAACCGGAACCATCTCAGGTCAGTTTGTCCGGCTAAGGAGACGACGTGTCATTTGTGCAAAGAAAGGTCACTTTGCAAAAGTTTGCCGTTCGTCTCGGGGCCGGTGAAATCACCCGACGCTGAATGTGCTTCTCTCCTCGCCCGCGGAACGATCGGCGCCTCGCGCGGCCTTGATTGGAATCGCCCCTCTACGTGGGCCCTGCACCGAGCGCTCGACCTTGATGAGGCTAACCGCGCCGACTAAACAAGTAGCGCTATCACAACGGTACGCGTCTCGATCGTCCTTGACGGGCATTCTTTCGACACCCAATCCACTTCCGGGTTCGGCTTCCCGATCGGTGTACGCTGGCTTCGAATCTCCGCGCGTGGCATGAGCGCCCTCTGGTGGCGGCACGACCGACCTACGATCCACTTTGACTACACGAAAGCTGGGATCTCCGTGCGTGGCACAAGAGCCCCCTGCCGACGGCTCGACTGGCCTACAATCGACTTCAACTGCACGAAAGACATTAGCTGGCGTCGGATCCACACGCGAGGCTCAAGCGCCACCTCTCGACGACTCGACATCTGCAGGGCCACCTGGCCTGTCCTGCTCTGTTATCCCACTCATGATTGAAGGAACTTTTGCAAATGCTTTAATTGACACGGGATCCACTGATAGTTATGTCGATTTTCAACTTGTTAAGAAGCATGGCTGGCCGATTCTTGGGACAAAACACAGAATCTTCATGGCTTCTCAAGGGCTATGGCTCAGCACTCGGGGGGAATGTCGACTGAAGCTTGTAATTAAGGGTCAAATGTTTCCGGATGTGCATTTAATGGTCTTACCAGCATTATGGGCAGAAGTTTTGCTAGGACACGATTTTCTCCGGCGACATGGGCGTTTGGAAATGGAATTTGGTGGTACTGATACTCTTGCTGTGTGTGCTCTTGCAGGGATGGAAATTGAACCACTGTCGCTGTTTCCCAATCTGACTACTGACTGTACTCCGGTGGCTGTTAAATCGCGACGCTACTCACGGGGTGACACGCAATTCATTGCTGAAGAGACTGCGCAGCTATTAAAGAAAGGTATTATAGAACCTAGTCGGTCGCCTTGGCGGGCCCAAGTTTTGGTGGTTCGAACAGAATCGCACCGCAAACGCATGGTAATCGACTATTCGCAGATGATTAATTGGTTTACCCAATTGGACACCTACCCGCTCCCGGGAATGGATTCTCTGGTAAGGCAGGTGGCACAGTACTCGGTATACCGCACTCTCGATCTACGTAGTGCGTATCATCAGATTCCAATCTCCGAGGCAGATCGCATCCACACGGCGTTTGAATCCGGACAGAGGTTGTACCAGTTCACCCGGCAGCCTTTCGGGGTCACGAATAGGGTATCGTGCTTCCAAAGGGCCATGGACGACCTCATTGCGAAGGAGAATTTAACCGATGTCTTTGTTTATCTGGATAATCTCACGGTTTGTGGGTACGACAAAGAACATCATGATGCTAATCTGAAGCGCTTCCTCAAGGTTGCGCACAAGTATCGACTGACTATGAACGAGGCTAAATGTCGCTATTCTGCTCGAACGATAGATCTCCTGGGGTACACCATGACCCACGGCTCTATTGCTCCGGATAAGGAGCGTCTGCGACCCTTGCTCGACATGGCCCTGCCCCGCGATCGAGCTTCTTTGAAGCGTGCTCTCGGGCTGTTTGCTCATTACTTTAAGTGGGTTCAAAATTTTTCCGAGAGGCTTCGCCCACTTGTCGATTGCAATGCGTTCCCAATGAGTCACGCTGCTAAGGCTGCTTTCCATGGCCTGAAGTCCGACATAGCTGGCGCCGCAGTATCGACGATAGACGAAAACAAGTCCTTTGTTTTGGAAAGCGATGCTTTGGACCCCGCGATAGCTGCTACACTCTTTCAAGGGGGGCGGCCTGTGGCTTTCTTTTCAAGGACTCTCTCCTCCACGGAACGAAGACACTCGTCTGTTGAAAAGGAGGCATACACCATCATTGAGTCTATCAGGCGCTGGCGGCCATATTTGCTTGGCAAATGTTTTGAGATCATTACGGACCAATGAAGTGTTGCCTTTATGTACGACACGCAACATGCTCAACACATTAAGAATGAGAAAATCACTCGCTGGCGGATTGAACTAGCCGATTTCTGTTACAAAATCAAATATCGCCCGGGGAGGGATAACCTCGTTGCAGATGTTTTGTCACGGCCTGCGGTGTGTGCGAGTCTCACCTCCTTTGAGGATCTGTGCATCCTTCATGACACCTTGTGCCATCCCGGCGTGACGCGTTTAGCTCATTATGTGCACAGTCGTAACTTGCCCTATTCCGTTGAGGATATTCGTCGGCTCTGTCGCACCTGTTCCGTATGCGCTGAACTTAAACCTCGTTTCTAGCTATACTACTCCATACAGGCCTCAGGCGAACGGACAGGTGGAACGATTTAATGGCATCATATGGAGAGCCGTTACTCTGAACCTGAAGTCCCGCGGACTAGGGCTGGACCGATGGGCTTGGTCGCTACCTGGGGCGTTAAGTTCGATCAGGACTTTACTGTGCACCGCTACTAATCAAACTCCCCACGACCGTATGCTTTGCTACCCGCGTCGATCGGGCAGTACCCGTCCTCTGTCGGGCAGGCTTGCTGAGCCCGGACCGGCCTTCCTCAAACGCGCGGTTCGCGCAAGTAAATATGACCCTCTCGCTGACGAGGTGCATATTCTCCAAACCAATCCTGAGCACGCTCGAGAGCTGTTGCCCAATGGACGGGAGTCTACAGTCTCGGTGCGCCATCTTGCGCCATGTGGGGATACTGACGAGCCGGCTTAAGGTATAGTTGATCCGACAATGGAAAATCTACCGGCTACTCCATCGCCACATGCACCCGATCCATATGGCTTTGTGGGGCCACCGCCGTCACCCGATTTAGGCGGACATTCCGATGCGGGGGATTCTGGCCTCGGGGATGTGGTCCCCGGTGTCTATCGGACACGCGCCGGGAGAGAAATTTGCCGCCCCGACCGCTATGGGTGGACTGACTGACATAGACTGACAACTGCTGCTCATTGATATTACTCTGCTGCTAACTGATGATATGTGCTGCTAGCTTGATTTCTGCCCTAGTGGAAGTGTAGTTTTAACGGCGGGGAGAATGTAATGAAATTGTGTCTAAGTTGAACCCAGGTGCTATGCTGTCTCCAACCACTGAGAGGCTTCCATAAGAACTCGGACGGACATCGCTCCGACACATTCCTTTGACAATTATTTATTCTGTGTGGTAGTGCATACTCTAATGGTGTGTATTGCTAGATGTTCCAGGCTTGCTTGCACTAATTGCTAATCCATTGTTACTTCTATGATTATAGTATACTGATACAATGCTTGTTGATTTCTTACAGGTGTTGCTAGAGATCGAAACTGAATTAAGCCTTCTATTGGGACAATGTTGTAGATCTGTTTTTTACAACAGTGTCGTTGTGTGTAAAGTTGTTCTGATAATAGTTTTTTGCATCCCCAGAGCAGGTGACTAGTACTTCCTGTTTCTGTCTTGCAGAATCTACACTTGTCCATCTGGCTCAGTCCCGCAATCTTTTAAAATCCATTGGTGTAGTGTCCTTGATCTTGGGCATTTATTAAGATTCGTTCTCCGTCCCAGTTGAGCTGACCTCTTCTTCACCATTCCAATGATCCTTCTTTGTCTATCCCGACTCTGTCCAATTATTTTTGGTATTTTCCTCCTCTTTTGTCATTCTCCCAGTTGTTGGTGTATATTTCTTGATATTTCTGTTGTCTTTTTTCTATTCGCACCTGTTTTAGGAAATTCTTTGCAAGGTGAGTTCGGGATACTTTTTCAGGTTTATTGTGTTCATGTTTGTTTACAAATTACATCCGATAGTCTGTTGAACATTTCACATACTCGGCTAGTCCTACACTCGTCGCTCTGCGCACCTGGTTGAGTTCCATCAGGCCGCTCCCTCCCTCTCGTCTCGGCAGGTACATTCTCGGGATGCACTGGTTTTTGTAGAACATTTTGTGGATGGTGAGTTTTCTTGTTTTTATGTCTAACTTGTTGATTTCTGATTGGGCCCAGTTTATTATTCTGCAGCTATATTGTAACCGTGTTAGTGCGAGCTGGTTTATGGCTTTGATTTTGTTTCTTGGGGAGAGGTATGTTTTCAGGATCAGCTTCGTTCTACGGAGGTATTCTTTGGTGATTGTTTTGCACATTTGCTTGTGACATATTTGGTGGCCCTCTTCTCCTCCGACATATTTGTATGATGCTTCGTTTTCTAACTGTTGTATTGTTGTTTCAAGGTCAATTTTTATGTTGTCTGTTTTTGTTGGTTTACCTTGTACAAATGTGCACTTGGCACACCTGTCTCGTCCAAAGTCTATTTTGATGCCCTCAGCAAACCATTTACTAGTTTTAGTTGTTCTGTCAATTTTTGTCATTTGTTGAGAAGAGCTTTAAATCATCCATGTATAGTAGATGTGTCACCTGTCCGATTTCTTTGGATGTTCTTCTATTGGTTGTTAAGGTGTATCCGCGTCCTTGTTCATTGATGAGGTTACTTAGTGGGTCCAGAGCCAGACAAAACAGAAGGGGGGAAAGACTGTCTCCCTGGAAGATCCCTCAACGTCCGCTTCCGGATTCTCGATCGAGGTGGCGACTTTTGTTCTCTCCGGGCATCAAAAGTTAAGTTATTTTTCCATTCGTGTGTTTGTCAAATTTCCACTCGTTATTTTATTGTCTATGCGTTATTGTTTGTTTCTAGTTCGGTTTGGTTTGAATTTCCTGGAACTCGTAATAAATCAATCGTTTCTGTTTGCCTCGCGTGTGCGGCCTTGTAGCCTTAGGCTTCCCCCGGCGAAGTTTGTTCACTTAAGATCCTTCCTTCGCTGTTTTTGCTTGGTTCTTAGATTTTTCCCTTCTCCCCCGAACTTCCCCGAACATCTACTTTGTCTAACGTTTTAAATCCCCCCTAGCCCAAAAAAACAATCCCGCCCCCCCAAAAAAACCATTTATTTCCTTTTCTCCACGTGTGCTGTTTCGTATGCTTCTGTCCACGTGCGCTGTCTCACCCCGCCCCCATTATCTCCTTGCCTTCCACCTTTTGCCCTGTTCACATGACTCATGGTTGTCCCTCGTGGCTCACTCTCCCCGTTGGTATTTTGTGAATATAACATTGTTCTTCACGGTTCTGCTTAAATATTATTTATATATGTTTAAACTTTCCCCTGCAGTGTTTTATTCAGTGGTATATTACAACATGCTGTTTTTCTTCCTATTTAAAAGGCTCTTTTCAATTTCCTCTTCAACTCATTCCACTTCAAAAAAAAATTCAATCTCTTACAATTCTTCCTCCCTACATGCTCTAGACTCAACCTCATTCCACCCCTCCTCTATCGTTCTCAAACAGATCGCTAACTTGAAAATCACAATAAACCCAATTTGATATAAACTAGGGCATGCCCGTACTATATATAAGCTAGGACGTGCCCGTACGTGGGTGCCCGTTCCTTGCCAAAAAAAAAAAAAAAAAAAAATTTGTGTAGGGGTGTGTGTGTGTAAACATCCTAGGGCGTGCCCGTACGTGGGTGCAAAAAAACATGCGTGCAAACAACAACAAAAAAAAACTTTGAAACCACGTGGCAGTAACGACCACAGAACCCCCCCCCCCCCCTCTATTTACATGAATGGTTTGGTCCATTCGCAACGACCACAGAACACCCCCCCCTCTATTTACATGCAATGGTTTGGTCCATTCGCAACGCCAAAGCGAACGGCGAACGGCTAAATCGCCATAACTCGGTAAGTACTTGTCCGATTAATTTCAAACCTTGAAAAGGCACATCCTCGGGTCCCCAGCAATATACCTGGCAAGTTTAAAGTATATCGGACCCGTGGTTGTCGAGAAACAGCGGTCACAGACAAACATACAAACACACATACACACATACACACATACACACATACACACATACACACAGAGATTAATGGAATTATAGATAGATGTTCGTCTTTCATTAATCATCCACTTTCTAAACTCCCCCTTCGCCCCTCCCCTCCACATCTCCCCCTTGCCCCTCCCCTCCTAAACTCCCCCCTTGCCCCTCCCCTCCTAAACTCCCCCTCCCCTTCAAAACTCTCCCCAACCCCTCCCCTTCAAATCTCCCCCCCCCCCTACCATCCCTCTCCAATTCTCCCCCCTCCTCCTCAAAGCCGCCTCATACCCACTTTGTCTCCCTTCTATCTAACTAGGGCATGCCCGTACGTGGGTGCCCGTTCCTTGCCAAAAAAAAAAAAAAAACGCTACCCGTACGCTCTACCCCGCCCGTACGCCCGTACGCCCGTAAACAAAAAAAACAATGCTCTTCGCTTCCGCCCTTCGCTCTGACTGAATTGGGAGAAATAATGCGCATAAGAAATCGAGAAATTATTATTTTCTCCGGAAGAAATCGAATTACGAACCGTAATGGCGCACGCGCTGGGCTCGGCTCGCTCTCACATCGGCCACGCCTACGCAACAAAGCGTTCTGTGATTGGCTGCCGGAAGTGAAGTCTTCACTGTCCGGAAGGTCGCAAATCGCAGTTACGATGAATCGCAAATTAGTTTTAATTAGTTTTAAAACATAGTTTAACGGCAACATAGTTTTCCAACGTGAAATAAATGAATACGCTCTCAAATGTGCCGTCCGAGGCAGAGTCTGTTCGCCACGTTCGGCACACGTGATAGCTCGCTGCTCTCTGATTGGTTGAATCGTTTTTTGGACATAGCTCGGTAACTACTTCTCCGATTAATATGAAACCTTGAAAAGGCACATCCTCGGGTCCCCAGCAATATACCTGGCAAGTTTCAAGTATATCGGACCGGTAGTTGTCGAGAAACAGCGGTCACAGACAAACATACATACATACATACATACATACAAACATACAAACATACAAACATACACACAGAGATTACTGGAATTATAGATAGATACCTCCACCTCCCCCAACCTTCTACTTTCCTCTGCCCTCACCTCACACAACTCCTCACTGTGCCTCATCACATCACCATCAAACCTTTTGTCCTCCTCATCCTTCGCTTTCTTGTAACTCTTCTGTAATCTCTGACACACGATCAACTGCTCTCCCTACCTCCCCCTCTCATCCTTCATCTGACCCTACCCTTCCCCTCCCCTGCCCTGCACCCATCAATGTCTTCTTTTCCTTTTTATTCCTGAGTACTATATCCAGTCACAATGCTTTGTTTTCTATGTTCACGCTCGATGGAATCATCAGGTCATACGTGAGCATTACTTCCTCATTTTCAATGATTGCCCTTGTTTCTTTTTTTTCAAGGATTGCCCTTGGTTCGTGATTGCCCAGTTTTGTGGAACTGGGACATTGAAATTTCTGCAGATGTGCCAGTGGATTACTCTACATACCTTGTTGTGCCTTTGGGTGTACAGCTGCCCTGCTCCCCCTCCCTCTTCATTAACGGTATTGACCTCAAACATCCGGGGCCTTCGCTCAAACCTGACTGATCTCTCCATTCAGGTTGCTTCTGACAATCCAGACTTGATCCGCTTAACAGAAACTTTCCTCCTTCAAGATGTCTCTGATTCCTTAATATCTCTTCCTGGTTACTCCCTCCTCCGGTACGATAGACCTGAGCCTCATCCTGGTGGTGGGGTTGCTATCTTTATAAAAATTCTCTTCCTCACTCTCCTTGCACTGCCCTCTCTCCACTTCACCCCCAGGAGTACCTCTGGCTATGGATTCCTCTTCGCTCCCACCTTTTGTTCATATGTGTTCTGTACCGTCCTCCAAACAGTGATGGCTCCATTTACATTTCGCTGTCTGACAACATGGACCAACCTCTATCCACTCATCCCAACTCTCTCTTCCTCATATATGTGGTGACTTCAACTGTCATCATGCCAGCTGGCTGGGTGTGGGTTCCTCTCTCACCAGTCATGGCACCTCAGCAAAAGGACTTCTGCGACTCATTGGGACTGACACAATCTGTCAATTTCCCAACTCGGATCTCAGTCAATGGAGTATCTTCTCTTCTGGACTTGGTTATGCCAAACTTCCCTGCTAATGTCTGCTGCTCTTCTTCTGCTCCAATCGGTTCTTCTGATCATGTGCTTGTTAAAGAAGACATCTCTCTGGCCATTTTCAGAGAGCCTCCTCAGCGTCGATGAGTCTGGCATTTCACTCAGGCCGACTGGCACGGTCTTCAAGCAGCCATCAATCATCTGGACTGGTCTCCCATCTCTACTGCCTCTGACATCAATTCTTCCTGGGAATTCTTCCAAAGCAAACTGCTCTCTCTCATGCACAGATTTTTCCCATCTCGGCTTCAGTTGTCTTACCCTTCCTCCCGTCCTTGGTACACTGAATCTTGTGGTGAGGCAGTTGCCCTGAAACAACTTGCCTTTGCCTCTTGGAAGGCTAATCCAACTGAAGGCAATCTCAGTTCTTTCCACTATCCAAGTGGTTCCGACCAAGCTCGGAACAAGTGTGTCTACCCTCAGGAGTGCCAGGAAGCACTATCTCTCCACACTCAAGAATGAACTCTCAAACCTGTCTCCTTCCTCCAAATCCTGGTGGCGTCTGGTCAAGTCCGTTTCTGGTGTTTGTTTCCCCTCCATCCCCTCCCTTACCTCAAATGGCTGCACAGTTGACCCCGCACGTGACAAAGCCGAATGCCTCAACCCTGTGTTTGCCTCAAAATATTGTGTCCCAAACCCATCTCTCTCTGTTCCCACCTTACCCAGTCGAACCCAACTGCTTCTGGACTCTGTATCCTTCTCGCCTGACAAGGTGGAGAAGTTTTTGTCAAACCTCGACTCTGATTCTGCAACTGGACCAGACGGCATCAGCCAACGGGTCCTAAATTCCTACTCTTCCGCTCTATCTCACCCTCTCTCTGTTCTTTTCACCCTCTCTTTTGCTCAAGGTCATCTGCCGGCATCTTGGAAATCAGCAAACATTACGGCTTTACACATAAAAGGTGCAAAAACAGATCCTTGCAACTACAGACCAATCAGCCTGCTCCCAATTATCAGCAAAGTCATGGAATCCATCGTTGCTTCGGATATCAAATCCTTCCTCTTCTCCAATGGCTTGATCTCCGATCATCAATTTGGATTCAGACCAGGTCCTTCTACTCTGGACATGCTGCTTCTGCTGTCTCAACAATGGATGGAGGTCCTCAATGCCAAAAGGAAATCAGAGCTGTCTCCCTTGACATATCACGTGCCTTCGATACGGTCTGGCACCCAGCTCTGCTCATCAAAACAAACAACACACAACAGGCATTTTAAGGCCATTTTCCCTGCAAGAGCGGAGGTTTGCCTTTGCTCACCAAACTCTCCTCTTATTGTATCCATGGAAATCTCCACGCATGGCTTGCGGACTTCCTCTCTGGTCGTAGTCAACGTGTGGCCCTGAATGGATTTCTCTCATCTCCCCTTCCTGTTCAGGCTGGAGTTCCCCAAGGCAGTGTTCGGGGCCTGTGATTTTTCTGGTCTTCATCAATGACCTCTCCGACTTCATCAATCTTCTGTGCTTTTTCCGGATCTTCACCAATGATCTCCGAATGATCTGCTCCATTCCTCATCTCACAGATCGGCAGTCTGCAGCCTCCTCCACTCTCTGCAGACCTGGACAAAATCACAGACTGGTCAAACAAATGGAACATGTCTTTCAATCCTGACAAACCTCACACTCTTACTATGTCTCTCCGAAAAGACCGACTGGACAACCCTCCCATCTACTTTCTCAACAATCCTCTCCAAGAAGTTCTGTCGCTCAAGCTTTTGGGTCTCACTATCTGCCATGATCTTTCCTGGGAAAACCACATTTCCAAGCTGGCCTCCAAAGCCAGTCGCCGACTGGGCATCCTCCGTTGTGCGAAGTCCTTCCTTGGCACACCTGAGCTCCTCACCACATACAAGGCTTTCATCCGCAGCTCAATGGAATACTGTTCTCCCCTCTGGGCCGGTGCGCCTGCCTCACATCTAGCTGGGCTTCACGCTGTTGAAACCAAAGCTTTCAGAATCATTGGAATCTCCCACGATGAAGCTAACTCCGAGGGCCTTTCACTCATTCTCCGCAGGCAGGTTGGTGGTCTTTCTGTCATATACTGTCTCCTCTCCGGCCTTGCTCCCCCAGCTCTCTCTGGGCTCTGTCCCCCAAATATTCCTGCAGGTCGCACAAGATCTGCCAGCAACCCTCTTATGGTTAAACTGCCCAAATCTGGGCTCTCTGCTCACCTTCACTCTTTCATTCCTCTTTTCTCCCACCTCTGGAACAAACTCCCCCACTCCCTTCAATCACAATCCTCCCTCCAGGTCTTTAAAACAGCTGTTCACCACCATCCATTATCTTCCCCCATCCAAAACCTTGATATTTTCTACCCCCGCTAATTCAACCCAGATCCACTTTTTTGAAAGTCCAACTTATTTCCTGGAAGTCCTTGCAGTGTCCATATGTTTTATAACTCTCCCACCTCCCCCCAAGGCCTCTCCTTCCCACAGATCTCTCGATGTCCCTGCTCTCAAATGTTGTTTTTGTGTCCTTCCCCCTCTCTCTCCATCTTGTCTACCGCTCCCCTTATTGTATGTTTTATGTGTCGGTTTGACTTTTTATGTGATTAATGTTAGCTCTTTCACGAGCCTCGATCTTGTATGCAAAAAAACAAAAAAAACGTATCTTCACATCTGGTATTTCGATATTCCCTTCCGAGTGCTGTAATATCGATGTGGTATTCCAGAGCTCCATTGCTTTCTCAATCAGTTTGATTATTTGGGGATTGATCTTGTATATTTGCATTTTATCATCCATGAATGTGGGACACTGTCAAAAGCTTTCTTATTGTCTATCCACCCTGGTGTTGGGCTAGCGGCTAGGGTGCCATCTTAGGATCCTAGGATCCTGGGTTCGAATCCCGGTCGATCGCTGAATTAACGCCAAGGGGGTTGACTCGGCCTGTCATCCTTCCGAGGTCGGCTAATTGAGTACCAGTTCACTGGTAATTCTCTGCTTGTCGTAAAAAGGCGACAAAAAGGGTTGGCGGCAGGAAGGGCATCCGGCCGTAAAACATTGCTTCAAAAAGGGGACCAAAAAACAACAACAACCACG
This sequence comes from Myxine glutinosa, assembly GCF_964187855.1. Taxonomy (NCBI): domain Eukaryota; kingdom Metazoa; phylum Chordata; class Myxini; order Myxiniformes; family Myxinidae; genus Myxine; species Myxine glutinosa. Next base: position 2,016,796 of record NC_136266.1, read on the forward strand.
GTCCCCGAAAAAGGTCAACCCCCGCTTTGTGGGGAAAAATGGCCTCTAAACGGTGGTTTTTATCCAGGCGGTGGACAATTTAGTTCTTCACATTTTGCAATTTTCAAGTTTGGCCTTGTTCAGTAGTAGGTGGTCAATTGTTCAATAACACCCTCTCTTACATCCATTTTGTTCTGCCTCTAAACCTCCTTGCTGTGTTAGATGATGGTACATCATTTATGTGATGATTCCTGTCAGCAGTTTGTATGTTAGTATGTTGGTAGACATGTTATCGGCCGGTATTTGTCGGGAAGTTAGGTTTCCTCTGATTTTGGGATGAGAAAGGTGTTCCCTTCTACGAGCCACTCATCCACTGCCTTTTCCTGATGGGATCAGTTCATGAAATGTCCTGGCGTCGTGATTGTGAAGAGCATCAAGTTGTTTTAGCCAGAAATTTGGAATTCCATCTGGGCCTGGGCTTTTGAAGTTTGGCATTGTTTGAAGTTGTTTTCTAATTTTCTCTTCATCAATTAATCAATGGGGGCATTTCCTTGAGATGTTTCTTCTTATTTTCCAAGTTTGGGATCCATTCTGCTTCCTTGTTATGTTCTTTTCGATCTTCAAAAATTCCTTTCTCGAATTTTGGGGGAGCTAGAGGGGAATGGGGGGGGGGGGGGGGGGAGGAAAGTGGGAGAGAAAGAGAGAGAGAGAAAGAGAGAAAGTGGGGGATGGGGATTTAGTGGAGGAGATGTGAGTGGGGGAAGGAGAGTGGGGGAGGGAGATGGGGATTGAGTGGAGGAGATGTGAGTGGGGGAAGGAGAGTGGGTGAGGGAGATGGGAGTGAGGATGTGAAAGAGAGAGAGAAAGAGATAGAGAAAGAGATAGAGATAGAGATAGAGATAGAGATAGAGATAGAGACAAAGACAGAGACAGAGACAGAGACAGAGACAGAGAGAGAGAGAGAGAGAGAGAGAGAGAGAGAGAGAGGGAGAAGGGAAGGGAGAGGGAGGGGATAAGGGAGGGAAAGGGAGGACTTGGGGGGGGTGGGGGGAGAGGGGAAGAGTTCCTTCTGTATCCATCCTGTCCACCCCATTCCTCCTTACCCCATTGTTTGTCCAATTCTCCCTCTATTTTATCCTTTAACTCCACTGTTTGTGCCCCCATCCACCTCTTACCCCCTCCCCCACCACCCACTCACTGCTGTTTCTTTTGTCTTGTTGCATCCTGTTTGGTTTAGTGTTCTAGGTCTTCAACGAGTCTCGACTTTGTATACAAAAAAACATCATAGGTTGGCAACCATTGCACAGGCATGATGGCCCGAATGGTCTCTTTCTGTGTTGAAGTTCCTTGGAAGGGAGGTCATCTATTATATATTGCGAACCGTGGTGTCTGTCCATGTGTTTGTCTGTCTCTCGTTTATGGCGGTCACTTCTTGTGCTGCATTTGAAAAGCTCAACATTCACTTTTGAAATGATGTTGATGCCAAATTTTATTTCCCAACCACGATATTTTGTCCTCTTTTTAAACCATTTTGTGGTGGGTGGTATAAGTAGCTCAGAGTTTTGGTTCTAAGTGAAACCAAGAGAACACAGAAACACAATTGACATTTTAAAAGTCCATTAAATATTATTTAAATTGATAGATTAACTTAAACTTATCCCATCACTGGGGACGGATACTTTCGCTAGCTTTTCCCGTTACTTGGGATGGTTACTCTTCCTAAAATGACATGATAGGGTGCATGGATGTTATGGGTAAATGGACCATAATTGCAGCGAGCCTCATTGTAGCGTGTGCAGTTAATGATGGTATGCGTTCCACAAGTGCCTCTCTTGTTATCTGTGTTCAAAAATGGACAAATGTTACCGGCGGTAACAGTTACTGGGAGGTGTAGGAGAAACAGTTTCTGTCAGCCAATCACAAGAAAGGTCTGCAACTTGCATAGTCCTGGTTTCCCTTCCACCACATTGGGCTCTTCAGGTGCAAGAATTCTTCAAAGAGCAGCAGTTTGGAACAATCATACACCCACCTTATTCACCGGATCTTGTGTCCAGAGACTCCTGGTTATTTACAAAAATGAAAGACTGCCTTCATGGTTGCAGCTTCTCCTCAAAGTCAGGAATGACATCAGCAATTTATCAGTGACCTCTACATACCCCGGTGAAAGATTTGTTACTGCCTTCACATCGTCGATGGACATGTGCCAAAAGTGTAATAATAGCACTCCTTGTGAACTCTGTTTGAGAAGTGACGTGTGTGGACACACGGGTACACACACACACGGGTACACACACACACGGGTACACACACACACGGGTACACACACACACGGGTACACACACACACACACACACACACACACACACACACACACACACACACACACACACACACACACACACACCTCATCGAGGAACAAAATCAAAGGCATAAACCAACGAGCAGTATCAATGTTCCATGTGAAGCTGCGGAAAAGTAAAATGGCCACAAGTGGATATCAAAAAACTAGAAAAAAAAACAAAAAAACGAGAACGCCACTCAGTAGAGCGCATACTCCCGCCGTGGGTTTAGTTGGAATAATACGTTTTGTTTAACATCACCTCTCCCCAAAACAATAAATGAAAAAGAAAGTAAGCCCTAACTGTCAAAGAATTTATTTTGATATATCTCGGAATTAGAGGAGGAAAACGTCATTTAAGAATAAGAATAAAAGCTTTAACGCAGTAAAACAGAAAAAATCTTTCCCAAAAAATTTTCCAAAAAAAATTCCCGGATCTGGAATAATATCTTGAGCTTCACCAAAAACTAATCAATTCTTCCTTATTCCAAGGGCAATCATCCCACCAACTTTCATCCAAATCCGTTCAGAACTTTTCCAGATATCTTGTTCACAAACACACGAACACACGAACACACATACACACGAACACACATACACACGGACGGACACGATCGAATGCGTTACTCCCTGGCGGGAGTAATAAACCTGAAAGTCACAGAGCCAGAACCAGAATTATTTATTTGGTCTGGGAAGCCCAAGCGAGGTTTATTCTTCTTCAGCCTCTCACAACCCTGGGTGAATATGGGATGTTTTTTTTAAAAGTTGGAATTTTGCAAAATCTGTTTTATTCGGTTGTTAATATACCTCAGCCATTGACAAATCTGGAACTAAGTCTTTATAAGTTCATCAAATACTGACACCGCGATTGACATTCGCTGAGCTAAATGTTGATATCTCTTCCGAGGTAAAAAAAAAAGAAAAAAAAAAAGAAGTTTCAAAGCATTATACGTATCAAACGATACATTTTATGAAACGGGGAAACCTAATACACACTTTGGTGGTTTTAAAATGACAGAATATGTCTTTATTAGAAAAAAAAAATGTACATTGAAGACGACGCTGCTAAAAAAAATACACCGCTCTAACGCATAACCACGAGTTTAAACTACATTTACAACAAATATTAAAACTATTTTCATATCACAATGTTAAATATAGAATATATAGAAGATAATGTTAAAAAAAAAATGAGCCCTATCTTCGAACGGTAAAAAAATCCTTCAAAAAATTCCTGGATCCGGAATAATATCCTGAGCTTCACCAAAAACTAATCAATTCTTCCTTATCCCAATACAAGGGAAATCATCCCACCAACTTTCATCCAAATCCGTTCAGAACCTTTCTAGATATCCTGTTCACAAACACACGAACACACACACACACACGGACACGAGTGAATGCATTACTCCCTGGCGGGAGTAAAAACTAGAACTAGAAAAAAAGATATCAAAACAAAGAAGCTCCTCACTATCCACAAAATGTTATACAAAAATCAGTGCATCCCAAGAATGTACCTGCCAAGGAAAGAAGGAGGTGAGGGCCTGATGCAACTTGATCAAGTACACAGAGGGACGACTGTAGGATTAGTAGACGAGAAAAGGAAAAGTTCAACAGACTACCGAATACAATTTGTACAAACATGAACACAACACTTACAAGAAAAAGTATCTCTCACTCACCTTGCAAAAACAGGTGCAACTAGAAGGTGTCACACACCAAACGGAAACAGCAACGAATACAGCCCCAACGATTGAAAAAAAAGACAAAAGAGAAATACAATATTAAATGCCAGCAGATATATAGTGACAACTGGGAGAAAGACAAAAGAGCAGGGAAAAAAAAGAAAGAAAGAGTTGGACAGATTTGGGACAGACAAGGATGGATCACTGGAATGGTCAGCTCAACTGGGACGGATAACGAATCATTACTAATGCCCAAGAAGCTTTAAGACGATGGCGGGACTGCGTCAATCAGACAAGGCAGGTTCTGCAAGGTAGAAACAGAAAACACGAGACACCTCCTATAAGGATGTGAAAAACTCATGTCAGAGCAGCTGTACACCCAAAGGCACAACAAGGTATAGTATGTAGAGTAATCCACTGGCACATCTGCAGAAATTTAAACATCCCAGTTCCACAAAACTCATGGAAACACGAACCAAGGACAATCATTGAAAATGAGGACGTCATGCTCACGTATGAGCTGATGATTCCATCGAGCGTGAACATAGAAAGCAAAGCATTGTGACTGGATATAGTACTCAGGAACAAAAAGGGAAAGACAGCATTGATGATTGAGATATCAGTACCCAGTGATTTTGGCCGAAACAACACAGAAATCAAGAAAAGGTCTGGCCACTCTGCCATAAAGCCCAGATCGGTGGAGTGTTGCAGTAATGGTTGTCCCTCTGGAAGTTTCTCCCATCTCCACACAGGATCTCTGGAGCTCAGCCAGAGTGACCATCGGGTTCTTGGTCACCTCTCTTACCAAGGCCCTTCTCCCCCGATTGCTCAGTTTGGCCGGGCGGCCAGCTCGATGAAGAGTCCTGGTTGTTCCAAACTTCTTCCATTTAAGAATTATGGAGGCCACTGTGCTCTTGGGAACATTCAATGCAGAGATTTTTTTGTAGGCTTCCCCAGATCTGTGCCTCGACACAATCCTGTCTCTGAGCTCTGCAGGCAGTTCCTTCGACCTCATGGCTTGGTTTTTGCTGATATGCATTGTCAGCTGTGAGACCTTATATAGACAGGTGTGTGCCTTTCCAAATCATGTCCAATCAATTGAATTTACCACAGGTGGACTCCAATCAAGGTGTAGAAACATCTCAAAGATGATCAAGAGAAATGGGAGGCACCTGAGCTAAATTTCGAGTGTCGTAGCAAAGGGTCTGAATACTTATGTCAATGTGATATTTCAGTTTTTTCTTTTTAATAAATTTGCAAAACTTTCTAAAATCCTGTTTTCTCTTTGTCATTATGGGGTATTGAGTGTAGATTGATGAGGGAAAAAATGAATTTAAACGATTTCAGCATAAGGCTGCAACATAACAAAATGTGAAAAAAGTGAAGGGGTCTGAATACTTTCTGAATGCACTGTATACTAGATGTCAGCACAAACTTGATTAGTTCAATAATTAATTAGATCAATTACACAGATGCAGTTGCTGCGCGAGTATTGTTAAGAACAATTGCACATCGTACAAGGATTAAATTACACATTCACACTGCTGGTTGCATAATCCACGATGTGTGGGTGCGGTGGTGATACAGTGCCCCTGTACATGAAAACAGAAATGAGTAAATTGGTCAGGGTGCCTTGGCAATCACCTACTCTTTACGAGACACCTTAGAATCTTCCACATCCACCAACAATCAATACCAGCACACTCGACACTGCACTTTGTGTTGCGCCACTCTACCCGTGTGTTGCGCCACTCTACCCGTGTGTTGCGCCACTCACCAATCCCAGTCGGATTGGCCCGTGAGACAGATGCATGTTTGGAGGTGTCATGTGGGGGGAAGTCTCTTGTGCAGGGGCCATAACTATATCGACTGGTAGTAAGTGTTGTGTGTATATTATTAGTTGCAAAATCAAAGATTTTTCAAGTATATTGGTCGGTTGCGTTTGTGGTTCTGTCTGTTTGTTTGTTTGTCTGTTTGTCACCGGCCTACAGGTCACAATTCTAAACCGATCGTCACAAAACTTCACCAAGTTGTCTAGGTCGTCCCAATTGAGAAGCCCATTGATGTTGAGGTCAAAGGTCATCTGGAGGTCAAATTTCTAAAATCACCATTTTAAATCCGATTGACTTGAAAATTGAATAACATTTGTATATCGAGTCAATAAATTGGGAAATGAACTATTTTTGAGGTCAAAAGGTCAACTCAAGGTCAAATTTTAAAAGTCATCAATTTTCATCCAAAAAGCTGTCAATTCTCAACCGATTGACTTGAAAATTGAACAGCATTTGCATATTGCCTCACTGAATTAGGAAACCAACTATTTTTGAGGTCAAAATGTCAAAGGTCAACTGAAGGTCAAACTTCCAAAATCATAAATTTTCATCTGAAAAACCGTCAATTTTCATCCGATTGACTTTGGAAATTGAACGGCATCTGCACATTGTGTCACTAAATAGGAAAACCAACTATTTTTGAGGTCAAAAGGTCAAAGGTCAACTCTAGGTCAAACTTCCAAAATCACCAATTTTTGTCTGAAAACCCATCAATTTTCATCCGATTGACTTGGGAATAGAACAGCATTTGTGCATTGCCTCACTGAATTGGGAAACCAACTATTTATGAGGTCAAAAAGGTCAAAGGTCAACTCAAGGTCAAACTTCTAAAATCATCATTTTCATCTGAAAAATCGTCACTTTTCATTCTGTTGACCCGAGCTTTGATCAACATTGTAAATTTTAATCTTCATGAAATGGAGAATTTGCTGTATCAATGGAAAACTTTGGCGGGGGGTGGGGGGGGGGGCAGATTTTGCAAATATCGTGCTCCGCATGACGTATTCTTGTTTATATTGTTAATTGGAGGCCATAAATGTATTTTTGGAATCCATAACAAGTGTTGTTGTAATTGCTACCATGGTGTACAAAAGGTGTACTGTTGGTGAAGGATATCTGGGGGAGAATTGTCTCTTTTTATACACCTGTTTAAACTCAAAGCAATCGTTAAGACGTACCATGATCATCGGTGAGATCGACAGTCGAGCCACAAGTTTCATCAATCAGATCAGAAGGAGATACATATATCTTCAATGTGGTCAAATATTCTACAAACAAGAAAGAACACAAATCCGTTAATAATGAAGGACAAGAGATTAGGCCAAGTTGAAAAAAAGTTTATATTTGTTGTTCTCCTAGAAATATTGGGGGAAAGGGGATGTTGACAGAGAAAGCACAATCAACGAGAACGGCATTCAGTGGAGCACAAACCTCCACCAGGATGAACAGTTTATGTTTTGTACCCACAGATAGGCCGGATCTGGATTCGGACCTGAACCAAAATCGAATCGGCTTGTTCTTGTCAAACACACAACCTCTCCACCAAGTTTCGTCCAAATCCATACACAACTTTTTGAGATATCTTGTTCACAGACAGACAAACAGGGGTGAAAACATAACCTCCATCAATCTTCGGTGGTGGAGGTAACTATGACAATCACCAAATGTAAAACTCTGGGTCCTGAACGTTACCCTAGGTGATTATGATTGTGGGATGAGTGGTGAGGATGAAGCGTGTTTGCAGGCAGTGGTGAGGGTGTAGTGGGAACAGGTAGGGTTGAGGGTGAAGCGTGTTTGCAGGAAGGGGTGAGGGTGAAGAGAGTGTGCAGGCAGTGGTGAGGGTGTAGTGGGAACAGGTATGGTGAGGGTGAAGCGAGTATGCAGGTCGTGGTGAGGGTGAAGAGAGTGTGCAGGCAGTGGTGATGTTGAAGTGGGAGCAGGTATGGTGAGGGTGAAGCTAGTATGCAGGTCGTGGTGAGGGTGAAGAGAGTGTGCAGGCAGTGGTGATGGTGTAGTGGGAGCAGGTATGGTGAGGGTGAAGCTAATATGCAGGCAGTGGTGAGGGTGAAGCTAGTTTGCAGGTAGGGGTGAGGGTGAAGAGAGTGTGCAGGCAGTGGTGATGTTGTAGTGGGAGCAGGTATGGTGAGGGTGAAGCTAGTATGCAGGTCGTGGTGAGGGTGAAGAGAGTGTGCAGGCAGTGGTGATGGTGTAGTGGGAGCAGGTATGGTGAGGGTGAAGCTAATATGCAGGCAGGGGTAAGGGTGAAGCTAGTATGCAGGTAGGGGTGAGGGTGAAGAGAGTGTGCAGGCAGTGGTGATGGTGTCATGGGAGCAGGTATGGTGAGGGTGAAGCTAATATGCAGGCAGTGGTGAGGGTGAAGCTAGTATGCAGGTAGTGGTGAGGGTGAAGAGAGTGTGCAGGCAGTGGTGATGTTGTAGTGGGAGCAGGTATGGTGAGGGTGAAGCTAGTATGCAGGTACTAGTGAGGGTGAAGCGTGTTTGCAGGCAGTGGTGATGGTGTAGTGGGAGCAGGTAGGGTGAGGGTGAAACTGGTATGCAGGCAGTCGTGAAGGTGAAGCTGGTATGCAGGCAGTGGTGAGGGTGAAGCTAGTATGCAGGTCATGGTGAGGGTGAAGCTAGTATGCAGGTCGTGGTGAGGGTGAAGAGAGTGTGCAGGCAGTGGTGATGGTGAAGCTGGTATGCAGGCAGTGGTGAGGGTGAAGCTAGTATACAGGCAGTGGTGAGGGTGAAGCTAGTATGCAGGCAGTGGTGATGGTGTAGTGAGAGCAGCTAGTGGTGAGGGTGAAGCTAGTATGCAGGTAGTGCTGAGGGTAAAGCATGTTTGCAGGCAGTGGTGATGGTGTAGTGGGAGCAGGAAGGGGTGAGGGTGAAGAGAGTGTGCGCAGGCAGTGGTGATGGTGTAGTGGGAGCAGGAAGGGGTGAGGGTGAAGCTAGTATGCAGGCAGTGGTGATGGTGTAGTGGGAGCAGGAAGGGTTGAGGGTGAAGCGAGTATGCAGGCAGTGGTGATGGTGTAGTGGGAGCAGGAAGGGGTGAGGGTGAAGCGAGTATGCAGGCAGTGGTGATGGTGTCGTGGGAGCAGGAAGAGTTGAGGGTGAAGCTCGTATGCAGGCAGTGGTGATGGTGTAGTGGGAGCAGGAAGGGGTGAGGGTGAAGCGAGTGTGCAGGCAGTGGTGATGGTGTAGTGGGAGCAGGAAGGGGTGAGGGTGAAGCTAGTATGCAGGCAGTGGTGATGGTGTAGTGGGAGCAGGAAGAGGTGAGGGCGAAACGAGTGTACAGGTAGTGGTGATGGTGTAGTGGGAGCAGGTAGGGGTGAGGGTGAAGCTAGTATGCAGGCAGTGGTGATGGTGTGTTGGGAGCAGGTAGGGGTGAGGGTGAAGCGAGTGTGCAGGCAGTGGTGATGGTGTGTTGGGAGCAGGTAGAGGTGAGGGTGCAGCGGGAACAGGTAGGGTTGAGGGTGAAGCGAGTGTGTAGGCAGTGGTAATGGTGTAGTGGGAGCAGGTAGGTGTGAGGGTGAAGCAAGTGTGTAGGCAGTGGTGATGGTGTAGTGGGAGCAGGTAGGTGTGAGGGTGAAGCGAGTGTGCAGGCAGTGGTGATGGTGTAGCGGGAGCAGGTAGGGGACTTCATTAGGGAATTAAGCTGTCCGTTAGGGTGGGGACTTTATTAGGGAATTAACCTGTCCTTTAGGGTGGGGACTTTATTAGGGAATTAAGCTGTCCTTTAGGGTGGGGACTTTATTAGGGAATTAAGCTGTCCTTGAGGGTGGGGACTTTATTAGGGAATTAAGCTGTCCTTTAGGGTGGGGACTTTATTAGGGAATTAACCTGTCCTTTAGGGTGGGGACTTTATTAGGGAATTAAGCTGTCCTTGAGGGTGGGGACTTTATTTGGGAATTAACCTGTCCTTTAGGGTGGGGACCTTTTAAGGGAATTATGCTGTCCTTTAGGGTGGGGACTTTATTAGGGAATTAACCTGTCCATTAGGGTGGGGGCTTTATTCGGGAATTAACCTGTCCGTTAGGGTGGGGACTTCATTAGGGAATTAACCTGTCCTTTAGGGTGGGGACTTTATTAGGGAATTAACCTGTCCGTTAGGGTGGGGACTTTATTAGGGAATTAATCTGTCCGTTAGGGTGGGGACTTAATTAAGGAATTAGGCTGTCCTTTCGGGTGGGGACTTTATTAGGGAATTAATCTGTCCGTTAGGGTGGGGACTTTATTAGGGAATTAGGCTGTCCTTTAGGGTGGGGACTTTATTTGGGAATTAACCTGTCCTTTAGGGTGGGGCCTTTATTTGGGAATTAACCTGTCCTTTAGGGTGGGGACTTTATTAGGGAATTAACCTGTCCTTTAGGGTGGGGACTTTATTAGGGAATTAACCTGTCCTTTAGGGTGGGGACTTTATTAGGGAATTCGGCTGTCCTTTCGGGTGGGGACTTTATTAGGGAATTAACCTGTCCGTTAGGGTGGGGACTTTATTAGGGAATTAGGCTGTCCTTTAGGGTGGGGACTTTATTAGGGAATTAACCTGTCCTTTAGGGTGGGGCCTTTATTTGGGAATTAGGCTGTCCTTTAGGGTAGGGGACTTTATTAGGGAATTAGGCTGTCCGTTAGGATGGGGACTTTATTAGGGAATTAGGCTGTCCGTTAGGGTGGGGACTTTATTAGGGAATTAGGCTGTCCTTTAGGGTGGAGACTTTATTAGGGAATTGGGCTGTCCTTTAGGGTGGGGACTTTATTAGGGAATTAGGCTGTCCTTTAGGGTGGGGACTTCATTAGGGAATTAACCTGTCCGTTAGGGTGGGGATTTTATTTGGGAATTAGGCTGTCCTTTAGGGTAGGGACTTTATTAGGGAATTAGGCTGTCCGTTAGGATGGGGAATTTATTAGGGAATTAGGCTGTCCGTTAGGGTGGGGACTTTATTAGGGAATTAGGCTGTCCGTTAGGGTGGGGACTTTATTAGGGAATTAGGCTGTCCTTTAGGGTGGAGACTTTATTAGGGCATTGGGCTGTCCTTTAGGGTGGGGACTTTATTAGGGAATTAGGCTGTCCGTTAGGGTGGGGACCTCATTCGGGAATTAACCTGTCCTTTAGGGTGGGGACTTTATTAGGGAATTAACCTGTCCTTTAGGGTGGGGACTTCATTAGGGAATTAGGCTGTCCGTTAGGATGGGGACTTTATTAGGGAATTAACCTGTCCTTTAGGGTGGGGACTTTATTAGGGAATTAGGCTGTCTGTTCGGATGGGGACTTTATTAGGGAATTAGGCTGTCCGTTAGGGTGGGGACTTTATTAGAGAATTAACCTGTCCGTTAGGGTGCGGACTTTATGAGGGAATTAGGCTGTCCGTTAGGGTGGGGATTTTATTAGGGAATTAACCTGTCCTTTAGGGTGGGGACTTTATTAGGGAATTAGGCTGTCCGTTAGGGTGGGGACTTTATTAGGGAATTAGGCTGTCCTTTAGGGTGGGGACTTTATTAGGGAATTAACCTGTCCTTTAGGGTGGGGACTTTATTAGGGAATTAACCTGTCCGTTAGGGTGGGGACTTTATTAGGGAATTAACCTATCCGTTAGGGTGGGGACTTTATTGGGGAAATAACCTGTCCTTTAGGGTGAGGACTTTATTTGGGAATTAACCTGTCCGTTAGGGTGGGGACTTTATTAGGGAATTAACCTGTCCTTTAGGGTGAGGACTTTATTATGGAATTAACCTGTCCTTTAGGGTGGGGACTTCATTAGGGAATTAACCTGTCCTTTAGGGTGGGGACTTTATTAGGGAATTAACCTGTCCTTTAGGGTGGGGACTTTATTAGGGAATTAACCTGTCCTTTAGGGTGGGGACTTTATTAGGGAATTAACGTGTCCTTTAGGGTGGGGACTTTATTAGGGAATTAGACTGTCCGTTAGGATGGGGACTTTATTAGGGAATTATTTTATTTTATTTTTTGTATACAAGATCGAGGCTCGTGAAAGAGTGCACATTAATCACACAGAAAGACAAACCTACACATAAAACATATAACATCGGGAGCGGTAGGCAAGATGGGGAGAGAGGGGGAAGGACACAAACACAACATTTGAGAGCAGGGACCGAGAGACATGGAGACATCGAGAGATCTGTGGGAGGGAGACGGCTTTGGGGGGGGGGGGGTGAGGCATGGGAAGGGAGGGGTGGGAGAGGTATAAAACATATGTACACTGCTAGGACTTCCAGGAAAGAAGTTGGAATTTCAAACAAGGTGGATCTGGGGTGAATTAGTGGGGGTAGAAAAGATCAAGGTTTTGGATGGGGGAGATAAGAGATGGTGGTGAACAGCTGTTTTGAAGACCTGGAGGGAGGAGTGGGATTGAAGGGAGTGTGGGAGTTTGTTCCAGAGGCGGGAGAAAAGAGGAATGAAAGAGTGAAGGTGAGCAGAGAGCCGAGATTTCGGCAGTTTAACCATCAGAGGGTTGCTGGCAGATCTTGTGCGACCTGTAGGAATATTTGGGGGACAGAGCACAGAGAGAGCTGGGGGAGCAAGGCCGGAGAGGAGTCGGTAGAAGACAGAAAGACCACCTACCTGCCTGCGGTGAGTGAGTGAAAGGCCCTCAGAGATAGCTTCATCGCGGGAGATTCCAATGATTCTGAAAGCTTTGGTTTCAACAGCGTGAAGCCGAGCTAGGTGTGAGGCAGGAGCACCGGCCCATAGGGGAGAACAGTATTCCATTGAGCTGCGGATGAAAACCTTGTATGTGGTGAGGAGCTCAGGTGTGCCGAGGAAGGACTTCGCACGACGGAGGATGCCCAGTCGGCGACTGGCTTTGGTGGCCAGCTTGGAAATGTGGCTTTCCCAAGAAAGATCATGGCAGATAGTGAGACCCAAAAGCTTGAGCGAAAGAACTTCTTGGAGAGGATTGTTGAGAAAGTAGATCGGAGGGTTGTCCAGTTGATCTTTTCGGAGAGACATCGTAAGAGTGTGAGATTTGTCAGGATTGAAAGACATGTTCCACTTGTTTGACCAGTCTGTGATTTTGTCCAGGTCTTCAGAGAGTGAGGAGGCTGCAGACTGCCGATCTGAGGGAAGAGGAATGGAGCGGCAGAGAGTGGAGTCATCAGCAAAGAGATAGAGAGGATTTTCCAGAGAGTCGGAGAGATCATTGATAAAGACCAGAAAAAGCACAGGGCCCAGAACACTGCCTTGGGGAACTCCAGCCTGAACAGGAAGGGGAGATGAGAGAAATCCATTCAGGGCCACACGTTGACTACGACCAGAGAGGAAGTCCGCAAGCCATGCATGGAGATTTCCATGGATACCATAGGAGGAGAGTTTGGTGAGCAGAGCTGGGTGCCAGACCGTATCGAAGGCACGTGATATGTCAAGGGAGACAGCTCTGATTTCCTGTTTGGCATTGAGGACCTCCATCCATTGTTGAGACAGCAGAAGCAGCATGTCCAGAGTAGAGTGACCTGGTCTGAAACCAAATTGATGATCAGAGATCAAGCCATTGGAGAAGAGGAAAGATTTCATATCCGAAGCAATGATGGATTCCATGACTTTGCTGATAATTGTGAGCAGGCTGATTGGTCTGTATTTGCAAGGATCTGTTTTTGCACCATTTTGTGTAAAGCGGTGATGTTTGCTGATGTCCAGGATGCTGGCAGATGACCTTGAGCAAAAGATAGGGTGAAAATAACAGAGAGAGGGTGAGATAGAGCAGAAGAGCAGGATTTTAGGACCCGTAGGCTGATGCCGTCTGGTCCAGTTGCAGAATCAGAGTCGAGGTTAGACAAAATCTCCTCCACCTTGTCAGGAGAGAAGGACACAGAGTCCAGGAGCAGTTGGGTTCGACTGGGAAAGGTGGGAACAGAGAGAGATGGGTTTGGGACTAAAGATTTTGAGGCAAACACAGAGTTGAGGCATTCGGCTTTGTCACGTACGATGTCAACTGTGTAGCCATTTGAGGTAAGGGAGGGGATGGAGGGGGAACAAACACCAGAAACGGATTTGACCAGACGCCACCAGGATTTGGAGGAAGGAGACAGGTTTGAGAGTTCATTCTTGAGTGTAGAGAGATTGTGCTTCCAGGCACTCCTGAGGGTAGACACACACTTGTTCCGAGCTTGGTGGAAGAAACTGAGATTGCCTTCAGTTGGATTAGCCTTCCAAGAGGCAAAGGCAAGTTGTTTCAGGGCAACTGCCTCACCACAAGATTCAGTGTACCATGGCCGGGAGGAAGGGTAAGACAACTGAAGACGAGATGGGATAAATCTGTGCATGAGAGAGAGCAGTTTGCTTTGGAAGAATTCCCAGGAAGAATTGATGTCAGAGGCAGTGGAGATGGGAGACCAATCCAGACGATTGATGGCTGCTTGAAGACCGTCCCAGTCGGCCTGAGTGAAATGCTAGGCTCGAGGACGCTGAGGAGGCTCTCTGAGAATGGCCAGAGAGATGTCCACTTTGACAAGCACATGATCAGAAGAACCGATTGGAGCAGAAGAAGAGCAGCAGACATTAGTAGGGAAGTTTGTCATAACCAAGTCGAGAAGACAAGATACTCCATTGGCTGAGATCCGGGTCGGGAAATTGACAGATTGTGTCAGTCCCAATGGGTCGCAGAAGTCCTTTTGCTGAGGTGCCATGACTGGTGAGAGAGGAACCCACACCCAACCAGCTGGCATGATGACAGTTGAAGTCACCACATATGAGAAAGAGAGCTGGGATGATTCCTAATGTGCATAATTAGGCTGTCCTTTAGGGTGGGGACTTTATTAGGGAATTAGGCTGTCCGTTAGGGTGGGGACTTTATTGGGGAATTAGGCTGTCCATTAGGGTGGGGACTTTATTAGGGAATTCGGCTGTCCTTTAGGGTGGGGACTTTATTAGGGAATTAACCTGTCCGTTAGGGTGGGGACTTTATTGGGGAATTAACCTGTCCATTAGGGTGGGGACTTTATTAGGGAATTAACCTGTCCTTTAGGGTGGGGACTTTATTAGGGAATTAGGCTGTCCGTTAGGGTGGGGACTTTATTAGGGAATTAGGCTGTCCTTTTGGGTGGGGACTTTATTCGGGAATTAGGCTGTCCGTTAGGGTGGGGACTTTATTGGGGAATTAGGCTGTCCTTTAGGGTGGGGACTTTATTAGGGAATTAACCTGTCCTTTAGAGTAGGGACCTTATTGGGGAATTCGGCTGTCTGTTAGGGTGGGGACTTTATTAGGGAATTAGGCTGTCCTTTAGGGTGGGGACTTTATTAGGGAATTAACCTGTCCTTTAGGGTGGGGACTTTATTAGGGAATTAGGCTGTCCGTTAGGGTGGGGACTTTATTAGGGAATTAACCTGTCCTTTAGAGTAAGAACCTTATTGGGGAATTAGGCTGTCTGTTAGGGTGGGGACTTTATTAGGGAATTAGGCTGTCCGTTAGGGTGGGGACTTTATTGGGGAATTAGGCTGTCCGTTAGGGTGGGGACTTTATTGGGGAATTAGGCTGTCCTTTAGGGTGGGGACTTTATTGGGGAATTAACCTGTCCTTTGGAGTAGGGACCTTATTGGGGAATTAGGCTGTCTGTTAGGGTGGGGACTTTATTAGGGAATTAGGCTGTCCTTTAGGGTGGGGACTTTATTAGGGAATTAACCTGTCCTTTAGGGTGGGGACTTTATTAGGGAATTAACCTGTCCTTTAGAGTAGGGACCTTATTGGGGAATTAGGCTGTCTGTTAGGGTGGGGACTTTATTAGGGAATTAGGCTGTCCGTTAGGGTGGGGACTTTATTGGGGAATTAGGCTGTCCGTTAGGGTGGGGACTTTATTGGGGAATTAGGCTGTCCTTTAGGGTGGGGACTTTATTGGGGAATTAACCTGTCCTTTGGAGTAGGGACCTTATTGGGGAATTAGGCTGTCTGTTAGGGTGGGGACTTTATTCGGGAATTAGGCTGTCCTTTAGGGTGGGGATTTTATTAGGAAATTAACCTGTCCTTTAGGGTGGGGACTTTATTAGGGAATTAGGCTGTCCTTTAGGGTGGGGACTTTATTTGGGAATTAGGCTATCCTTTAGGGTGGGGACTTTATTTGGGAATTAGGCTATCCTTTAGGGTGGGGACTTTATTAGGGAATTAACCTGTCCTTTAGGGTGGGGACTTTATTAGGGAATTAGGCTGTCCGTTAGGGTGGGGACTTTATTAGGGAATTAACCTGTCCTGAATTATTAGGTGGGGACCTAATAATTAGGTTAACCTGAATTATTAGGGTGGGGACCTTTAGGGTGGGGACTTTAACCTGTCTGTTAGGGTGGGGATTTTATTGGGGAATTAACCTGTCCTTTAGGGTGGGGACTTTATTGGGGAATTAACCTGTCCTTTAGGGTGGGGACTTTATTAGGGAATTAACCTGTCCGTTAGGGAGGGGACTTTATTAGGGAATTAACCTGTCCTTTAGGGTGGGGACTTTATTCGGGAATTAGGCTGTCCTTTAGGGTGGGGACTTTATTAGGGAATTAACCTGTCCTTTAGGGTGGGGACTTTATTAGGGAATTAACCTGTCCGTTAGGGTGGGGACTTTATTGGGGAATTAACATGTCCGTTAGGGTGGGGACTTTATTGGGGAATTAACCTGTCGGTTAGAGTGGGGACTTTATTGGGGAATTAACCTGTCCTTTAGGGTGGGGACTTTATTGGGGAATTAACCTGTCCTTTAGGGTGGGGACTTTATTGGGGAATTAACCTGTCCTTTAGGGTGGGGACTTTATTGGGGAATTAACCTGTCCTTTAGGGTGGGGACTTTATTAGGGAATTAACCTGTCCTTTAGGGTGGGGACTTTATTAGGGAATTAACCTGTCCTTTAGAGTAGGGACCTTATTGGGGAATTAACCTGTCCATTAGGGTGGGGACTTTATTAGGGAATTAGGCTGTCCATTAGGGTGGGGACTTTATTAGGGAATTAGGCTGTCCATTAGGGTAGGGACTTTATTAGGGAATTAACCTGTCCTTTAGGATGGGGACCGTATTAGGGAATTAACCTGTCGGTTAGGATGGGGCCTTTATTTGGGAATTAGGCTGTCCTTTAGGGTAGGGACTTTATTAGGGAATTAACCTGTCCTTTAGGATGGGGACCGTATTAGGGAATTAACCTGTCGGTTAGGGTGGGGACTTTATTAGGGAATTAGGCTGTCCTTTAGGGTGGGGACTTTATTCCTTTCTGAAGCAAAAAAGTGCATCACCAGATATATCAGTAAATGTGACAATATGTGCAATTTGTGAGATCACCTTGACCTTTTACTTCAAAAAAATTACAAAGTGTGGCGACAGAACCCTTTGAATGATGCTTGTATATGGTCACACCAACCACTAGGCCATGCAAATCGGTATAGGAAGGTCCCCCTAACTCCCACTCCCCCCTCCTCTAAAATATACATTTTGGGATGAATGAAACATGTGACCTCCCAATTTACCAATTTGAAAGATGATCACACTGTATTTCGTGCTCACCTCCGCATCTAGCAGTCAGATGTCCGGTATTTCCATGTAAGATGCAGTCCAATGTGCTGCCATTAGTGGTCATCCTTCAAGTGGGAAAACAGTCGGGTTTCCAGTAGTACAGTTAGTACAGTTCACAGACACTCACATCTGCATGCCAATTTTACTGTACTCCCCACCATTCCTAATCTGCATAAATAATTAATTTCACTACACCTCATTAAATCCCCATCAAATCTGGGAGAAATGGAGAAGTTTGCACAAGAGGAGTGGGCCAAACTGCCAGTGGAGAGGTGTCGGAAGCTCATTCGTGGCTATCGGAAGCGCTTGACTGCGGTTATTTTGTCCAAAGTCTGTGCTACCGAATATTAAGTCTTCAGTGTTAATAATTTTGTCAATGCCATTTCTTTTTATTGTCTGATTTAAAATAATATATCCAATTCTGAATCAAAAACAAAGGTTCTGTAATATTAACAGTGAAGTAAAGAATTGTGGAGACCAAATACTTTTGTCAATTTCAACTTATTCTTCGAGAAAATTGTGAGTTGTTTGAAAAAAGTGCAAGGGTGCCAATATTTTTGTCCACGACTGTGCATAATATATATATAATGTGTGTACATAATATATATGCAAACATATTATACATATTATATAATATACACAAATATTATACATATTATGTACACACATATTATACATACACAAACAAATATTGTACACCGCTCCTTTCCTATATGGAAAGGCGGGCAAGGGAAAGGAGAAGAAATGCGGGCAAGGGGGTTAACAAGGAGAGATGCAGAAAATAGGGCAAAATGGAGACGATTGTCATGGGGACCGCAAGGCTAACCCCCGCTCCAGCAGGGAAAATGGCCTTAAAATGCCTGTTGTTGTTTGTTGCTCCTTTCCTAAATCATCTCCAGGGGCTGCATGACGTCATTGCCGGGCACCGAAGGGGGCCCGGCAATGACTCGCTGAAAGGGAGAACTCAGTTTTCACTCCGGTTGTTTGCTTGTTTTCTTGTTACTTGTAAAATCGAAGATTTTTCAAGTATATTGTGTTATTTGGTGTGTTATTTCGTCTGCTTGTTACTTGGCAATTTTTATTTTTTTTTAACAAGTATGTTGATCACTCCAATTTGTGTGTGTTTGTGTGTTTTTTTGTCTGTCCGCTCACTTATACTTGCCTACAGGTCAAACTATTAAACCGATCTTCACGAAACCAAATGGTAGAGTTCGTGATCCGACAAAATCCTATATATATTTCAGTTCAAAAGGTCAAAAGGTCAAAATAGGCCAAAGGTCAACCACTTATCTCCAATTACTAAAATCCTCAATTTTCATCCGATTGACTTGAAATTTGAATAGGATTTACATATCAGCGAACTGAATTCAACCAACATTTATTTTTTAGATCAAAATAGGCCAAAAGGTCAACATATGCCCAAGGTCAACCACTTTTTTCAAATTTCTAACATCTCAATTTTCATCCAACTGACTTGAAATCTGAATAGGATTTGCATATCAGCTTTTACTGAAAACAACCCCCAACTATTTTTGAAGTCAACATAGGCCAAAAAAAGGTCAACATAGGCCAAATTTCTGAAATCCTCAATTTTCATCCAATTAACTTAACATTTGAAGACTATTTGCATATCTAGTCACTGAATTCAACCCCCAACTATTTTTGAGGTCAGTATAGGCCAAAAGGTCAACATAGGCCAGATTTCTAAAATCCTCAATTTTCACCTGAATTGAAATTTTAAGAGGATTTGCATACCAGGTCACTGAATTCAACCACCAATTATTTTTGAGGTCATCATATGCCAAAAACTTATTTTAGGGATTTCGCAAGTATCGTGCTATGCACGAAATATTTCTTGTTTGTTTGTTTGTTTGTCCAGGAGATATCTCAGCCATCCTTTCAGCTAGGAAGCTGAACTTTGGGCACAATAGTGAACAAGTGCTTTGGCAAAAACAGTATTTTTTTGTTTTTTGAGTAATAAATCAATTAATAAAATTATGTAATTATTATCGATTAATTAAGCACTTATATATTTACTTTCTCATCTGAGCAATATCTCACGCACCTTTTGAGTTAGGAAGCTGATATGTGGACACAATAATGACCAAGTGATTTGGCTGTAAAGGGTATTTTTTAGTTTATTGATTTATCAATTGATCGATAAATTATTTAATAATTTGATGAATGACCTGATTGATTCATTTTTTTAAAGTTATAGATTCGAATGAAACGGTGGTGGTTTAGATATTCTATTAGCCAATTGATTAATAATTTAATTATTTTATGATTATTATTTATATTTTTTCGTTATTAATTTGCGTAATTTTTTTTTTTCTGTATACAAGATCGAGGCTCGTGAAAGACCTAACATTAATCAAACAAAAAGTCAAACCGATACATAAAACACAAAATAAGGGGAGCAGTAAACAAGATGGGGAGAGAGGGGGAAGGACACAAACACAACATTTGAGAGTAGGGACATCAAGAGAACTGTGAGAGGGAGAGGGCTTGGGGGGAGGGGTGGGAGAGGTATAAAACATATGGACACTGCAAGGACTTCCAGGAAAGAAGTTGGAATTTCAAAAAAGTGTATCTGGGGTGAATTAGCGGGGGTAGAAAAGATCAAGGTTTTGGATGGGAGAAAAGAGGAATGAAAGAGTGAAGGTGAGCAGAGAGTGTAGATTTTGGCAGTTTAACCATAAGAGGGTTGCTGGCAGATCTTGTGCGACCTGAAGGAATATTGGGGGGACAGAGCACAGAGAGAGCTGGGGGAGCAAGGCCGGAGAGGAGTCGGTAGAAGACAGAAAGACCACCAACATGCCTGCGGTGAGTACGTGAAAGGCCCTCGGAGTTAGCTTCATCGCAGGAGATTCCAATGATTCTGAAAGCTTTGGTTTCAACAGCGTGAAGCCGAGCTAGGTGTGAGGCAGGAGCACTGGCCCAGAGGGGGTAGCAGTATTCCATTGAGCTGCGGATGAAAGCCTTGTATGTGGTGAGGAGCTCAGGTGTTCCAAGGAAGGACTTCGCACGACGGAGGATGCCCAGTCGGCAACTGGCTTTGGAGGCCAGCTTGGAAATGTGGTTTTCCCAAGAAAGATCATGGCAGATAGTGAGACCCAAAAGCTTGAGCGACAGAACTTCTTGAAGAGGATTGTTGAGAAAGTGGATGGGAGGGTTTTCCAGTCGGTCTTTTTGAAGAGACATAGTGCGAGTGTGAGATTTGTCAGGATTGAAAGACATGTTCCACTTGTTTGACCAGTCTGTGATTTTGTCCAGGTCTGCAGAGAGTGAGGAGGCTGCAGACTGCCGATCTGAGAGATGAGGAATGGAGCGGCAGAGAGTGGAGTCATCAGCAAAGAGATAGAGAGAATTTTCCAGAGAGTCGGAGAGATCATTGATGAAGACCAGAAAAAGTGCAGGGCCCAGAACACCACCTTGGGGATCTCCAGCCAGAACAGGAAGGGGGAGATGAGAGAAATCCATTCAGGGCCCACGTTGACTACGACTAGAGAGGAACTTTCAAAAAGTTACAGCTTCAGATGAAACACTGCTGGTTGAGGTATACTATTAGCCAATTGATTTAAAAAAGGATTTTACGATTATTGTTTATTGATTTGAATTATGTAATGAATCGATCAATTATATTGTACACCTCTCCTTCCCATACCGCCTCTATTTGCTGCATGGCGGTATCGCCGGGTGCCTGAGGCGATACCGCGCTGGAGGATATTATTTTATTTATTTGGCATGGGGGCGGTGTACTTTAAATGTATCTGCACTTGATATTTTATGATTTCAAAGGATAAATTAAGTTCTGAACCAAAAACAAAGGTTCTGTTATATTAACAGTGAAATAAAGAATTGTGGAGACCAAATAATTTTGTCAATTTCAACTCATTTTTTAGAAAATTGTGAGTTATTTGAAATAAGTGCAAGGGCGCCAATATTTTTGGCCACGACTGTACATACATATACATATACACGCATATTATATATATTATGTATACACATATTATACATATTATATACACACATATACATATGTGCACACATATTATACATAATATACACACACATATTCTACATATTACATACACACATGTTATATGCACACATATTGTTATGTGATCATACACGTGTTATATACACACATATTATATGCACATATATTACACATTATATACACAACTATTATACATATTCTACATATTATATAACACACATATTACACATATTATCTACACACATATTATATCCACACATATTATATGCACACATATAATACATATTATGTGCACAGATATGATACATATTACATACACACGTATACACATTATATACACACATATCATACATATTATGTACACACGTTATTATATACACACATATTATACATATTATGTGTACTCATATTATTCATATTATATACACACATGAAATACACACATACTATAATATTATATACACATATATTACACATATTATATGCAGTACACTCATATCACACATGTCTCCAGGTGGACAGCACAGATAAAGTACACCAAACACAAAAAACGGCAACCACAAAGATTTAGCTTTAAATAGTCTTCTATAAATGTGAAAATCAGCGAAATGTGGAAACAACTGAGGGCAGACAAAATGTCGACTTTACATTTGCAATGAAACAGTTCGACATGGCGGACGTTTGATTTGAGTTCCAAACACGACGTTTGATTTATTTGTTATTTTAATAAGTATATTTTTGTCGGTATATTAGTATAACTATCTATAAATACAATGAAAGTATATCGCACAAAAATGTTAGTCTGTGGCGGACACGAAAGCACTGACGTGGTGACATCACCCCGCACACCAAGTGGGGGTGGGCCACGCCGGGGAGAGAGGCGTGGCCTCAGGATATACACGGGGCGCGCAGCCCCGAGCAGCTCGGTGCTGCTGCTGCAGTTTGAGTGCTTTGAATAAAGACTCTTTTGTATGAACCGCGTTGTCCGCTTGCTCCTTTCGTAAGCCTTAGCGCGCGCAGCATCGCGCTTCAAGTCAATAAAAAAATGGGTATGTAAAAACAAATGGGAGCTCTGTCTACTGTAACACCATGGGCTTGCAAAAGCATCCTGAATAGCATTCACCAAGTGGTAGTTAATCATATTCAAAAAGGGTGTTATAACAGACCTAAACATCCCCGGCCTTGTGACTAATTAATTAAGAACCCTCGCCAAGCGGCTTAAGCACTCCATCAAGAACTCCAATGAAATGGGTGATAAGGAACGGCTGGCTTGGCAAGAGATAGCAAGCCGATTGCTTCTGGTTGAAATAGTCGAGGAATTTTAAAAACAGATCGCAGGTACAGAGGTGTGACACCCTGTCCCATGGAAGTATGAATTAAGTTAAAATTATGAAGTTAAATTAAAAAAAATAACCCCAGAAGAAGAATGACAGTCTCGCTTAAATAAATGCATATATACACTTGGTAATACAAATCGCTAGATACGGTAAAGTTTTTCAGATTTCACTCCAGATTTGGACATTTATTTAGTCTACAGCATCCAATGCTCATATCCAGAATCCAGGTTTTTTCTTATGAGCACCATATTAATCATCTTCAAAACGGGTATTATAACACACCCAAACACCCAGTTTTCATTATTGCAATCTGTTGGAGGTCCAGTTGTATGCATACAGTTTGGAGCAGCTAGGTTTCATAGTTTTGGAGTTCTAGAGGAGACACACAGACGGAGAGACGGACAGACGGACACTACCTTTTATTATTATAGATAATATATTCACATATATTCTACATATTACATACACACTTATTACACACATTATATACACACATATCGATATGTTATCATACACATGTTATGGACAAACATATTATATGCACACACATTACACATTATATACACACCTCTTATACATATTATATACACACATTATATTATATACACACATATTAATATATACACACACATTATATACACACATATTATACATATTATGTACACACATATTATATACACACATATTATAATATATACACACATATTACACATATTATACACACGCGTATTCCACATATTATATACACGCATATTATAAAAATTAAAAACATATTATAAATATTATAAAGACAATATAAATATTATAGACACATATTATATACACATATTATACATAAAAGTGTGACTCGGCACGCTACACGCGCCTCACCACACGTTGTTTCAGAGGGGTAGGCATCTTTGACCATGTCTGCTTTCTCAAGGAGTGAGGGATGGCAGGAATGGTGGGTGGGGGTAGTGGTGGTGATTGTGGATTAGGGATCGTGGGGGGAAGTGGAGGAATGGTGGAGGGGGTATGGGGTGGATGGAGATTGGGGGGCGGGGAGTGGTGGGAGAGAGTGGCCAAAATTGGGTCTTCAGGGACTTTTGGGTCTTTGGGGTATTTTGGGTCTTCAGCATCAATGGGGTCTTTTGGGCCTTCAGGGTATTTAAGGGTCTTCAGGGTATTTTGGGGAATTTTGGGCCTTTAACGTCTTCTGTGTCTTTAAGGGTATTTGGGGTCTTCAGGGTCTTTGGGATCTTCTGGGCCTTTAAGAGTATTTTGGGTCTTTGGGGTGTTTTGGGTTTTTGGGATCTTCAGAGTATTTTTGTTCCTCTGGGTCTTTAAGGGTCTTTCAGGGTATTTGGGGTATTTTGGTTCTTTGGTGTATTTAATGGAATTTTGGGTCTTCAGGGTGTTTTGGGTCTTCAGGGTGTTTTGGGTCTTTGGGGTATTTAAGGGTCTTCAGGGTGTTTTGGGTCTTCAGGGTGTTTTGGGTCTTCAGGGTGTTTTGGGTCTTCAGGGTGTTTTGGGTCTTCAGGGTGTTTTGGGTCTTCAGGGTGTTTTGAGTCTTCAGGGTGGTTTGGGTCTTCGGGGTGGATTGGGTCTTCGGGGTGGTTTGGGTCTTCGGGGTGGTTTGGGTGTTTTGGGTCTTTACGGGTATCCAGGGTCTTTAAGGACCTCTTTTGGGTATTCGTGGTATTTTGGGTGTTTGCCGTCTTCACAAGTATTTTGGGTTTGCAGGGGTCTCGGTGGTCTTAAGGGTATTGCGGGAGGGACTTAAAGGGTCATCAAAGGTCTGAGGGGTCTCAGCAGTCTAAAGGGTCAAAAGGTATATTCCAACAGTACGTATGCGTATACGTAATTAAGAGTTACCTCCTCCACCTCTTTCTCATCTTACCTCCCCTCCCCTGTCCTGTATCCGATTCTCCCCCTTCCTCTTCTTTAATGGTATGGACCTCAAACATCCGGGGCCTTCGCTCAAACCTGATTGATCTCTCCATTCAGGTTGCTTCTGACAAACCAGACTTAATCTGCTTAACAGAAACTTTCCTCCTTCAAGATGTCTCTGATCCCATAATATCTCTCCCTGGTTACTCTCTACTCCTGTATGATAGACCTGAGCCTCGTCCTGGTGGTGGGGTTGCTATCTTTATCAAAAACTCTCTTCCTCACTCTCCCTACACTGCCTGCTCTCCACCACACCCCCAGGAGCACCTCTGGCAACGGCTTCCCCTTCGCCTCCACCTTTTGTTCATATGTGTGTTGTACCGTCCACAAATCAGTGATGACTCCGTCAACATTTCACTGTCTCAGCCATTCCATGTCAAATCATCAAAGAATCTGCCGTCATCTCTCAGATTTTTGTAAAACTTTGGGAACCAATTGGGACCCATGAAAAACGGCAAGAACTCAAATGTTTTTGCTAACAGCCTCTTAATTAGTGAGATACAGACTAACGAACTTTGGACTAATTAGCGCGACGTCGCGAATTCAAATGGCCATATCTCTAAAAGTATAACACCTAGAGAGCTGGTTTTGGTGTCATTTTAAAGGTATTTTCATGCCCTATGAATTTGTCTGGGCAACATTTTCCTACCTCCAACCACAAAAAAGTTATCACAAAATATAAACTTCAATTGTGAATCCCCAAAAAATGTATCCTTCAAATTTCCTCAAATTCATCCCAGAGGTACCTTATGATGTCAAGAAGCTTCCACATAAATTTTGTGATGGGCACTCCAATAGTTTCTGAGATATGAGCAATAATGTACATGTACGTATGGCATATAGGTTCGAAAATCAGCATTTGTAATGTATTATACAATCAATAAGTGAGTTCAAGTACACAGTGTTCACTAACCTGACTTAGGTTCACTAACCAGTGTCACCGATTTTCTTGGTTTTGGATTTCACATATTTATCTGCAGCAAGTCTCTTTTTTGGAATAGGTGATTCTCCAATCAATCCCAAAGACTCATTCAGTGTATTCAGTTCCATTTCAGGAGAATGAAATTCAAACTCCCCTGAACTGCCTGGTATTGGTGATTCACCTCCACCATCATTGTCCTCACTACTGCTAATAGCGCTGCTGGTCACTGGTAATGGTATTTCACTCTGAGTCTCTACCACACCTGGTTGTCTTTTTGCCAGTTTCTTACGACACTGGGTACAGATTTTCTGTGCACTTTGCAGTTTGAGGCTTGGATGAGCGGCTATGGCTTTTTGGCTAGCAGCTCTCAAGCCAGACGACTTTGGTTTTTCATGAGCTCCAAAGGGATTGCAGCAGGATTTCTGCTTCAAGATGAACTTTTCCTTGGCAGTCGTCATTTTTCTGCAGCTCCTTCAGAAGTGAACTGCCAATTTCTGTTGGTGGCAGGCCTAAGCATTACACTAAGCCAACTTGGACTTTCCCTGGGGATCTTAGACTGTGAAAGTTGCATCACCTCGACTTACCCACATGGGAAATCCCAGTTGGAATTCCCCAGATGAGAATTCCCCTCAGGCCCAGTTGAAAATGAAAGTATATGATACTTCAAAGCAATTGATGGTTGTTCCCTGTGTTCCCTGTCATGGCTAGGTTAGAATGATTGTATAATACATTACAAATGCTGATTTTCGAACCTATATGCCATACGTACATGTACATTATTGCTCATATCTCAGAAACTATTGGAGTGCCCATCACAAAACTTATGTGGAAGCTTCTTGACATCATAAGGTACATCTGGGATGAATTTGAGGAAATTTGAAGGATACATTTTTTTTGGATTCACGATTGAAGTTTATATTTTGTGATAACTTTTTTGTGATTGGAGGTAGGAAAATGTTGCCCAGACAAATTTATAGGGCATGAAAATACCTTTAAAATGACACCAAAACCAGCTCTCTAGGTGTTATACTTTTAGAGATATGGCCATTTGAATTCGCGACATCGCGCTAATTAGTCCAAAGTTCGTTAACCTGTATCTCACTAATTAATAGGCTGTTAGCAAAAATATTTGAGTTCTAGCTGTTTTTCATGGGTCCCAATTGGTTCCCAAAGTTTTACAAAAATCTGAGAGATGACGCCAGATTCTTTGATGATTTGACATGGAATGACCCGTCTGATAACATGGACCAACTTCTATCCACTCATCCCAACTCACTCTTCCTCATATGTGGCGACTTCAAGTGTGATAATGCCAGCTGGCTGGGTGTGGGTACCTCTCACACCAGCCATGGCACCTCAACAAAGGACTTCTGCGACAAACTGGGACTGACAGAATCTGTCAATTTCCCAACCCGGATCTCAATAAACGGAGCATCTTCTCTTCTAGATTTGGTTATGACAAACTTCCCTGCAAATGTCTGCTGCTCTTCTTCTGCTCCAATCGGCTCATCTGATCATGTGCTTGTTAAAGTGGACATCTCTTTGACCATTCTCAGAGAGCCTCCTCAGCGTCGACGAGTCTGGCATTTCACTCAGGCCAACTGGCACGGTCTTCAAGCAGCCATCAATCATTTGGACTGGTCTCCCATCTCTACCGCTTTTGACATCAACTCATCCTAGGAATTCTTCCAAAGTAAATTGCTCTCTCTCATGCACAGATTTATCCCATCTCGTCTTCAGTTGTCATACCCTTCCCGTCATACCCTTCCTCCCGTCCATGGTACACGGAATCTTGTGGTGAGGCTGTTGCCCAGAAGCAACTTGCCTTCGTCTCTTGGAAATCAAATCTAACGGAAGGAAATCTCATTTCCTTTCACAAAGCCCGAAACAAGTGTGTCCACCCTCAGGAGAGCCAGGAAACAATATCTCTCCCTTCTCAAGACCGAACTCTCTTATCTGTCTCCCTCTTCCAAATCCTGGTGGCGTCTGGTCAAATCTGTTTCTGGTGTTTGTTCCCCCTCCATCCCCTCCCTCACCTCAAACGGCTACACGGCTGACTCCACACGTGAAAAAGCTGAATGCCTCAACTCTGTGTTTGCCTCTAAATCTTGTGTCCCAAACCCATTCCTCTCTGTATCCACCATACCCAGCTGCTCATGGACTCTGTGTCCTTTCCTCCTGACAAGGTGGAAAAGTTTCTGTCAACCCTCGACTCTGATTCTGCAACTGGACCTGACGGCATCAGCCCACGGGTCCTAAAATCCTGTTCTTCCGCTCTTTCACTCCCTCTCTCTGTTCTCTTCACCCTCTCTTTTGCTCAAGGTCATCTGCCATCTGCTTGGAAATCAGCCAACATCACCGCTTTGCACAAAAAAGGTGCAAAAACAGATCCTAGCAACTACAGACCAATCAGCCTTCTCCCAATTATCAGCAAAGTCATGGAATCCATCATTGCTTCGGATATGAAATCTTTCCTCTTCTCCAATGGCTTGATCTCTGATTATTATCAATTTGGTTTCAGACCTGGTCACTCTACTCTGGACATGCTGCTTCTGCTTTCTCAACAATGGATGGAGGTCCTCAATGCCAAACAGGAAATTAGAGCTGTCTCCCTTGACATATCATGTGCCTTCGATACGGTCTGGCACCCTGCTCTGCTCACCAAACTCTCCTCCTTTGGTATCCATGGAAATCTCAACACATGGCTGGCAGACTTCCTCTCTAGTCGTAGTCAACGTGTGGCCCTGAATGGGTTTCTCTCATCTCCTCTTCCTGTTCAGGCTGGAGTTCCCCAAGGCAGTGTTCTGGGCCCTGTGCTTTTTCTGGTCTTCATCAATGATCTCTCTGACTCCCTTGAAAATCCTCTCTATCTCTTTGCTGATGACTCTACTCTCTGTCGCTCCATTCCTCATCCCTCAGATCGGCAGTCTGCAGCCTCCTCACTCTCTGCAGACCTGGACAAAATCACAGACTGGGCAAACAAGTGGAACATGT
This sequence comes from Myxine glutinosa, assembly GCF_964187855.1. NCBI lineage: Eukaryota > Metazoa > Chordata > Myxini > Myxiniformes > Myxinidae > Myxine > Myxine glutinosa. The sequence continues at coordinate 2,045,304 of NC_136266.1, forward strand.
CTTTCAATCCTGACAAATCTCACACTCTTACGATGTCTCTCCGAAAAGACCGACTGGACAACCCTCCCATCCACTTTCTGAATAATCCTCTACAAGAAGTTCTGTCACTCAAGCTTTTGGGTCTCACTATCTGCCATGATCTTTCCTGGGAAAACCACATTTCAAATCTGGCCTCCAAAGCCAGTCGCCGACTGGGCATCCTCCGTCGTGCGAAGTCCTTCCTTGGCACACCTAAGCTCCTCACCACATACAAGGCTTTCATCCACAGCTCAATGGAATACTGCTCTTCCCTCTGGGCTGGTGCTCCTGCCTCACACCCAGCTCGTCTTCACGCTGTTGAAACCAAAGCGTTCAGAATCATTGGAATCTCCCGCGATGAAGCTAACTCCAAGGGCCTTTCACTTCACTCACTCACCGCAGGCAGGTTGGTGGTCTTTCCGTCTTCTACCGGCTCCTCTCCGGCCTTGCCCCCCCCCGCCCCCCAGCTCTCTCTGGGCTCTGTCCCCCAAATATTCCTACAGGTCGCACAAGATCTGCCTGCAACCCTCTTATGGTTAAACTGCCAAAATCAAAACTATCTGCTCACCTTCACTCCTCTTTTCTCCCGCCTCTGGAACAAACTCCCTCACTCTCTTCAATCCCTCTGCTCCCTCCAGGTCTTTAAAACAGCTGTTCACCACCATCTCTTGTCTTCCCCAATCCAAAACCTTGATCTTTTCTATGCCAGTTAATTCACCCCAGATCCACTTTTTTGAAACACCGACTTCTTTCCTTGAAGAACTAGCAGTGTCCATTTGTTTTTACCTCTTCCCCCCCCCCCCCCCCTCAACTCCTCCTCCTGCCCCCCAAGCCCTCCACCCTCCCACAGATCTCCCGATGTCCCTGTTCTCTCCTTTGTACTTGTGTGCTTCCATCTCTCTCTCCATCTTGTCTCCCGCTCCCTTTATTATATGTATATGTCCGTTTGTTTTTTTGTGATTAATGCTAGCTCTTACAGGAGCCTCGATCTTGTATACAAAAAAAGAAAATAAAATAATAAATAAAAAGAGTCCATGGACTGTTTTTTGGGGTGTTAATTTTATTTGAAGAAGAAGAAGACGTATTGGCCACAAATAAACATACAAACATACAAACATCACCTTGTACGTTTGCTCTATTATAATAGGATATACATCATTCATTGATATAGATATCATTGACATGTGATAATACACATATTGTATGTGACATATTGAAACAATGTGACATACACACATATTGATATGTGATCATAAAAGTTTCCTGTGAATAACCAGTGAGAGGTGTGTGAGGTTAGCTTGGTTAACAAAGCAGTTCAAGGTTAGTGGTGATAACCAGTGAGAGGTGTGTGAGGTTAGCTTGGTTAACAATTTTGTGCATTTTATCCCCATCAGAGCACACTCTACCTGTAGAGTTGAGACATTCGCAGTAAATCCATTTCAAGTGACTGCAGAGCCAAATACATCTTGTTCTTCATGTCGCTGAAAAAGACAGCCAATAAAATACACACCTCATGTTACACACACACACACACACACACACACACACACACACACACACACACACACACGCACGCACGCACACACACACACACACACACACACACACACACACACACACACACACGCACGCACGCACGCGCACGCACACACACACACACACGCACGCACACACACACACACACACACGCACGCACGCACGCACGCACGCACGCACGCACGCACGCACACACACACACACACACACACACACACACACACACACACACACACGAATTACCAGGAGTAAAGATATGACGTGGGATCTTCCAAGGAGATAGGCTTTCCTGTCTCCTTGTTGATATGTAAATTTCTAGAAATGTGACACATCCACTGTACATGGGTGATTTAGAACTCTCTGCATCGAACGACGAAAAATTGGCAGAACAACTGAAATTAGTGAAACTGTTCTCTGACGACATCCAAAGCAAAGTGCACATTTGTGCAAGGTAGATCAACAAACATAGGGGCAATACCCCTGGCACTCACCTGGTAGAATAAACAGTATACTGCACTGAATAAAGGTATTTTAAACCAATTTCAATGCTTGCGAGAAGACAGGGACGCATGTACAATCATACTAACATAATCATAAGACTTTAAACAAACAAACAAAAAAAAATACCTTTATTGGGGGGCAACCCCCCTCCCACCTCGTGTACCTCCACAGACCCCAATTTTTACAATACTTTCTGTGAGTTAGGGATGCTTTTCAGTCAGGTTTGTTAGGGATTCAATTTTTTTTTTTTTAAACTTTGGTAAACCACGGGTGATGAAGGTCGTGCTCAAGTCTCATAAGAATTGCATGTGTAGATTCTGAGAAGAAAGCAAATACCTATTTTGGGGAACAACCCCCCACCCCCCCCCCCCCCCCCATAGATCCCCAAAGGGGAAGATTTTTTTTAATGCCGTGAACAAACTTTGGTACAGCGCAGGTGATGAAGGTTGTGGTCAAGTTTCATCGAAATAGTTTGTGTAGTTTCAGAGGAAAAAGCAAATTCCTATTTTTGGGGGTCAAACCTGGATCCACTTTGACCCCCGGTAAACCCCCTTAGACCACGATTTTTTTTAATGCCGTGAACAAACTTTAGTCACATCACAACAAATATCATTTGTGCCAAATTTGGTCGCAATCCCATCAGCGGTTTTGGAGAAGTTTCAAGTTTTTACGCACGGACGACGCGCCATCACATAAGCCTCTCCTGAACTTCGTTCCAGGTGAGCTAAAAATGGACAACAAGAAAAATCGACCTAGATACAATAGCAGATACAACTGTAGGACTAGCAGAGTATGTGAAATGCTCAACAGACTATCGGATGCAATTTGTAAACAAACATGAACACAACAAACCTGAAAAAGCATCCCTAGCTCACGTCGCAAAAAACCTCTAAACACAGGTGCGAATAGAGGATGCCACACACGAAAACGAAAAGCCAACAAATACAGCCCCGATGATTGAAAAAAACAAAACAATGAAATACAAGTCGAAATAACAACAGATATTCTTGGGGAAAATGCCAGAGGCATAGAAAAAATCCCCTTTATATGGTACTCTCAAAAGTACCCGGCGTTGCCGGGTAACAACGAGTCGCTTCCTGACAGGAATATGAAGAGAGGGGAGGAGGAGAAGAGGGAGGGAGAGGGGGGAGGAGAGGATGGAGGGTGAGAAAGGAAGGGGAGGGTGAGGAGAGAGAGGGGGGCAGGGTGGAAGGGAGGGGAGCGTTAGCATATCGCACAAAAATGTTAGTCAATACAAAAATGGGTACGTAAAAACAAAAAGGGAGCTCTGTCTACTGTAATGCCATGGCTTGCAAAAGCAAAAAATAGTTGGTTTTGCTATTTAGTGACTCAATGTGCAAATACTGTTAAATTTTCAAGTCAATCGGATTAAAAATGATGCTTTTTCAGATGAAAATTGATGATTTTGAAAATTTGAAAAAGTGTTTGACCTTTGGCCTATGTTGACCTTTTGGCCTAACCTGATCTCAAAAATAGTTGGTGGTTGGTTTCACTAAACTGATATGAAAATCCTATTGAAATTTCAAGTCAATCGGATGAAAATTGAGGATTTAAAAATTTGAAAAAGTGTTTGACCTTTGGCCTATGTTTACCTTTTGGCCTATGTTGATCTCACAAATAGTTGGTGGTTGACTTCAGTTAGCCGATATGTAAATCCTATTGAAATTTCAAGAACTCCGCTGCCCGTCTACTCACCCATTCCCGGACCCGTGACCACATCACCCCCGTCCTTTATAAGCTTCACTGGCTCCCCATCCCCCAGAGAATCCAGTACAAAATCCTCCTCTTGACCTACAAAGCCCTCCATAACCCGGCCCCATCCTACCTGACTGACCTCCTCTCCAGACACACTCCCACCCGCAACCTCCGCTCTGCTGGCGCCAACCTCCTGTCCCCCCCCCATCCGGACCAAATTCAAATCCTGGGGGGACAGGGCCTTCTCCATCGCTGCTCCCACCCTCTGGAACTCACTACCTCACACCATCAGAGACTCCTCCTCACTCACCACATTCAAAACATCACTCAAGACCCACCTGTTCAACACTGCATTCAACATTTAACCCACAGCATTTAACCCTTGACTATCTCTCCTCATTCTCCTTCCTTTTGCTTTGATTATTTACCTATTAATTTTTGCCTTTTTGCACTTGTTTTTTGTACTCTGTCAAAGCGTCTTTGGGCTTCTTGAAAAGCGCTATATAAAATAAATGTATTATTATTATTATTATTAAGTCAATCGGGTGAAAATTGAGGATTTTAGAAATTTGAAGAAAGAGGTTGACCTTTGGCCTATGTTGACCTTTTGACCTAAAAATATAAAAGATTTTGTCGGACCACGAACTCTACCATTTGGTGAAGTTTCGTGAAGATCGGTTTAAAATTGTGACCTGTAGACAAGTATAAGTGAGCAGACAGATAAATACACACACAAACACACACACACACACACAAACCGGAGTGATCAACATACTTGTCAAAAACTTCTTTTTTTTTGCCAAGTAATAACAAGACGACGTCATACAGAGCACAATACTTTCAAAATCCACTCTTCTCCCCCAAAAAGTTGTCATGGATACATCAAATTGTCCATTTCATTAAGATTAAAATTGATTATATCTACATCTATGGGGTCTAAGGGGTGTAAATGGTTAAACGGGTCAAACGGGTCAAAAGGGGTATAATGGAGTCTCAGGGGTGTAAAAGCTCTAAAGGGGTCCAAAGGGTGTAAAGGAGTGAAGCTGTAGTAAATAAATTAAATCGGGTTTGTAATTAAATTAACTCGGGAGTGCCAAACAGAAATAACGGGCCAAATGACCTTCTCATCACGGTATAAAACCCCCATTCAGGTGTATCGTGGTTAGAAAACTGATGGTAGAAAGTTTCGTTGTGATTAACCTTGGGAGCTAAAAGCAGTAAGGTCACAAACAAACAGCAAAATGTTATGGATTCGTCACTTCCGTCTTTGTGGTTTTCATCCACTGGAAGCATTTTTAGTTCCATGTACTATTATTGTTATAGTTTGAGTGAAATGGAGATAACTGTCTTCAAAAGGAAAAATTTGTGTTTTAAAAGAAAAACGAAATGGATCGGGAGAAACCGGAAGAAGAAGAAGAGGAGGCTGAAGTGGAGCAAGTGAGATCGGGAAAGAAAGGCCGATCTGCTTGGAGGTGTCGAGCAAGTGAGATCGGGAAAGAAAGGCCGATCTGCTTGGAGGTGTCGAGCGGACGCTGGCAAACGTTGGTCACGAGCGAATATTGGTTTCCCCAGGAAAGGGGTGCCTCTGACAGTGTAGTTATCGCTGTGGCAGATAAACCTGTGTGACGGGTTTTGCGGTTGTTTCTGAAAGTGAATCATCGCGGGAGAGCCGTACGCCTCCATTACGGGCCCGTCCGCCATTTCACCTCGCGCCAGCCATTTCACCGCGCACCAGCCGTTAGCTTGGTTCTCGTGTGTGGCGTGGATTTCTATTGGGAATTTGCGGTTCTCCACTTGGGAGCCACTGAATGTTCATACCAGCGTCATTGTCTGGTGAACCGAAGGTGTGAATTCCCAGTTGCCTTTTGGGTGAACCTTTGCCTGACCGACGTCGGCCCGACACCCACCCAGCAGCTCTTCGGCAGCGTTGACGGTCAGCCGTCCTGGGTTCAGGTCTCAGTACGACCTGTTTTCTTGCGATCACCGGAGCGTGGATCGACTTTGGGCCTGGTGCCGTGACAGTGACTTTGGGGGTGTTACATTTCGCTCACGTGGAGTACCGTGAGTTATTGAGTTAAGAAACTGGTGGTACCATCATAGGAATTATATGGTATTTGTTGTGCAATTGAGATTTTATTGTACTTGTGCAAGTTGTTATTGTGTGATATTAATACAATACTTGGTTTTTGGTATCAACTGATTGGTGCGGTTTCACCATTGGTCATTGGCACACATAATAGCACATCTTTCTGCCGTGACTCCTTTCGAGGTACACCGTGACTGGGGTTTGGGGAGGAGCACGTAACAAAAACAACTCACTGTGTTGTGAGGATGTGGTGATCGTTGGAGGTTCACCTGTTGGCAAGTGGTGGTGTCACGTGGGTCCTTTTTTCTACACAATATTTTTTCACCCTCGAGAGCGATGTTATTAGATGAGCAGTAAAATTACCTTTACATTGATGTATAGGTTGTCTTTGTGCTATTTTCAATTTTTGAATAATTAGTGCATTTCAGAGGTCACGTGACTCCTTATTTGCCGAACTTACCGATCATGTTAACATAAGTAAAGAGTTGTTTTTCACATCTGATCAATTTGATGATCGGAGCTCACCATCTTACTAATTATAACAATATCCGGGTCGAAATCTAAAAAAAACATTGGGCTTTTTATAAAGGTTTGTATATGTGGATCGAACTATCATGGCGACAGGTGGCGGCTCAGGTGTTTATAAGGTATGAATTGTGAGTTTTAAAACCCCTATTTAGGTGCATCATGGTAAAAGATGTTATCCTATAAAGTTTTGTGGTGATTAACCTTGCGAGCTCAGAACCACAAGAACCTGATACCAACTATAAAGTATGGTGCTGGAAATATTATGGTTTGGGGCAGCTTTGCTGCATCAGGGCCTGGGCAGGTCACAATCATAGAATCCACTATGAATTCTTCATTGTACCAGAGGGTGCTTGAGGATAATGTGAGGCCATCTGTCGGAAAGTTGAAACTCAACTGAAGGTGGACCTTGCAACATGACAGTGACCCTAAACATCTATCTATAATTCCAGTAATCTCTGTCTGTACGTTTGTCTGTGACCGCTGTTTCTCGACAACCACGGGTCCGATATACTTTTAACTTGCCAGGTATATTGCTGGGGACCCGAGGATGTGCCTTTTCAAGGTTTCATATTAATCGGACAATTACTTACCGAGCTATGTCCAAAAAACGATTCAACCAATCAGAGAGCAGCGAACGATCGCGTGTGCCGAACGTGGCGGACACACTCTGCCTCGGATGGCACATTTGAGAGCGTATTCATTTATTTCACGTTTGCAAACTATGTTGGCGTTAAACTATGTTTTAACACTAATAAAAACGAATTTGCGATTCATTCGCTTTCCTGCGCGTTTGTGCACGCGATGGCGATTTCTTTACCAAACTCCGGAAGCCGTTCGCTTTGGACCAAACCATTGCATGTAAATAGAGGGGGGGGATTGTCACCGTACTCGCAAGCCGTTCGCTTTGGACCAAACCATTTCATGTAAATAGAGGGGGGGGATATAATTTTAGATATAGATATAGTACGGGCAATGCCCTAGTACCAGTAAATCCACCAAGGAATGGCTTAAAAGAAAGAAATGGAGGGAACTGGAATGGCCAAGTCAAAGCCCGGATCTAAATCCCATCGAGATGTTGTGGGGGGATTTGAAACGAGCTGTGCATGCAAGAAACCCCTCAAACATCGCACAGCTGAAATAATTCTGCATGGAGGAGTGGGAAAAAATTTCTCCCAGTCGATGTCAGAGACTGGTAGACAGTTATAAGAAACGCCTACTTGAGGTTGTTTCTGCCAAAGGGGGCAATACCACCTATTAGAGCCAAGGGTGTACTTACCTTTTCCACATGCGAAATTTGCATTTATGTTTATTTAAATTATACAATGGACTACAAAATGTAAATGTTTCATGATATTTGTTATATTATATCACCTTTATCTATCAATATTGTTGAAATGAAGATCAAATTGCTGTATGTTGAAATATGTTGAAAAAGTCAAAACTTTACATGGGGTGTACTTACTTTTTCATATGACTGTATATATGAAGATATATATGTATTTACAATGTACATTTTATGCTGATTGATGTGCAATGTTACATTGGCAAAATATGAAGTTTGTATAGACGTTGGCAGGTCTTTTCATACCTGTCTCCAGGTAATGTGTACAAGCTGGCAAGTGCCTCAAGATGATTCGAGAACTTGGAGAAATCCCCCACCCTGAAACACAGTTTAAGTCACAAGTTTGAAAAGTAACAAAAAGTTAAGGAACATCACAGAATGATGAAATATAAATATATATCGTATGTGATGTTTTGCCTTGATGATAGTTTTGTCATCCAGAACAATTGTAAATAATGTAAAAACTGCACAAATTTTCATATGTACCATAAGGTGGGGTGACTGAATGCCGGGGTGACTTTGTAACAAACACTTGTTCCAAGGTTCATTCGGAAGTTTTTTACGGTAAGTGTTTTTTTTTTACCCACTTTACGGAACGGATAAGTCAAAAAAAGTAAAAAACACAAAATAAGCAAAACTGAAAATTTGTCCAAGCACAGGTCGGAGGTTTTGGCCACAAAGTGGTCCTCACCTAGGATTAGAAGGTAATTGTACATCAGGTGAAGCAGTCATGATTTCTTTTTTCCCTCCAACTCTACATTATGAAATATAACTTGTGCTACATCCTCATAACCGGATGTGCCTCCCTTATGCATCTTGTGCTACATCCTCATAACCAGATGTGCCTCCTTTGTGCATCTTGTGCTACATCCTTATAACCGGATGTGCTTCCTTTGTGCATCTTGTGCTGCATCCTCATAACCGGATGTGCCTCCTTTGTGCATCTTGTGCTACATCCTCATAACCGGATGTGCCTCCTTTGTGCATCGTGTGCTACATCCTCATATCCGGATGTGCCTCCTTTGTGCATCTTGTGCTACATCCTCCTAACCGGATGTGCCTCCTTTGTGCATCTTGTGCTACATCTTCATAACCGGATGTTCCTCCTTTGTGCATCTTGTGCTACAGCCTCATAACCGGATGTGCCTTCTTTGTGCATCTTGTGCTACATCCTCATAACCGGATGTGCCTCCTTTGTGCATCTAGTGCTTCATCCTCATAATTGGACGTGCCTCCTTTGTGCATATTGTGCTACATCCTCATAACCGGATGTGCCTCCTTGTTACACTGTAAAGGCACCTCGTTACCTATCAACCATTCCCCGGACCGAGTGAGTTCTGAGGCTTCTATAAAACTACATTCCATCACAAATACAGTCGGACATCAACATTCACGGGTTCCGCATATTCGCGGTTCTCATAACATGTGACTTCTACATTCACGCTTTATGTATTTGCGGTTCTCATAACATGTGACTTCTACATTCACGCTTTACGTATTCGCGGTTCTCATAACATGTGACATCAACATTCACGCTTTATGTATTCACGGTTCTCGTAACATGTGACTTCTACATTCATGCTTTATGTATTCACGGTTCTCATAACATGAGACTTCTACATTCACGCTTTATGTATTCGTGGTTCTCATAACATGTGACTTCTACATTCACGCTTTACGTATTCGGGGTTCTCATAACATGTGACTTCTACATTCACGCTTTATGTATTTGCGGTTCTCATAACATGTGACTTCTACATTCACGCTTTATGTATTTGCGGTTCTCATAACATGTGACTTCTACATTCACGCTTTACGTATTCGGGGTTCTCACAACATGTGACTTCTACATTCACGCTTTACGTATTCGGGGTTCTCACAACATGTGACTTCTACATTCACGCTTTATGTATTCATGGTTTAAAAACGATGTATTTTTTTAAAGCATATCAGGACTGGTCTCCTACATCCACCACCGCTGATATTAAATCATCCTGGGAATTGCTCCACAGAAACCTGCTCTCTCTTATGCACAGGTTCATTCCATATGGTCTTCAGGTATCTTATCCATCCATCCGCTCTTGGTACTCGGAATCCTGTAGTGAAGCAGTTGCTTTAAAACAACTCGCATTCTCTTCCTGGATGGAAAATCCAACTGAAGACAACCTCAGATCATTCCACAAAGCTCGCAACAAGTGTGTCTACTCTCCAGAGAGCCAGAAAACAACATCTGTCCAATGTCAACAATGAGCTTTCAAACTTGTCTCCCTCCTCTAAAACCTTGTGGTGCCTTGTCAAGGTGGCACCTTCTGCCCTCTCCGTGATTTGTCCCCCTCAGGTATCTGCAGAAAGCATGCGGTCCATCAGCAACCCCCTCCTTGTGAAACTGCCGAAATCCAGACCCAGTCCTCACCTCCACTCATTTTCCCTCTTTTTCCACATGTGGAACCACCTTCCACATTCTCATTAATCTCATTCCTCCCTCCAGGTCTTCAAGACATCTGTTCACCACCATCTCAAGTCTTCCCCCAACCAAAATCATGATATTTTCTAAACCTGTTACACCACCCCTCGTTCCTTCCAATATTTTGCTTCTCATATATCCATCTTGTCCACCCCTTGCACTCATTCCCTTACCCCTTATCATTACCTGCATCCATTGTTTGCCCGTATCCGTCTATTTTCTCTCTCCACTATTTTCTCTCTCCACTATTTTCTCTCTCCACTATTTTCTCTCTCCACTATTTTCTCTCTCCACTATTTTCTCTCTCCACTATTTTATTACCACTATTTATTACCATTTTATTACCACTATTTTATTACCATTTATTACCATTTATTACCATTATTTATGACCATTACTTTATTACCACTTTATTACCAATTTTATTACCACTATCTTCTCTCTCCATTTTCTTTCTTGGCGTTTCCCATTTCTCCTGCTGTTCCCTTTGTTATGTTATGTCCCGATTTCTTCTGTACCACACCTCTTCTACGAGCCAAGACCATCGATATATATATATATGTAAAACCGAAAAACACGTCCATGAAGCCTTCAAGCTGTGATTATGTGTCTATTAATTACGTACTGTTTGAACGCCGGTTGCTTCCTGTCTATTAATTATGTACGTCTATTAATTACGCATTGTTGGACTATCCCTTTCGACTCTTTAGACTGCTGAGATCCTTTAGAGTTTAGACCTTTGAAGATCCTTTAAGTCCAACAAGACCCTTAAATCCACCAAGATCCCAAAAGACAACAAAGACCCCGAAAGACACTTAAAGACTCAAAAGACCCAGCCGACCCAAAATAACCGGGAGACTCCCAAAGCCCCACAATACCCACAAAGATCCAAAATACCTCAAAAACCATTAAAGACCCAGAGTACCCAAAAGACCCCGAAAAACCCGAAGATCCAGAAGACCCCAAAGCCTCAAAAGACTAAATATATTAACTATTTTTTACCGATTCGGGTTCATCTTTGCAGTGCTCATACTCAACTTTGGATTTGTTTCCAAAGAGGGATTCCAAAGGGGAACGATTTAGAAAATCAACGTGCGGGAATGGTACGGGCTTAGACACATACATGATGGCGGGGCGAATATAGATTTCTGCGAAAACACTCTTCAACACCTGACCTAGAATTCCACAAGGAAACCAAACACTTATGCTGCACATCTATTAATAAAATATCTATTGTATCTTAGTCCAGTTAGTTCCTATGGCCATCCCAGCAACAGCATTAAGAAAATGAACTCACCTCAGAATCGAAGTCAAATCTGGACAGCTCTGTAGAAACACGAAAACGAAAAGGAAAATAAATGGATTAAAGCAAGGATACACAAAGAACCTTATTGCAGCAGGCCATTCAGCTCATAAAGGTGCTCATAAAGGTGCACCACGTCAACACATCAATGCAATCTAATGGTTTATCAAGTTAAGGTCACTGAGGGGGAAGGAACATCGTGGAGCATGCACAAGAATAAAAACAAGGTGGTATCGCTGGATTTGAAGAATGCATATAATGGGTCAGTGCCACATGCCTTGATCAGGTATGCCATTGATTTATCTTGGATGCCACGGAGATTTAGGGATTTTCTGATGGCATATTATGATCAGTTTTTGATGCGGTTTGCGACACAGTCCAACAAAACAGTGGCAGAGGTTGGAAGTTGGGGATCCCGATCACGATGGGATGGGATCATCTTGCCCTATTTTGTTTGTGTGGATTATGGAGTTACTGATATGTGCGGTGAGTGGACATGGGAAAGAAGTGGAGCGAGCCCCTGGTCAGAGCTTGCCAGCGATGTTCGCATTCATGGATAACCTGACAGTTGTCAAACAGTCGGCTAATGCACATAACTCCCCCCACACCCCTCCCCTCCAAGACTCCCCCTCGCCCCTCCCCTCCTTGACTCCCCCCTCACCCCTCCCCTCCAAATCTCCCCCAGGGGCTTCCGCTTCCGGTCTTGCCGGCGAGGTTTTCGTTTATTCGCAGCTGTGCACACTCTCCATCGAAATCGAAGTTAAGTAATTGTTCCCATTTGTATTTTCGTTATAACTGTATTTATTTTATGGTGTTGTATGTATCGTGTGTCCCGAGGAAGATTTTCGGTGCAGATCTTTCGTACCTGTATAGAAAATCGTGTTAAATCGTGCCGTGTCTTTTGAGGCCTTGTACAGTGTCCAACCTTGAGGCTTTGTTTTCCTCTCAGCGGTCCGTCTTTTGTGCTCCAATAACTTTCGTTCTCTGCTTTTCCCAGTCTTTTCACCCCATAGCCTACTTCCTTGTTTAAAATCAACTCAAAAAAAAAACAAAAAATACATTTCCTTCTCTGTTCTTATTCTTTGTTCTCATTCGTTTATTCGTTCTTATTCGTTCGTTCGTTCTTTGAACGACGTTCACTGTTATTACTGATACTGTAATAACAGTTATTACTGTTCACTGTTAACGTTCACTGTTATTAACCTTAAATGTTTACACTTTCCCCTCAAGTTCTGTATTCCGTCATATATTATATCACCTTTTTCTTCTTCTTCTTTAAAAGGTTGCTTTCGACTTGCTCACCAAATCTATCCATCCCAAAAAAAAATTCCATCTCTTTCAGTGCCTCTTTTCTACATTCCCTAAACTCTCCTGCACTCCATCCTCCCTCCAGCGTCCTTAAACGTATTTTTGACTCGAAGGTCACAAGAAACTCATTTTGCAATAAATGTTCGTTTCCCATTAATCGTACACTTTCTAAAATCCAATCTCACCCCTCCCCTCCAAATCTTCCCCATAACCCCTCTCATCCAAATCTTCCCCATCACCCCTCCCATCCAAATCTTCCCCCTTGCCACTCCCCTCCTAATCCTCCCCATCACCCATCCCTTTCAAATCTCCCCCCTTTCCCCTTCTCTCCTAAACTCCCCCCACACCCCTCCCCTCCAAGACTCCCCCTCGCCCCTCCCCTCCTTGACTCCCCCCTCACCCCTCCCCTCCAAATCTCCCCCATATCCCATCCCTTTCAAATCCCTCCCCTTGTCCCTTCCCTCGTAAACTCCCCCCTCGCCCCTCCCCTTCAAATCTCCCCACCCTCATTTCTTCTCAATTTCCCCCCTCTCACTCCCCCTCCTCAAAGCGTCCTCCCCACTTATTCCCTCTTCCAACCCTCACCTCCTTCTCCCCAAACCTTCTGCCTCAATCTTCCCCCTCCTCAAATAACACCTCATTGTGCCTCACCCAATCACCATCAAACCTTTCGTCCGCCCCATCCTTCCCTTTCTCCGAGCGATTCTGAAATCTCTGACACACCTTCAACAGCTCTCCCTACCTCTTCCACCTCTTCCACATCTTACCCTACTCCTCCCCTCCCCTGTCCTGTACCCGATGCTCCCCCTCTCTCTTCATTAACGGTATGGACCTCAAACATCCGGGGCCTTCGCTCAAACCTGACTGATCTCTCCATACAGGTTGCTTCTGACAATCCAGACTTGATCTGCTTAACAGAGACTTTCCTCCTTCAAGATGTCTCTGATTCCTTAATATCTCTTCCTGGTTACTCCCTCCTCCGGTATGATAGACCTGAGCCTCGGCCTGGTGGTGGGGTGGCTATCTTTATCAAAAACTCTCTTCCTCACTCTCCTTGCACTGCCCTCTCTCCTCCTCACCCCCAGGAGTACCTCTGGCTACGGCTTCCTCTCCGCTCCCACCTTTTGTTCATATGTGTTCTGTACCGTCCCCCAAACAGTGATGACTCCATCGACATTTCACTGTCTGACAACATGGACCAACTTCTATCCACTCATCCCAACTCTCTCTTCCTCATATGTGGTGACTTCAATTGTCATCATGCCACCTGGTTGGGTGTGGGTTCCTCTCTCACCAGTCATGGCACCTCAGCAAAGGACTTCTGTAACTCACTGGGATTGACACAATCTGTCAATTTCCCGACCCGGATCTCAGCCAATGGAGTATCTTCTCTTCTAGACTTGGTTATGACTAACTTCCCTGCTAATGTCTGCTGCTCTTCTTCTGCTCCAATCGGTTCTTCTGATCATGTGCTTGTCAAAGTGGACATCTCTCTGGCCATTCTCAGAGAGCCTCCTCAGCGTCGACGAGTCTGGCATTTCACTCAGGCCGACTGGGACGGTCTTCAAGCAGCCATCAATCGTCTGGATTGGTCTCCCATCTCCACTGCCTCTGACATCAATTCTTCCTGGGAATTCTTCCAAAGCAAACTGATCTCTCTCATGCATAGATTTATCCCATCTCGCCTTCAGTTGTCTTACCCGTCCTCCCGTCCATGGTACACTGAATCTTGTCGTGAGGCAGTTGCCCTGAAACAACTTGCCTTTGCCTCTTGGAAGGCTAATCCAACTGAAGGAAATCTCAGTTCCTTCCACCAAGCTCGGAACAAGTCTGTGTCTACCCTCAGGAGTGCCAGGAAGCACTATCTCTCCTCACTCAAGAATGAACTCTCAAACCTGTCTCCTTCCTCCAAATCCTGGTGGCGTCTGGTCAAATCCGTTTCTGGTGTTTGTTCCCCCTCCATCCCCTCCCTTACCTTAAATGGCCACACAGTTGACATCGCACGTGACAAAGCCGAATGCCTCAACTCTGTGTTTGCCTCAAAATCCTTAGTCCCAAACCCATCTCTCTCTGTTCCCACCTTTCCCAGTCGAACCAAACTGCTCCTGGACTCTGTGACCTTCTCTCCTGACAAGGTGGAGGAGTTTTTGTCAAACCTCGACTCTGATTCTGCAACTGGACCAGATGGCATCAGCCCACGGGTCCTAAAATCCTGCTCTGCCGCTCTATCTCACCCTCTCTCTGTTCTTTTCACCCTATCTTTTGCTCAAGGTCATCTGCCAGCATCCTGGAAATCAGCAAACATTACCGCTTTACACAAAAAAGGTGCAAAAACAGATCCTTGCAACTACAGACCAATCAGCCTGCTCCCAATTATCAGCAAAGTCATGGATTCCATCATTGCTTCGGATATGAAATCTTTCCTCTTCTCCAATGGCTTGATCTCTGATCATCAATTTGGTTTCAGACCAGGTCACTCTACTCTGGACATGCTGCTTCTGCTGTCTCAACAATGGATGGAGGTCCTCAATGCCAAACAGGAAATCAGAGCTGTCTCCCTTGACATATCACGTGCCTTCGATACGGTCTGGCACCCAGCTCTGCTCACCAAACTCTCCTCCTATGGTATCCATGGAAATCTCCATGCATGGCTTGCGGACTTCCTCTCTGGTCGTAGTCAACGTGTGGCCCTGAATGGATTTCTCTCATCTCCCCTTCCCGTTCAGGCTGGAATTCCCCAAGGCAGTGTGCTGGGCCCTGTGCTTTTTCTGGTCTTTATCAATGATCTCTCCGACTCTCTGGAAAATCCTCTGTATCTCTTTGCTGATGACTCCACTCTCTGCCGCTCCATTCCTCTTCCCTCAGATCGGCAGTCTGCAGCCTCCTCACTCTCTGAAGACCTGGACAAAATCACAGACTGGTCAAACATGTGGAACATGTCTTTCAATCCTGACAAATCTCACACTCTTACTATGTCTCTCCGAAAAGATCGACTGGACAACCCTCCCATCTACTTTCTCAACAATCCTCTCCAAGAAGTTCTGTCGCTCAAGCTTTTGGGTCTCACCATCTGCCATGATCTTTCTTGGGAAAACCATATTTCCAAGCTGGCCTCCAAAGCCAGTCGCCGACTGGGCATCCTCCGTCGTGCGAAGTCCTTCCTAGGCACACCTGAGCTCATCACCACATACAAGGCTTTCATCCGCAGCTCAATGGAATACTGTTCTCCCCTATGGGCTGGTGCTCCTGCCTCACACCTGGCTCGGCTTCACGCTGTTGAATCCAAAGCTTTCAGAATCATTGGAATCTCCCGCGATGAAGCTATCTCTGAGGGCCTTTCACTCACTCACCGCAGGCAGGTAGGTGGTCTTTCTGTCTTCTACCGACTCCTCTCCGGCCTTGCTCCCCCAGCTCTCTCTGTGCTCTGTCCCCCAAATATTCCTACAGGTCGCACAAGATCTGCCAGCCACCCTCTGATGGTTAAACTGACGAAATCTCGGCTCTCTGCTCACCTTCACTCTTTCATTCCTCTTTTCTCCCGCCTCTGGAACAAACTCCCATACTCACTTCAATCACACTCCTCCCTCCAGGTCTTCAAAACAGCTGTTCACCACCATCTCTTATCTTCCCCCATCCAAAACCTTGATCTTTTCTACCCCCACTAATTCACCCCAGATCCACCTTGTTTGAAATTCCAACTTCTTTCCTGGAAGTCTTGGCAGTGTCCATACGTTTTATACCTCTCCCACCCCCCCCCCCCCCCCTTCCCATGCCTTCCCCCCAAAGCCCTCTCCCTCCCACAGTTCTCTCGATGTCTCCATGTCTCTCGGTCCCTGCTCTCAAATGTTGTGTTTGTGTCCTTCCCCCTCTCTCCCCATCTTGTCTACCGCTCCCGATGTTATCTGTTTTGTGTGTCTGTTTGTCTTTCTGTGTGATTAATGTTCGCTCTTTCACGAGCCTCGATCTTGTATACAAAAAAAAAAAAAAAAAAAAAAAAAGAGGGTTGCTGGCAAAACTTGTGTGTCCTGACGGAATATTTGGGGGACACAGCACAGACAGAGCTGGCCACGACTGTACCTCCCAATCTGAGGGTTCAGATATGGAGCGGTAAATAGTGGAGTCATCAGCAAAGAGACAGAGAGGATTTTCAAGAGAGTCAGAGAGATCATTGATGAAGATCAGAAAAAGCACAGGGCCCAGAACACCACCTTGGGGAACTCCAGCCAGAACAGGAAGGGGAGATGAGAGAATTCCATTCAGGGCCACACGTTGACTGCGACCGGAGAGGAAGTCCGCAAGCCATGCATGGAGGTTACCATGGATACCATAAGAGGAGAGGTTGGTGAGCAGAGCTGGGTGCCAGACCGTATCGAAGGCACAAGATATGTCAAGGGAGACAGCTCCGATTTCCTGTTTGGTATTGAGGACCTACATCCATTGTTGAGACAGCAGAACCAGCATGTCCAGAGTAGAATTACCGGGTGTGAATCCAAATTGATGATCCGAGATCAAGTCATTGGAGAAGAGGAAGGATTTGATATCCGAAGCAATGATGGATTCCATGACTTTGCTGATTATTGGGAGCAGGCCGATTGGTCTGTAGTTGCAAGGATCTGTTTTTGCACCTTTTTTGTGTAAAGCCGTAATGTTTGCTGATTTCCAAGCAGATGGCAGGTGACCTTGAGCAAAAGAGAGGGTGAAGAGAACAGAGAGGGTGAGATAGAGCGGTAGAGCAGGATTTTAGGACCTGTGGGCTGATACCGTCTGGTCCAGTTGCAGAATCAGAGTCGAGGTTTGACAGAAACTTCTCCACCTTGTGAGGAGAGAAGGACCCAGAGTCCAGGAGCAGCTGGGTACGACTGGGTAGAGAGTGAGATGGGTTTGGGACACAAGATTTAGAGGCAAACACAGACTTGAGGCATTCAGCTTTTTCCCGTGTGGAGTCAGCTGTGTAGCCATTTGAGGTAAGAGAGGGGATGGCGGGGGAACAAACACCAGAAACGGATTTCACCAGACGCCACCAGGATTTGGAGGAGGGAGACAGGTTTGAGAGTTCAGTCTTGAGAGTGGAGAGATATTATTTCCTGGCTCTGCTGAGGGTAAACACACACTTGTTCTGAGCTTTGTGAAAGGAAATGACATTTCCTTCAGTTGGATTTGTCTTCCATGAGGAGAAGGCAAGTTGTTTCAGGGCAACTGCCTCACCACAAGCTTCAGTGTACCATGGACGGGAGGAAGGGTAAGACAACTGAAGACGAGATGGGATAAATCTGTGCATGAGAGCAGTTAACTTTGGAAGAATTCCCAGGAAGAGTTGATGTCAGAGGCAGTAGAGATGGGAGACCAGTCCAGATGATTGATGGCTGCTTGAAGACCATGCTAGTCGGCTTGAGTGAAATGCCAGACTCGTCGACGCTGAGGAGGCTCTCTGAGAATGGCCAGAGAAATGTCCACTTTAACAAGCACATGATTAGATGAACCGATTGGAGCAGAAGAAGATCAGCAGACATTTGCAGGGAAGTTTGTCATAACCAAGTCTCGAAGAGATTCTGGTAGTCCGGGCACGATGCACCAGCAACGGGGGAATACTCCAATGACTGAGATCCGGGTCGGGAAATTGACAGATTGTGTCAGTCTCAATGAGTCGCAGAAGTCCTTTGCTGAAGAGCCATGGCTGGTGAGAGAGGTACCCACACCCAGCCAACTGGCATGATGACAGTTGAAGTCACCACATATGAGGAAGAGAGATTTGGGATGAGTGGATAGAAGTTGGTCCATGTTGTCAGACAGCGAAATGTAGATGGAGTCATCACTGTTTGGAGGACGGGACAGAACACATATGAACAAAAGATGGGAGCGGAGAGGAAGCCGTAGCCAGAGGTACTCCTGGGGGTGAGGTGGTGAGAGAGTGAGGAAGAGGGTTTTTGATGAAGATAGCAACCCCACCACCAGGACGAGGCTCAGGTCTATCATACAGGAGGAGAGAGTGACCAGGAAGATATATTAAGGAATCAGAGACATCTTGAAGGAGAAAAGTTTCTGTTAAGCAGATTAAGGCTGGTTTGTTTGAAGCAACCTGTATACAAACAACAACAACAACAACAACATGCATTTTAAGGCCATTTTCCCTGCTAGAGTGGGGGTTAGCCTTGCCTGTATGGAGAGATCAATCAGGTTTGAGCGAAGGCCCCGGATGTTTGAGGTCAATACCGTTAAGGAAGAGGGAGGGGTAGCATCAGATACAGGACAAGGGAGGGGAGGGGTAGGGAAAGATGAGGGAGAAGAGAAGGAGGCAGAGAGAGCTGTTGACAGTGTGTCGGGGATTGCAGGAGAGCTCGGAGAAGGGGAAGGATGAGGAGGACAAAAGGTTTGATGGTGATGGGTTGAGGCACAGTGAGGAGTTGTTTGAGGGGTGGCAGAGTGAAGTGGAAGGTAGGAGGATGTGGAGATATGAGTTGGAAGGGAGAGGAAGCGGGGAGGAGGCAGCTTTGTGGAGGAGTTAAGAGGCAACTTTAAAGAGGAGGGTGAGAGTGGAGAATTGAAGAAAAATGGTGAGGGGGGTAGTTTTGAAGGGGAGATTTTAGGGGGAGGGGTGACGGGGGAGATTTGAGGGAGAGGAGAGAGGGGGGAAATTTGAGGGGGATTGGTGAGATGCGAGTTTTGAAGGGGAGGGGTGAGGAGGGAGATTTGAAAGTTTTGAATGATTAAAGTAAATCGAACATTTATTACCTTAATTATATTTATTTAAATATGATGCTGTGAATGTGAATATGATATTACATGTGAATATGATGATGACAGTGATGCCGTTAACATAGTTCTGCTATGTTAACGTTCTGCTAACATATAGTTCTGCTAACATAGAGCTGCTAACATCGTTCGGAGAGACATGCTGAAAATGAAAACAAGATTCAGTGGTTCATTTGGTGATCAGTGCCAAGAGGAATCGTTACCAAGTTCCTTTTCTGCACAAGTATCTATGATCCTGAACGGGCCAAATAAACAAAACACAAGAAAGTTTCACATCAGTGCCTCAACCAGTATGGGATAAAATATAACCACCTTTAGAGGCCATTTTTCCCCGCAAAGCGGTGGTTGGCCTTTTTCGGAAACCGTGGTTGTTGTTTTTTGGTCCCCTTTTTGAAGCAATGTTTTACGGCCGGATGCCCTTCCTGACGCGAACCCTTTTTGCCGCCTTTTAATGACAAACAGGGAATTACCAGTGAACTGGTACTCAATTAGCCGACCTCGGAAGGATGACAGGCTGAGTCAACCCCCCTGGCGTTAATTCAGCGATCGACCGGGATTCGAACCCAGGATCCTAAGCCGGCACCCTAGCCGCTAGCCCAACACCCAACACCGCTAGCCCAATACCAACACAACACCCAACACCATCCCAACCAGTATGGGATAAAGGTGTGATATGTGCAACCAGTTGTGATAAAAAAATTTTTTAGTTATTTATTAATCAATTGTTAATAGCAAACCTAAACTACAACTATTTCATCCGAATCTGTAACTTTTTGAAAAATAAGTAATTAATCGAACCCCGTGGGGGTCCTCACCCCCTTTTCGTCAAAAATCAAGGTGGGGAACCCGATCGAAGCAAGGGTGGAAATCACTCCATTTATGACGACGAAACGTCTGATGTCCGACGTGGAGATCGGTTTCTGAGGTTTGGGACATGGAATGTCGGGACAATGACAGGGAGATCAGAAGAAGTGGTGGAAGTATTGGTCAGAAGAAGAGTGGACATATGTTGCGTGCAGGAAACGAGATGGAAGGGAAGTGATGTGAGAATGGTGAAAGGTAGGCAGGGACAGAAATACAAGTTTGTGTGGCAAGGGTGCCCAGAAGGCACCTTCCGCTTCCGCTTCTGGTCTTGCCGGTGAGGTTTCGTTTATACGCAGCTGTCCACGCTATCCATCAAAATCGAAGTTAAGTAATTGTTCCCATTTGTATTTTCGTTAAAACTGTATTTATTTAATGGTATTTGTACCTATAGTGTGTCCCTAGGAAGATTCTCGGTGTAAATCTTTCATACCTGTATAGAAAATCGTCTTAATTCGTGTCGTGTCTTTTGAGGCCTTGCAGGCTCCCGTGTCGACCTTGAAGCTTTGTTTTCTCTCAGCGGTCCGTCGTTTGTGCTCCAATAACTTTCGTTCTCTGTTTTCCCAGTCTTTTCACCCCATAGCCTACTTCCTTGTTTAAAATCTCAACTCAAAAAAAAACAAAAAAAAAACAACAAAAAACATTTCCTTCTCTGTTCTTATTCGTTTATTCGTTGTTCTTATTAGTTCGTTCGATCTTCGACCACGTATTTCTCCCCCATTTCCCCAAATAGTTTTCACTGCTCAATTTAAAAAATGTTTAAACTTCCCCCTGAAGTACTGTATTCTGTTGTATATTATAACACCTTTTTCTTCTTCTTTAAAAGGTTGCTTTCGACTTGCTCACCAAATCAATTCATCCCAAAAAAAATTCCATCTCTTACAGTGCCTCTTTTCTACATTCCCTAAACTCACCTGCACTCCACCCCACATCCAGCGTCCTGAAACGTATTTTTGACTCGAAGGTCATAAGAAACCCATTTTGCAATAATTGTTCGTTTCCCATTAATCGTACACTTTCCAAAATCCAATCTCACCCCACCCCTCCAAATCTTCCCCATAAACCCTCCCCTCCAAAACTTCCCCATCACCCTTCCCCTCCAAAACTTCCCCATCACCCCTCCCCTCCTAAACTCCCCCCACACCCCTCCCCTCCAAGACTCCCCCTTGCCCCTCCCCTCCGAGACTCCTCCCTCACCCCTCCCCCTCCAAATCTCTCCCATCTCCCATCCCTTTCAAATCCCTCCCCTTGTCCCTTCCCTCCTAAGCTCCCCCCTAACCCCTCCCCTCATAAACACCCCCCTCACCCCACCCCTTCAAATCTCCCCACCCTCATTTCTTCTCCATTTCCCCCCTCTCACCCCTCCTCCTCAAAGCGTCCTCCCCACTTCTTCCCCCTTCCAACTCTCACCTCCATCTCCCCCAACCTCCTGCTTCGCTCTTACCCCTCCTCAAATAACACCTCAATGTCCCTCGCCCAATCACCATCAAACCTTTTGTCCGCCCCATCCTTCCCTTTCTCAGAGCTATTCTGAAATATCTGACACACCTTCAACAGTTCTCCCTACATCTTCCTCCTCTTCCACATCTTACCTTCCACATCTTCCACAACTCGGTACTCCCCACTGTTCTGTATCCGATGCTCCCCCTTCCTCTTCATTAACGGTATGTACCTCAAACATCCGGGGCCTTCGTTCAAACTTAACTGATCTCTCCATACAGGTTGCTTCTGACAAACCAGACGTGATCTGCTTCACAGAAACTTTCCTCCTTCATGATGTCTCTGATTCCTTAGTATCTCTCCTGGGTTACTCCCTCCTCCGGTATGATAGACCTGAGCCTCGTTCTGGAGGTGGGGTTGCTATCTTTATCAAAAACTCTCTTCCTCACTTGCCCTGCAATGCCCTCTCTCCACCTCACCCCCAAGAATACCTCTGGCTACGGCTTCCCCTTCGCTCCCACCTCTTGTTCATATGTGTGCTGTACCGTCCACCAAACAGTGATGACTCCATCTACATCTCGCTGTCTGATAATATGGACCAACTTCTATCTACTCTTCCCAACTCTCTCTTCCTCATATGTGGTGATTTCAATTGTCACCATGCCAGTTGGCTGGGTGTGGGTACCTCTCTCACCAGCCATGGCTCCTCAGCAAAGGACTTCGGCGACTCACTGGGACTGGTCTCCCATCTCTACCACCTCTGACATCAACTCATCCTGGGAATTCTTCCAAAGTAAATTGCTCTCTCTCTCATGCACAGATTTATTCCATCTCGTCTTCAGTTGTCATACCCATCCTCCCGTCCATGGTACACGCAATCTTGTGGTGAGGCTGTTGCCCAGAAACAACTTGCCTTCGTCTCCTGGAAAGCAAATCCAACGGAAGGAAATCTCATTTCCTTTCACAAATCCCGAGACAAGTGTGTGTCCACCCTCAGGAGAGCCAGGAAACAATATCTCTCCGTTCTCAAGACCGAACTCTCTTATCTGTCTCCCTCTTCCAAATCCTGGTGGCGTCTGGTCAAATCTGTTTCTGATGTTTGTTCCCCCTCCATCCCCTCCCTTACCTCAAATGGCTAAACAGCTGACTCTGCACGTGAAAAAGCTGAATGTCTCAACTCTGTGTTTGCCTCTGAATCTTGTGTCCCAAACCCATCCCTCTCTGTACCCACCATACCCAGTCGTACTCAGCTGCTCCTGGACTCTGTGTCCTTTCCTCCTGACAAGGTGGAGAAGTTTCTGTCAACCCTCGACTCTGATTCTGCAACTGGACCTGACGGCATCAGCCCACGGGTCCTAAAATCCTGTTCTTCCGCTCTTTAACTCCCTCTCTCTGTTCTCTTCATCCGCTCTTTTGCTCAAGGTCAACTGCCATCTGCTTGGAAATTAGCCAACATCACCACTTTACACAAAAAAGGTGCAAATACAGATCCTAGCAACTACAGACCAATCAGCCTTGTTCCCAATTATCAGCAAAGTCATGGAATCCAACATTGCTTCGGATATGAAATCTTTCCTCTTCTCCAATGGCTTGATCTCTGATCATCAATTTGGTTTCAGACCAGGTCACTCTACTCTGGACATGCTGCTTCTGCTGTCTCAACAATGGATGGAGGTCCTCAATGCCAAACAGGAAATTAGAGCTGTCTCCCTCGACATATCACGTGCCTTCGATACGGTATGGCACCCCGCTCTGCTCACCAAACTCTCCTCCTTTGGTATCCATGGAAATCTCCACGCACGGCTGGCGGACTTCCTCTCTAGTCGTAGTCAACGTGTGGCCCTGAATGGGGTTCTCTCATCTCCTCTTCCTGTTCAGGCTGGAGCTCCCCAAGGCAGTGTTCTGGGCCCTGTGCTTTTTCTGGTCTTCATCAATGATCTCTCCGACTCTCTTGATAATCCTCTCTATCTCTTTGCTGATGACTCCACTCTCTGCCGCTCCATTCCTCATCCCTCAGACCGGCAGTCTGAAGCCTCCTCACTCTCTGCAGACCTGGACAAAATCACTGACTGGGCAAACAAGTGGAACATGTCTTTCAATCCTGACAAATCTCACACTCTTACGATGTCTCTCCGAAAGGACCGACTGGACAACCCTCCCATCCACTTTCTGAATAATCCTCTCCAAGAAGTTCTGTCACTCAAGCTTTTGGGTCTCACTATCTGCCATGATCTTTCCTGGGAAAACCACATTTCAAATCTGGCCTCCAAAGCCAGTCGCCGACTGGGCATCATCCGTCGTGCGAAGTCCTTCCTTGGCACACCTGAGCTCCTCACCACATCCAAGGCTTTCATCCGCAGCGCAATGGAATACTGCTCTCCCCTCTGGGCTGGTGCTCCTGCCACACACCTAGCTCATCTTCATGCTGTTGAAACCAAAGCGTTCAGAATCATTGGAATCTCCCGTGATGAAGCTACCTCCGAGGGCCTTTCACTTACTCAACACAGGCAGGTTGGTGGTCTTTCTGTCCTCTACCGACTGCTCTCCGGCCTTGCTCCTCCAGCTCTCTCTGGGCTCTGTCCCCCAAACATTCCTGAAGGTCACACAAGCTCTGCCTGCAACCCTCTTATGGTTAAACTGCCAAAATCAAGACTCTCTGCTCACCTTCACTCTTTCATGCCTCTTTTCTCCTGCCTCTGGAACAAACTCCCCCACTCCCTTCAATCCCACTCCTCCCTTCAGGTCTTCAAAACAGCTGTTCAGCACCATCTGCACCATGTACGTATATTGTCCCGACAAAGATTTTCGGTGCAAATCTTTCATACCTGTATTGAAAATCGTGTTAATTCGTGTCGTCTTGAGGCCTTGTACAGTGTACACTGTACAACCTTGAGGCTTTGTTTTTCTCTCAGCGCCTGTCGTTTGTGATCCAATAACTTTCGTTCTCTGTTTTCCCAGTCTTTCCACCCCAAAGCCTATACTTCCTTATGTAAATCTCAACTCAAAAAAACAAAAAAAAAAGACATTACCTTCTCTGTGCTCATTCGTTTATTCATTCTTATTCGTTCGTTCGTTCTTCGACCACGTGTTTCTCCCCCATTTCCCCAGATAGATTGTCAAATTTCAACTCGTTATTTTATCGTCCATGCGATATTGTTTGATTATAGTTAGTTTTGGTTTGAATTTCCTGTAACTCGTAATTAATTAATCGTGTTCTGCTCCTCGTGTGTGGCCTTGTAGTTGTACCCCCGTCGGTGTTTTGTTAACTTAAGCGTGTTTTGCTTGGCTCTTGGTTTTTTCCCTTCTACCCCGAACATAATACTCTGTCTAACGTTCTAAACCCCCCCCCCCCCCCCAAAAAAAAACAAAAAAACAAAAACATTTATTTTCTTTTCTCCACGTGTTCTGTTGTCTCATCCTGTATTTTCTGTCCAGGTGTGCTGTTCGCCCCGCCCCCATTATCTCCTTGCCATCCACCGTTTGCCCTGTTCACGTGACTCGTGGTGGTCCCTCTCGGCTCTCCCCCCGTTGGTATTTTTGTGCATATAAGATTGTTCACGTTTCTGTTTAAATATTATTTAAATATGTTTAACCTTTCCCCTTCTGTGTTTTATTCAGTGGTATATTACAACACGCTGTTTTTCTTCCTATTTAAAAGGCTTTTCTCAATTTCCTCTCCAACTCATTCCACTTCAAAAAAAAGAAATTCAATATCTTATACGTCTCCCTCACTACATGGTCTAAATTCACATTCATTCCATCCCTCCTCCATCATTCTGAATCGGATTGCTAACTTGAAAATCACAACAAACCCAATTTGTTATCAATGTTCGTCTTTCATTAATCATCCACTTTCTAAACTCCCCTCTTGCCCCTCCCATCCAAATCCCCCCCCTTGCACCTACACTCCTAAACTCCCCCCTTGCCCCTCCACTCTTAAACTCCCCCCTTGCCCCTCCACTCCTGAACTCCCCCCTTGCCCTTCCCCTCCTAAACTCCCCCCTTGCCCCTCCCCTCCTAATCCCTCCTCTTGCCCCTCCACTCCTGATCTCCCCTCTTGCCCTTCCCCTCCTAAACTCCCTCCTTGCCCCTCCCCTCCAAATCCCCCCCCTTGCCCCTTCCCTCCAAAACTCCCCCCTTGCCCCTCCCCTCCTAAACTCCCCCCTCACTCCTCCCCTTCAAAACTACCCCCCAATCCCTCCCTTTCAATTCTCCCCCTATACCATTCCTCTCCAATTCTCCCTCCTCCCCCCTCCTCCTCCAAGCTGCCTCCTCCCCACTTCGTCTCCCTTCTATCTCATACCTCCACCCCCCCAAACCTTCTACTTTCCTCTGCCCCCCCTCAAACAACCCCTCACTGTGCCTCATCCCTTCACCATCAAACCTTTCATCCTCCTCATCCTTCCCTTTCTTGGAACTCTTCTGCAACATCTGACACACTATCAACTGCTCTCCCTACCTCCCCCTCTCATCCTTCATCTTACCCTACTCCTCCCCTCCCCTGTCCTGCACCCGATGCTCCCCCTCTCTCTTCATTAACGGTATGGACCTCAAACATCCGGGGCCTTCGCTCAAACCTGACTGATCTCTCCATACAGGTTGCTTCTGCCAATCCAGACTTGATCTGCTTAACAGAGACTTTCCTCCTTCAAGATGTCTCTGATTCCTTAATATCTCTTCCTGGTTACTCCCTCCTCCGGTATGATAGACCTGAGCCTCGGCCTGGTGGTGGGGTGGCTATCTTTGTCAAAAACTCTCTTCCTCACTCTCCTTGCACTGCCCTGTTTCCTCCTCACCCGCAGGAGTACCTCTGGTTACGGCTTCCTCTCCGCTCCCACCTTTTGTTCATATGTGTTCTGTACCGTCCCCCAAACAGTGATGAATCCATCTACATTTCACTGTCTGACAACATGGACCAACTTCTATCCACTCATCCTAACTCTCTCTTCCTCATATGTGGTGACATCAACTGTCATCATGCCACCTGGTTGGGTGTGGGTTCCTCTCTCACCAGTCATGGCACCTCAGCAAAGGACTTCTGTGACTCACTGGGATTGACACAATCTGTCAATTTCCCGACCCGGATCTCAGCCAATGGAGTATCTTCTCTTCTAGACTTGGTTATGACAAACTTCCCTGCTAATGTCTGCTGCTCTTCTTCTGCTCCAATCGGTTCTTCTGATCATGTGCTTGTCAAAGTGGACATCTCTCTGGCCATTCTCAGAGAGCCTCCTCAGCGTCGACGAGTCTGGCATTTCACTCAGGCCGACTGGGACGGTCTTCAAGCAGCCATCAATCGTCTGGATTGGTCTCCCATCTCCACTGCCTCTGACATCAATTCTTCCTGGGAATTCTTCCAAAGCAAACTGATCTCTCTCATGCACAGATTTATCCCATCTCGCCTTCAGTTGTCTTACCCTTCCTCCCGTCCATGGTACACTGAATCTTGTGGTGAGGCAGTTGCCCTGAAACAACTTGCCTTTGCCTCTTGGAAGGCTAATCCAACTGAAGGCAATCTCAGTTCCTTCCACCAAGCTCGGAACAAGTGTGTGTCTACCCTCAGGAGTGCCAGGCAGCACTATCTCTCCTCACTCAAGAATGAACTCTCAAACCTGTCTCCTTCCTCCAAATCCTGGTGGCGTCTGGTCAAATCCGTTTCTGGTGTTTGTTCCCCCTCCATCCCCTCCCTTACCTCAAATGGCCACACAGTTGACATCGCACGTGACAAAGCCGAATGCCTCAACTCTGTGTTCGCCTCAAAATCCTTAGTCCCAAACCCATCTCTCTCTGTTCCCACCTTTCCCAGTCGAACCCAACTGCTCCTGGACTCTGTGTCCTTCTCTCCTGACAAGGTGGAGGAGTTTTTGTCAAACCTCGACTCTGATTCTGCAACTGGACCAGACGGCATCAGCCCACGGGTCCTAAAATCCTGCTCTGCCGCTCTATCTCACCCTCTCTCTGTTCTTTTCACCCTATCTTTTGCTCAAGGTCATCTGCCAGCATCCTGGAAATCAGCTAACATTACCGCTTTACACAAAAAAGGTGCAAAAACAGATCCTTGCAACTACAGACCAATCAGCCTGCTCCCAATTATCAGCAAAGTCATGGAATCCATCATTGCTTTGGATATGAAATCTTTCCTCTTCTCCAATGGCTTGATCTCTGATCATCAATTTGGTTTCAGACCAGGTCACTCTACTCTGGACATGCTGCTTCTGCTGTCTCAACAATGGATGGAGGTCCTCAATGCCAAACAGGAAATCAGAGCTGTCTCCCTTGACATATCACGGGCCTTTGATACGGTCTGGCACCCAGCTCTGCTCACCAAACTCTCCTCCTATGGTATCCATGGAAATCTCCATGCATGGCTTGCGGACTTCCTCTCTGGTCGTAGTCAACGTGTGGCCCTGAATGGATTTCTCTCATCTCCCCTTCCTGTTCAGGCTGGAGTTCCCCAAGGAAGTGTGCTGGGCCCTGTGCTTTTTCTGGTCTTTATCAATGATCTCTCCGACTCTCTGGAAAATGCTCTCTATCTCTTTGCTGATGACTCCACTCTCTGCCGCTCCATTCCTCTTCCCTCAGATCGGCAGTCTGCAGCCTCCTCACTCTCTGAAGACCTGGACAAAATCACAGACTGGTCAAACAAGTGGAACATGTCTTTCAATCCTGACAAATCTCACTCTCTTACTATGTCTCTCCGAAAAGATCGACTGGACAACCCTCCCATCTACTTTCTCAACAATCCTCTCCAAGAAGTTCTGTCGCTAAAGCTTTTGGGTCTCACTATCTGCCATGATCTTTCTTGGGAAATCCACATTTCCAAGCTGGCCTCCAAAGCCAGTCGCCGACTGGGCATCCTCCGTCGTGCGAAGTCCTTCCTCGGCACACCTGAGCTCCTCACCACATACAAGGCTTTCATCCGCAGCTCAATGGAATACTGTTCTCCCCTATGGGCTGGTGCTCCTGCCTCACACCTGGCTCGGCTTCACGCTGTTGAATCCAAAGCTTTCAAAATCATTGGAATCTCCCGCGATGAAGCTATCTCTGAGGGCCTTTCACTCACTCACCGCAGGCAGGTAGGTGGTCTTTCTGTCTTCTACCGACTCCTCTCCGGCCTTGCTCCCCCAGCTCTCTCTGTGCTCTGTCCCCCAAATATTCCTACAGGTCGCACAAGATCTGCCAGCAACCCTCTGATGGTTAAACTGCCGAAATCTCGGCTCTCTGCTCACCTTCACTCTTTCATTCCTCTTTTCTCCCGCCTCTGGAACAAACTCCCACACTCCCTTCAATCCCTCTCCTCCCTCCAGGTCTTTAAAACAGCTGTTCACCACCATCTCTTATCTTCCCACATCCAAAACCTTGATCTTTTCTACCCCCACTAATTCACCCCAGATCCACCTTGTTTGAAATTCCAACTTCTTTCCTGGAAATCCTGGCAGTGTCCATATGTTTATACCTCTCCCACCCGCCCCCCCCCCCTTCACATGCCTCCCCCCTAAAGCCCTCTCCCTCCCACAGATCTCTCGATGTCTCCATGTCTCTCGGTCCCTGCTCTCAAATGTTGTTTTTGTGTCTTTCCCCCTCTCTCCCCATCTTGTCTACCGCTCCCGATGTTATTTGTTTTATGTGTCTGTTTGTCTTTCTGTGTGATTAATGTTCGCTCTTTCACGAGCCTCGATCTTGTATACAAAAAAAAAAAAAAAAAAAAAAAAAAAAAAAATCTCTTATCTTCACCCATCCAAAACCTTGATCTTTTCTACCCCTGCTAATTTCACCCCAAATCCTCTTTTTTGAAATGCCAACTTCTTTCCTGGAAGTCCTTACTGTCCTTGTGTTCATACTTCTCCCACCCTCCTCCCCTTCCCACGCCACCTCCCCCCAGCCCTCTCCCTCCCACACATTCCCGATGTCCCTCACAAATGTTGTGTTTATGTGCTTCCACTTCTCTCCCCATCTTGTCTACCGCTCCCCTTTTTATATACTTTGGTTGTTTGTCTGTTTAATTTGTTTGTGTGATAAATGTTAGCTCTTTCACGAGCCTTGGTTATGTATACAAAACAAAAGAAAAAAAAAGGCGTGAATGGTGTTGGTGTCCTGTTTTCTGAGGAGTTTGTAGACAGTGTCATGAGTGTGACTGGAGTGAGTGATCGGTTGATGATGGTGAAAATGATGATTGGAAATCTCTTGGTGAACGTCATCTCGGGATATGCTCCGCAGGTCGGTCGGAGCAATGAAGCGAGGGACAAGTTCTGGTGTGCGATAGAGAAGCTGATGTAAAACATGAAAGATGAGGAAGTTGTTGTGGTAGGAGGAGACCTAAATGGACATGTGGGAAGGAGTATAGACGGTTTTGAGGGAGTTCATGGGGGTTACGGATATGGTGTGAGAAATGGAGAAGGTGAAAGGATTTTGGAGTTTGCTGATGGAGCTGATTTGTTGATTTGTAATACTCAGTTCCAGAAAGAGGATAATAAGCTTGTTACATACACCTCAGGTGGGTCGACGACAACCGTTGACAACCTGATGGTGCGAGGTGAGATAGGCGGCACCTTCAGGACACAGAGGTGATCCCGGGGGAGGAGGCTGTTTCACAGCACCACTTGGTTGTCTGCGACATAAGGCTGAAAGGTGCGAGGAGAGCTCGGCGGGTGAAGTACCAACCGAGAATGAAGGTGTGGAGGTTGAAAGAGTCGACGGTGAGGAAGGCATTAAAAGAGAGGCTGAGTATTGCAGAGGATGATGTGGTTGAGCTTGAAAGTGGTTGGATGTCAATGAAAGATAGTCTGTTGGGAGCCGTTGGTGAGGTATGTGGATGGACTAAAGGACCACCGAGGCACTCGGAAACATGGTGGTAAGTTGATGAAGTTGGAAAGAGGATAAACGAGAAGAGAAAGAAGTTCAAGGAGTGGCAGAAGGCGAAGGGTATGGGAGCAGAAATGGCAGAGCATGAAAGTTAAAAGGCAGCCAAGAAGGCTGCAAAGAAAGACGTAGCAAAGGCAAAGGAGGCATGCAGGAAAATGTTCGGAGAACGCTTGGATTCGGAAGAGGGTCAGAGAGCGGTATTCAGGATTGCAAAGCAGATAGCGAAAGAGAGGTGTGATGTGATGGGGGTGAGTTGCTTGAAGGATGAAGTGGGACAAATCGTTGTGGACCCAGATGGAATTAAAGGAAGATGGAAGAGATATATGGAAATAATGTTGAATGCAGAGAATGAATGGGATGGCAACATCGAGAGTAACCCAGTTTTAGGACCGGCAGAGAAGATAACTGAGAAGGAAGTTGAGGAAGTGATGAAAGCAATGAAGAGTAAAGAAGCGGGAGGGCCGACGGGAGTTGTGGGAGATATGTTGAAGGCAGCAGGAAGTTGGGGTGTGAAGAGAATGACAGAGATCTGTAACCTGGTAATGAAAGAAGTTCATGGAGAAGGGGAAGAAGTTGTTTCCTGGGTTTGTTGATCTGGAGAAAGCATTCGATAGGGTTCCAAGCGAAGTAGTAACATGGGCATTGAGGAAGTTAAGAGTGGAGGAATGGTTCATCAGAGTAGTGATGGTAATGTACAAAAGAGCGCGCACAGCTGTAAGGACCAAGGACGGGAACAGTGGTGAGTTTAAGGTGAAGGTGGGAGTGCACCAGGGGTCAGTACTAAATCCACTACTATTTGTAGCTGTGATGGAGGTGCTGGCTCGGAATGTAACGGAGGGTTTACCGTGGGAGTATGCAGATGATCTGGTGTTGATTGCAGAAAGTGTGGATGGACTGAAGGAGAAGATGAACAAGTGGAAGGAATCAGACCAAAAGGTCTGAAGGTGAATATCGGAAAGACGAAGGTGATGGCAAGTGGTAAAGCATGTGGTGAGGTGAAAAGAACTGGGAAGTGGCCGTGTGCTGTGTGCAGGAAGGGTGTCAGAGTGAACTCCATTCAATGTACAATGTGCGCAGAGTGGGTTCATCAAAAATGTTGTGGTTTGAGAGGGTCATTAACCAGTGTGGCAGCTACATTCAAGTGTAAGATGTGCACAGAGGGAGCTGCAGATGGAAGAAGTGTTGAGTTGGATCTTGGAGACGGCATGAAGCTGGAAGGTGTGTAAACATTTTGCTACCTCGGAGACATGCTGAATGGAGAAGATGGATCAGACTCGGCAACGGTTGCTGGAGTGAGATGTGCATGGAAGAAGTTTTGGGAACTGAGTGGCGTGCTGACGAGGAGGGGAGTGTCGTTGAAGCTGAAGGGAAAGGTGTTTGCTGCATGTGTGAGAAGTGTTATGATTTATGGGAGCGAGACATAGGTAATGAATGTAGAGCAGCAACGAAGGCTGGAAAGGGTGGAAATGTGAATGGTTCGGTGGATGTGTGGAGTATCGTTGAGAGAGAGGAAGACAAATGATGAATTGCGAAAGATGATGGGAATAGAGCCTGTGATGGATGCTGTGAAGAGAAACAGGTTGAGATGGTTTGGTCATGTGTTGAGGAAGGATGAAAGTGACTGGTTGAGAAGAGTGATGGAAATGAATGTAGAAGGAAGTAGAGGATGGGGAAGACTGAGAAAGACTTGGCTAACGGTGGTGGAAGAAGAAATGTGGGCAAGGGGCTTAACAAGGGGAGATGCAGAAAATAGGGCAAAATGGAGAAGCTGGTCATGGGGCTCGCAAGGCTAACCCCCGCTCTAGCAGGGAAAATGGCCTTAAAATGCCTGTTGTTGTTGCTGTTGAACATTTATTATAGACTGAGTTTCTTGAGATATTTAAATCAGAGATCCGTTTGAGAACGTTTGAGGAGGGGTGGAATGAAAGTTTAGAGAATGAAGAAAGGAAGAACTGTACGAGATTGAATTTTTTTTATGATGGTGTAGCGGTTACCGCTGGATGCACACAATCGCCTTGCACCGGCCAGAACACGGCCAAACGCGCCTCTCCCGGGCATGCCCGGACTCACTGTTCCCGGGCACGCCCGAACCTCCCGGGCACGCCCGGTCTCGTCTTTCCCGGGCATGCCCGCTCTCGCCTTTCCAGGGCTCGCCCAGAGCGTCCGGGCACGCCCAGCCTCGACTTGCCAGGCCGCAGCCAAACACGCCCGGGCAGGTCCAGACTCGCCTTTCCAAGGCTCGCCCTTGACACCCGGGCATGCCCGCTCTCGCCTTTCCAGTGCTCGTCCAGAGCGCCCGGGCACGCCCAGCCTCGACTTGCCAGGCCGCAGCCAAACACGCCCGGGCAGGTCCAGACTCGCCTTTCCAAGGCTCGCCCTTGACACCCGGGCATGCCCGGTATAGCTTTTGCCAGGCAAACTTCCCGACATAAATGTGTATATATATTGCTGCCCGATAAACGGGCTTTTGAGAGAATACCTGAGCTGTTTTGTTTCAATAAAGCAACTCGGACGAATTCCGTCTTTGGTCGCGTCAATTCTTTCGACTCGCGTTGGAGCGCAGCTCCTTCAATGGAAAGATTTAATGAGCAAATTGAACACAGTCTTTTGAAGAGGAAGAAAAAAAGGAGTTGTAGTCTACAAAGGAATACAATATGGCAGGGGTGGGGGGTGTTTCAACATTTTAAAGCAAAACCGTCGGTTCAACACATGTACATGGGTGTGGGAGGGAAGACCGCAAGGAGAGAAGGTAATTGGGGGGTTATCAAACAGTGACCATTATATTCGTCATGAGTGTGTGTCTGTGTGTCTGTGTGTCTGTCTGTCTGTCTGTCCGCAGCATAACTACCCGATTATATCATCCGATCTTGATGAAACTTGGGTGGGAGGTTGATATCATGATCTAGTTGTGTCCTGCCTAGAGTGGGCGTATTGCGCCCATTGTGGGAGGAGCCACGCCCGAAAAAGATGTCTTTTTAGGTGTGTAATCGAGTTCAAGCTACATCTTCTCCGAGGGGTTTGGTGGAATCTGACAGGGGTTTCGGTATTTGATTAGGCCAATGTCATGTGTCTAGCCCCACGGAGCTTGATTTTTCATTTTCGCCCCAAGGTCAAGGTCACAGGGTCACGAAATTTAGAAAAGTCAATTTTTGATGGTTTTATTACATTGTTCGCTTCCTGATAGGGTGAAATGTCGTACATGATCTTATATTATCACATACATCATGAAATACAAGTTTTCCAACAAATTTCAGAATCTTCGACCTTTGACCTTTCAAGGTCACAAAGGTCAAATTTTCAAAGTTGTCGGAATCTAACCGAATTTTTGGTATTATGTCGCTAACTAAGCTCATAACTGATTATACATTATTTTCTATCTCATTTCAAGGGCAGTAACCTTCGTTTTGA
Source organism: Myxine glutinosa (assembly GCF_964187855.1). Lineage (NCBI taxonomy): Eukaryota > Metazoa > Chordata > Myxini > Myxiniformes > Myxinidae > Myxine > Myxine glutinosa. The sequence continues at coordinate 2,079,427 of NC_136266.1, forward strand.
CATTTCCGGGCCTGGCCTGTCCGGGCCTGTTTCGGTTATAGTCCGTCCTTTGTCATTGAATACCGCTCGCTCGTGAACCATCGTCGTCTGCTGACTTATTATTATTTTTTTTTTGTTTTTGTATTTAGACATCAAACAAAGGGCAAGAGGTTAGGGGGGAAATAGGAGGTGAAAAAAAAATCCAGGGCGTGACCAAAAGTGACATGATGCACAGTGACACGTCGCAATGACTGTTACAAGCAAAATTATATCCTATGTTTGTTTCCGTGTGAGGTATGAAAAAAGACGTCCCTGCACATGATGTCATCACGCAGCGACGTCTTTTTGTACATACCTCACACGGACGCAAACATGGCAGTTTTGTGTGAGGCGTGTCACTGTCGCTTAATGTGTGAAATCATAAAAAAAATAATTGTGTGAAATCAGCAATTTGATTCATAAAGCTGCAAAGAAGAAATGTATTTTATTTGCCAGATGTAGGGCACCTCTTTATATGAATTTTTCTAGAGCATTACTTGGTTGCTCCTAAGAACACAAGGGTAGTTCAGCACGCACACGAGATTTTTTGAACGTCCCTTCTTTTCTATTGTTTGGCATTTTCTACAAGCTATGGAAGGTCCCTTATTTTCTATACATTGCCACATGGCACATACCCTTATATAAAGGAGCCTTTTCTATGCCCCTGGCATTTTTCTCAAGAATATGCATTGGCAATCAACTTAAATTATTACGACAGGATTTAGTCATTATGTTAAATAGTGATTGGCAAGCTCAAGTAGCTTTGTAAAAAGATTGTGATCCGAGGGAAATGACTGCATATTTGGACAGTTTTTAAAACATCTTTCCTACGGTTCATATCTCTGATTATATATCATAAGGGTGCGAGTAATTGCTTGAGATTTTTGTAACCGGAATGGGTATTTGACGAAAACCTCATTGGTTCCCAATAATGCAGTGTGGCCTGAACACGAATGTACCAAATATATCACTGGTGTTTAACTAGGATACAAGTTGAAAGAAAAGAAGAATGAATCAAAAGCAAAAATAACAAGAATGTAAATTCAGATAAGCAATTCGAGCAGAAATTACACAATGCACTTTTTTTTTTTCCCCATCGACAAATTACCACTGGGTTTTCTCCATGGTGTGCCACTTTGATGTCACAGATAGTTCCTGCACCATCAGCTTGAATCATCATGTAGAACATGTCTGAAGTAATGTAACACTCGTAGTTTGTCGAATTGTAGTGAGAACTCAGGCTGTAAGAACACAAACACATGTATTTCCAAATATGACTAGTCTGAAAATACGACTTCAATACGTAACAGATGCGAGAAAATATTTTTTGGGTTGTATTGTGATTGGGTTGTAATTTACTCACCCGTGGTCTTGGGCGATGGTCTCCAGCTGACTGACCATAGCACTAGGAGATGTGACTGTAGGAAACAGATGGGAAAACAATGCGGTCTTGTCTGTGCATGCACATCATTGTGCAGTCGCAACTCATAAAAAACACCAATATGGTTTTTTTTTTAAGACAATATAAAATCATGCATACATGCACGCAAACACACACACACACACACACACACACACACACACACACACACACACACACACACACACACACACACACACACACACACACACACACACACACACACACACACACACACACACACACACCCTTTAACCACAAAGTTGATAAACTTATTTTATCTTTGATTTGTCAGGCATTAATGTCTGACAACATCTTGTCTTCTTCTGAAGGATCTCTGACAGGTATCGCATGTAAAATTAGCATTATCACTTCCTTCCTTTCCTTCCGTGTAAGTACTGCTTTCTCAAGATGAAGATTGCCACACTGCATTTCCACGCAGGCCGGGAGCAACGCAGGTCGGGAGCAACGCAGGCCGGGAGCAACGCAGGCCAGGAGCAACGCAGGCCGGGAGCAACGCAGGCCGGGAGCAACGCAGGCCGGGAGCAACGCAGGCCGGGAGCAACGCAGGCCGGGAGCAACGCAGGCCGGGAGCAACGCAGGCCGGGAGCAACGCCGGCCGGCAGCAACACGGGCGTGGGGCAACACAAGCGTGGGGCAACACAAGCGTGGGGCAACACAAGCGTGGGGCAACATGGGCGTGGGGCAACGCAGGCCGGGAGCAACGCAGGCCGGGAGCAACGCCGGCCGGCAGCAACACGGGCGTGGGGCAACACAAGCGTGGGGCAACACAAGCGTGGGGCAACACAAGCGTGGGGCAACATGGGCGTGGAGCAACGCAGGCCGGGAGCAACGCAGGCGTGGAGCACCGCAGGTTGGGAGCAACGCAGGCCGGGAGCAACGCAGGCCGGGAGCAACGCAGGCCGGGAGCAATGCCGGCCGGCAGCAACACGGGCGTGGGGCAACACAAGCGTGGGGCAACACAAGCGTGGAGCAACATGGGTGTGGGGCAACGTGGGTGTGGAGCAACGCAGGCCGGGAGCAACGCAGGCGTGGAGCAACGCAGGCTGGGAGCAACACGGGTGTGGGACAACACAGGTGTGGAGCAACGCAGGCATGGGGCAACGCACGCGTGGAGCAACGTAGCATGGAACAACGCAGGTCAGGGGCAACGCGGGTGTGGAGCAACGCAGGCCAGGAGCAATGCAGGCCGGGAACAACGTGGGCGTGGGGCAACACGGGCATGGGGCAACACGGGTGTGGGGCAACACGGGTGTGGGGCAACATGGGCGTGGGGCAACACGGGCGTGGGGAACCATGGGCGTGGGGCAACACAGGCGTGGAACAACGCAGGCCGGGAGCAACGCAGGCGTGGAGCAACGCAGGCCGGGAGCAATGCAGGCGTGGAGCAACGCGGGCTGGGAGCAACGCAGGCCGGGGGAAACGCGGGTGTGGAGCAACGCACGCCGGGAGCAACGCAGGCGTGGAGCAACGCAGGCATGGGGCAACGCATGCGTGGAGCAACGTGGCATGGAACAACGCAGGTCAGGGGCAATGCGGGTGTGGAGCAATGCAGGCCAGGAGCAATGCAGGCCAGGAGCAATGCAGGCTGGGAGCAACGCCGGCCGGGAACAACGTGGGCGTGGGGCAACACGGGCGTGGGGCAACACGGGCGTGGGGCAACACGGGCGTGGGGCAACACGGGCGTGGGGCAACACGGGCGTGGGGCAACACGGGCGTGGGGCAACACGGGCGTGGGGCAACACGGGCGTGGGGCAACACGGGCGTGGGGCAACATGGGCGTGGAACAACGCAGGCCGGGGGCAACGCGGGTGTGGAGCAACGCAGGCCGGGAGCAACGCAGACGTGGAACAACGCCGGCCGGGAGCAACACACACACTAGTCAGACTCAATACAAGGCGGGATCGATGCACATCCGTGCACACGAGGTGGGATATGTGCGTGTTTGTGCACACTAGTCTGACTCAACATGAAACCGGATCTATGCGTGTTCGTGCACACGAAGCGGGATCTGTGCGTGTTGGTGCACACTCATCTCACTCAACACGACACAGGGTCTGTGCGTGCTCGTGCACACTAGTCAGACTCAACAAGAAGCCGGATCTAGGCGTGTTCGTGTACACGAGGCGGGGTCTGTGCATGTTCGTGCACAGGAGGCGGGATCTGTGCGTGTCCGTGCACACTCATCTGACTCAACACAAAGCAGGGTCTGTGCGTGCTCGTGCACACTGGTCAGACTCAACACCAAGCGGGATCTGTGCGTGTTTGTGCCCATGAGGCAGGATTTATGTGTGTTCGTGCACACTAGTGTGACTCAATAAAAGGCGGGATCTGTGCGTGCTCGTGCACACTAGTCAGACTCAACACGAAGCGGGATTTGTGCGTCTTTGTGCCCATGAGGCGGGATCCATGTGTGTTCGTGCACACTAGTCTGACTCAACACAAGGCCGGATCTGTGCGTGTTCGTGCACATTACTCCGAGTCGACACGAGGCGAGATCTGTGCGTGTCCATGCACACTCATCTGACTCAACACGAAGAAGGGTCTGTGCGTGCTCGTGCACACGACGCGGGATATGCGAGTGTTCGTATACACGTTTTAAAAACTTCGATTTTGTACCAGGGACACAAACCTTTGGGTAACCATGTTTGACGTAAACAGCATGCTTGAATCACAGAGTTTGTAAAGTTCATATTGAGCTCATGCCGCATTATTCATTTTACTCGATCATTTTTAGGTAATCCTAAAAATTAATTAGGTAATTTAGGTAATTTTCCCCGCTAAAGCGGGGGTTAGCCTTGCGGGCCCCATGACAATCATGGATCCCTGTTTGAGGCAATGTTTTTATGGCCGGATGCCCTTCCTGACGCCAACCCTTGGTCGCCTCTTACGATGTGCAGGGATACAGTGTACCTATTCTAAATCGGGGTACACACCGTGATCATTCATCCCAGCAAGCTGGTACTCAATTTGCCGACCTCGGAAGGATGACAGGCTGAGTCAACCCCCCTGGCGTTAATTCAGCGATCGACCGGGATTCGAACCCAGGATCCTAGGATTCCAAGCCGGCACCCTAACCGCTAAATCAACACCAGGCTTTTAAAGGAAAACAGAAAAAAAAATTCTCAAAAAAACTTCCTGGATCCGGAATAATTTCCTGAGCTTCACCAAAAACTAATCAATTCTTCCGTATCCCAAGTGCAATCATCCCACCAACTTTCATCCAAATCCGTTCAGAACTTTTCCAGATATCTTGTTCACAAACACACGAACACGCACATGCACACACACACACACACACACACGGACGGACACGATCGAATGCATTACTCCCGCCAGCAACGAAGGCTGGAAAGGGTGGAAATGCGAATGGTTCGGTGGATGTGCGGTGTATCTTTGAGAGAGAGGAAGACAAATGATGAATTGCGAAAGATGATGGGAATATTGCCTGTGATTGATGCTGTGAAGAGGAACAGGTTGAGATGGTTTGGTCATGTGTTGAGGAAGGATGAAAGTGACTGGTTGAGAAGAGTGATGGAAATGAATGTAGAAGGAAGTAGAGGACGGGGAAGACCGAGAAAGACTTGGCTAAAGATGGTGGAAGAAGAAATGCGGGCAAGGGCGTTAACAAGGGGAGATGCAGAAAATAGGGCAAAATGGAGAAGATCGTCATGGGGACCACAAGGCTAACCCCCGCTCTCGCAGGGAAAATGGCCTTAAAATGCCTGTTGTTGTTGTACATGAAAACCTTCTTTTTCTTCAACAACATCGTCTCAGATCATCAATTTGGTTTCAGACCAGGTCGCTCCACCTTGGACACGCTGCTTTTTTTTTTAATACACAAAAATTAAAAAGTTTAGAAACAAACCTTCAGCAACAAAAGAGGATAATCATACACTGATGATAATGTTACAAAACCAAAGTGTTCAGATAATGAATAATTTCCAAACATGAGATATCTGCGTGAGTTAACTGTGGACGTTAGATGACAGCATCTCTGTGGTCAAACACAGGATTCACTCCTTACAGCTTTGCAAATAATCTTGTTACCTTTGAGGGCCTTCTGTAGCGTCTCGAGGCACCTTGATAGACGCTGCAATCCGTCTGCCCCTGCACGTCGCTCCTGCAAAATGCAAAAGATACAAAGATGTTCAAGGATGTTAGAAACTTTGCTGCAGGAAGCCATGTGGCCCATCAGGTCTCTGGTGAAAGATACAAAGATATTCAAAGATGTTAGAAACTTTGCTGCAGGAAGCCATGTGGCCATCAGGTCTCTGGTGAAAGATACAAAGATATTCAAAGATGTTAGAAACTTTGCTGCAGGAAGCCATGTGGCCATCAGGTCTCTGGTGAAAGATACAAAGATATTCAAAGATGTTAGAAACTTTGCTGCAGGGAGACATGTGGCCATCAGGTCTCTGGTGAAAGACACAAAGATGTTCAAAGATGTTAGAAACTTTGCTGCAAGAAGTCATGTGGCCATCAGGTCTCTGGTGAAAGATACAAAGATGTTCAAAGATGTTAGAAAGTTTGTTGCAAGAAGTCATGTGGCCATCAGGTCTCTGGTGAAAGATACAAAGATGTTCAAAGATGTTAGAAACTTCGCTGCAAGAAGTCATGTGGCCATCAGGTCTCTGGTGAAAGATACAAAGATGTTCAAAGATGCTAGAAACTTTGCTGCAAGAAGTCATGTGGCCATCAGGTCTCTGGTGAAAGATACAAAGATGTTCAAAGATGTTAGAAACTTTGCTGCAAGAAGTCATGTGGCCATCAGGTTTCTGGTGAAAGATACAAAGATGTTCAAAGATGTTAGAAACTTCGCTGCAAGAAGTCATGTGGCCATCAGGTCTCTGGTGAAAGATACAAAGATGTTCAAAGATGCGAGAAACTTTGCTGCAAGAAGTCATGTGGCCATCAGGTCTCTGGTGAAAGATACAAAGATGTTCAAAGATGTTAGAAACTTTGCTGCAAGAAGTCATGTGGCCATCAGGTTTCTGGTGAAAGATACAAAGATGTTCAAAGATGTTAGAAACTTTGCTGCAAGAAGTCATGTGGCCATCAGGTCTCTGGTGAAAGATACAAAGATGTTCAAAGATGTTAGAAAGTTTGTTGCAAGAAGCCATGTGGCCATCAGGTTTCTGGTGAAAGATACAAAGATGTTCAAAGATGTTAGAAACTTTGCTGCAAGAAGTCATGTGGCCATCAGGTTTCTGGTGAAAGATACAAAGATGTTCAATGATGTTAGAAACTTTGCTGCAAGAAGTCATGTGGCCATCAGGTTTCTGGTGAAAGATACAAAGATGTTCAAAGATGTTAGAAACTTTGCTGCAGGAAGCCATGTGGCCATCAGGTTTCTGGTGAAAGATACAAAGATGTTCAAAGATGTTAGAAACTTTGCTGCAAGAAGTCATGTGGCCATCAGGTCTCTGGTGAAATATACAAAGATGTTCAAGGATGTTAGAAAGTTTGCTGCAAGAAGCCATGTGGCCCATCAGGTCTCTGGTGAAAGATACAAAGATATTCAATGATGTTACAAACTTTGCTGCAAGAAGCCATGTGGCCATCAGGTCTCTGGTGAAAGATACAAAGATGTTCAATGATGTTACAAACTTTGCTGCAGGAAGTCATGTGGCCATCAGGTCTCTGGTGAAAGATACAAAGATGTTCAAGGATGTTAGAAAGTTTGCTGCAGGAAGCCATGTGGCCATCAGGTCTCTGGTGAAAGATACAAAGATGTTCAATGATGTTACAAACTTTGCTGCAGGAAGTCATGTGGCCATCAGGTCTCTGGTGAAAGATACAAAGATGTTCAAGGATGTTAGAAAGTTTGCTGCAGGAAGCCATGTGGCCCATCAGGTCTCTGGTGAAAGATACAACTAGAACACCACTCAGTAGGGCGCATACTCCCGCCGCCGTGGGTCAAGTTGGAATAGTACAATTTCACAAAAGTTTGAGGGAGTAGTTCAGTGACAACACCCGACAAGACAACACAAGACAGACACTGCACAGATATATATATTTAGAATATATAGAAGATAATGTTAAAAAAAAACAAGGCGATTTCACTTACATTTTCGGATTCAGCGTTCAATTCCATATAGGCGAGTGTATTTTGAGGCATGTGTGACTTCAAATAAAATTGTAAGCCAGGAAAAACGTTCGTTATGACCACGTTGTTCGTGATCACGTGTTCACGTCGTTAAAAAATGTTTCAACTGTCCCTTGAAGAACTGTATTCTATCATATACTATAACACCGTTTTCTTCTTCTTCTATAAAAGGATGCTTTCGACTTGCTCACCAAATCGATTCATTCCAAAAAAAAATTCCATCTCTTACAGTTACAGTGCCTCTTTCATACATTCCCTAAACTCTTCAGAACTCCACCCATCCTTCAGCGTCCTCAAACGTATTTTTGACTCGAAGGTCTCAAGAAACTCATTTTGCAAGAAATGTTCGTTTCCCATTAATCGTACACTTTTCAAAATCCAATCTCACCCCTCCCCTCCAAATCTTCCCCATCACCCCTTCCCTCCAAAACTTCCCCATCACCCCTCCCCTCCAAATCTTCCCCATCACCCCTTCCCTCCAAAACTTCCCCATCAACCCTTCCCTCAAAAACTTCCCCATCACCCCTCCGCTTCAAAACTTGCCCATCTACCGACTCCTCTCTGGCCTTGCCCCCCCAGCTCTCTCTGGGCTCTGTCCCACAAATATTCCTACAGGTCGCACAAGATCTGCCTGCAACCCTCTTATGGTTAAACTGCCAAAATCAAGACTCTCTGCTCACCTTCACTCCTTCATTCCTCTTTTCTCCCGCCTCTGGAACAAACTCCCTCACTCTCTTCAATCCCACTCCACCCTCCAGGTCTTTAAAACAGCTGTTTACCACCATCTCTTATCTTCCCCCATCCAAAACCTTGATTATTTCTACCCCTGCTAATTTCACCCCAATTCCACTTTTTTGAAATACCAACTTCTGTCCTGGAAGTCCTTGGTGTCCTTGTGTTTTATACTTCTCCCACCGCCCCCCCCCCCCTTCCCACGCCTCCTCCCCCCAAGCCCTCTCCCTCCCACACATCTCCCTGCTCTGAAATGTTGTGTGCTCTCAAGTGTTTGTGTGCTTCCCCTTCTCTCCCCATCTCGTCTTCCGCTCCCTCTTTTTATATATTTTGTTTGTCTGGTTGAATTGTTTGTGAAGTAAATGTCAGCTCTTTCACGAGCCTCGATTCAGTATACAAAAAAAAGTTTCATTCCTTAGAGATACAACATATAAAACTGGCACAAATGTGAAAACAAAACTTGCTCATTTTAAGTCGAACAAGCCAATGCGACCACTCATTCTTCTGGAAAGAATCCTGTGCACATGCTTGTCACACTTATAAGTCACCTAAGTCTTTATAAGTTCATCAAATACTGACACCGCGATTGACATTCGCTGAGGTAAATGTTGATATCTCTTGTGAGGTTAAAAAAAACAAAAAACAATTTTAAAGCATTATACGTATCAAACGATACATTTTATAAAACGGGGAAACTTAATACCGTATTTTCTGGTGTATCAACCGCGGTTTTTTACCGACGGGAAAACCCTAAAAAAGGGGGTGCGGTTGATACACAGTAACAGAAAAATTTGTGCATTGAAAAACTGTCATATCAATGGGACGTAATCTTTATATTACTTTGACGTTGCGGGGATACAATGATGAATGATCGTCAATTACGTTACTAAGGTAGGTTCAACGCCGATTACTGCTGCCAGTCAAAATACAAGAAAGTTTGAAGTTTGTAATATTTGATTTTTCTATGCGTGTTTGTGAAAATGTGTACTTTCACTAGTCCTCTTTGAATGACAGGTCACATAGTGAATAGAGTGTGCTAAATAAAGACAGGATTAAGTCACAAAACAAAAGCGTCAACATGGTAAACAGGATGTTTTGCATAGGACATTATGACGTACCTATTGTCTAACCAACACCGCGGTATTCCTATTGAAGTCGGCTTTGATGCTGCCGCATGGGCTGGGCGAATGTATAAAACGGAGAGGTCAACGGGGAGTTTCACCATTCGTTCTATCCTGTTCGAGCTATCAAGACCAAGATTCACCATTCGCTTCTATCCTGACCAAGACCAAGCTTCACCATTCGCTTCTATCCTGACCAAGACCACGAGATGGCACCGCGATCATTCACAGCAGCTTTCAAGCTCCGTGCCTGCAGGTTTGCAGAAGAGTTTAGTAATCGGGCGGCCGCCCGACAATTCGGAATCGACGAGTCCGTCATTAGACGCTGGCGGACTAACAAGCAGACGCTGGAGACGATGCCGAAGAAGAAGGCGATGAGGGGCAAAGCAGCCCAGTGGCCGGCCTTGGAGGAGAGACTGCTAATGTGGGTGAGAGAGAAGCGAGCCGAGGGACACGCCATCGCAACATTAGCGTTGCGACTCCAGGCCCGACTCATCGCCAGGGAAACAGGGGTCGATGACTTCACGGCCAGTACGTCTTGATGGCACTCAAGATGACATCATCTGGGAGGATGAAGTGGCAGTGACCGACGATGGAGAAGAGGATAACGACGACGATGATCTCGCCTACCCAGACTTGGATGATGATCTTCGTAATGTCTTCCCTGAAGAAACAGATGACGAGGACTTCTTCAGATTTTAGAGCCTAAACCCAACGGCCCTTTTCCGACGATGGAGAAGAGGATAACGACGACGAGGATCTCGCCTACCCCGACCCGGATTGGACTGAAGAAACGGATGACGAGGACTTCTTCGGATTTTAGAGACTAAACCCAATGGCCCTTTTCAGGGCCCCACATTGGCAAGAGCCAAAACCCAACGGCCCTTTTCAGGGCCCCACATTGGCAAGAAAGAATAATTATAATGTTTTTTAAATTCTCTTTCAACTCATTTGATGTATTTTCACTCTTTCTCTGTCTTCAGTTTCTCTTTCCTTTCATCATATTTCGCTTTCCATTCTATTTATTTATTCTCTTCTCTTTTTTTAATTTTCCTGATTTTTTTTTTTCCCCCTCGAAAATCTGTTTTTTTTTGTTTTGTTTTTTTTTTAAGTCGAAAATCGGGGGTGCGGTTGATACACGGGTGCGGTTGATACACCGGAAAATACGGTACACACTTTGGTGGTTTTAAAATGACACAATATGTCTTGATTAGAAAAAAAAAAATGAACATTGAAGACGACGCTGCTAAAAAAATGCACCGCTCTAACGCATAACCACGAGTTTAAACTACATTTACAACAAATAAGAAAACTATTTTCATAGCACAATGTTAATTAAAAAGACCTCACAGCCACGTGATTTAAAAACACCTCACCACCACGTCATTTTACATCTCACCACCACATAATTCAGAATACCTCACCACCACGTGATTCAAAACCACCACCACGTTATTAAAAACACTTCACAACCACGGAAACAAAAGTTTCAGGGAGTAGTTCAGTGACAACACACACTGCCCAGATATGTAGATATATAGATAAACAAGCGTGACGCCGAGGTCCCCCGTCGGTGAAGTGATGTGAGTTGACAAAGTGGAAGACGCAAGGCGGCCATCTTGGATTTTGACTTCGTGACCCAATTTTGAATGACGTTCTCCCTTATGCGTAGATACACCCACACACCAGATTAGAAGTTGGTACTTCACTTATTTTTCAAGATATTCCGCTCACAAGGTTCAGACATACATGGCGGTGGCCATCTTGGATTTTGACGTGGCGACCCAATTTTCAAAAGCGTTATTCCTTATGCGCAGATACACCCACACACCAGATTAGACGTTAGTAGTTCGTTTATTTTTCAAGACATTTCGCTCACAAGGTTCAGACATATATATGGTGGTGGCCATCTTGGATTTTTACATGGCGACCCAATTTTCAATAGCGTTCTTCCTTATGCCTAGATACACCCACACACCACATTAGACATTGGCACTACGCTTATTTTTCAAGATATTCCGCTCACAAGGTTCAGACATACATGGCATCAGACATACATGGCGGCGGCCATCATTTTGACGTGGGTTGCACCCACACACCAAATTAGAATTCGGTCCTTCGCTTACGCATGCACGTACGCACGCACGCCCGCCCGGACGGACACACGGACGGAGGGAAAAACCATAGTCCCCCTTTCGCTCCGCGGTGCGATGGGGGACAATAAACGTGAAAATTGCAGAACCCGAATTATTTTTTGGTCTGGGAAGCCCATGCGAGGTTTCTTCTTCTTCAGCCTCTCAACCCTGGGTGAATATGCGATTTTTAATATTTTTTTTCAGTTCGAATTTTCCCAAATCTGTTTTATTCGTTTGTTAATATACCTCAGCCATTGACAAATCTGGAATTATAATTACTCCCGCCAGGGAGTAATGCATTCGCTCGTGTCCGTGTGTGTGTGTGTGTGTGTTCGTGTGTTTGTGAACAAGATATCTGGAAAAGTTCTGAACGGATTTGGATGAAAGTTGGTGGGATGATTGCCTTTGGGATAAGGAAGAATTGATTAGTTTTTGGTGAAGCTCAAGATATTATTCCCGATCCAGGAATTTTTTGAAGGATTTTTTTACCATTGGAAGATAGGGCTCATTTTTTTTAAACATTATCTTCCATATATTCTATATTTAACATTGTTATATGAAAATAGTTTTCATATTTGTTGTAAATGTAGTTTAAACTCGTGGTTATGCGTTAGAGCGGTGTATTTTTTTTAGCAGTGTCGTCTTCAATGTTCATTTTTTTTCTTCTAATAAAGACATATTCTGTCATTTTAAAACCACCAAAGTGTGTATTACGTTTCCCAGTTTCATAAAATGTTTCGTTTGATACGTATAATGCTTTAAAACTGTTTTTGTTTTTTGTTTTTACCTCAGAAGAGATATCAACATTTAGCTCAGCGAATGTCATTCGCGGTGTCAGTATTTGATGAACTTATAAAGACTTAGTTCCAGATTGGTCAATGGCTGAGGAAAAATGACAAACGAATCAAACAGATTTGGCAAAATTCGAACTTTTTTTTAAAAGATCGCATATTCACCAGGGTTGTGAGAGGCTGAAGAAGAAGAAACCTCGCATGGGCTTCCCAGACCAAATAAATAATTCTGGCTCTGCGATTTTCAGGTTTATTTATCTATATATCTACATATCTGGGCAGTGTCTGTTGTCACTGAACTACTCCCTGAAACTTTTATTTCCGTGGTTGTGAAGTGTTTTTAATAATGTGGTGGTGGTTTTGAATCATGTGGTGGTGAGGTATTTTAAATTATGTGGTGGTGAGGTGTAAAATGACATGGTGAGGTGTTTTTAAATCACGTGGCTGTGAGGCGTTTTTAATTTTGTGGCTGTGAGGTGTTTTTAATTTCGTGTTTTGTGGCTGTGAGGTGTTTTTAATTTCCTGTTTCGTGGCTGTGAAGTGTTTTTAATTTCATGTTTTGTGGCTGTGAGGTGTTTTTAATTTCGTGTTTCGTGGCTGTGAAGTGTTTTTAATTTCGTGTTTTGTGGCCGAGGTATTTTTAATCTTCTATATATTATATTGTTGCGGTTCTCTCGCCGGCCTTCTCCCCTTATCAAGGGGGGATTAATCCACTTGTCTTTACTGGCCTGGAGGAACCGAGACTTATTACGTCCCTCCCGGACACACGCGGAGTAGGGTTTCGGGACTACTCCCTCGCTCGTACGTAAGTACCCGCGCTGCCCTGGGAGCGAGAAAATAAGCCTCGCACGAACCACGTATGATGTTAGTACGCCGAGCGGATTGCATACACGTGGCCCGCACAGTCTTAACTAGTGGAACCCGATTGGAGCGATCTTATTCGTGCCACGCTTAGTCAATTGGAGAAATCACAGAAACGATTGAATCAAGAAGAAAGGAAGAACAGATGGGTTTAATGATTCCCACACGTATTTATAGTTCCAGGACGAAGAGACACAGAGTAATCCTTATACAGTCTTAACTTATCCCTGGGACAACGGGCCCATCTCACTCACACTCACACAGGGGATTGCAGATGGGCAGGTGTTCCCCAACGCGTCCAGGGATGGTCCTCGTCCAGCTGTCTACGGTCCCCGGCACGTCCCGCGAAGATGGCAGCAGGCGAAGGCAGGGACTCGTAGCACGTCTCTCGAACAAAGGGATGATCGGGGCGAAAACGGTAGAGGGCGGACTTTAGCGCGGCTGGCAGTTACTCAGCCTCGTTCACTCGCACGGCTGAAATGCGCTATATCGATATAAACGCGCCTGGCTGCGCCCGCGTATATCTGGCGACCAACTCTTCTTCCTCAATTCACTGGGTGTTGGTTAGCGCGCGCGTTCTCGTGCAATGATCAAGTTCTCTTAGCCCTCAGATGCAAGTCCTTTGGGTTCTCCAGCGCTGGTCCTTTTAGCTCCCCCTCTCCTCTGCGAGTCCTCTTACGGCAAGTTCCATCTAAGTCCTGTCGAGGGCTTTGCACAGCGGGTTTTATAGCTATGCCCCCCGAACCATGTGGAACTCACCAGACTCTTCTCACCATGCCCTCTGACGCCACCACCTCTGAGCTCTGATTGGCGGCTCATGCTTACCGTCATCGCTCGTGCCGCTCCGCCTCGACTTCGCCCCGATCCTCCTCCGCCTCCCTCGTGTTAACTCGCCCAATATGAACCAACGTTAACGCAAAAGGGGTTGAGGCTACAGACGTAGGATGACCGGTGGCAGTAGGGCCTATTTTCCTGGCTCCTACTCAACGCAGAATTAACACTGGAAGGGAACTAAGCTCACAAATACTAAGACATAACTATACTATTGCGAGGCTACATGTTGCTTGTGTGACTAACTATGGAGGGCAGACTTTAACCTTTATTAGGCTCACATTACAGACTCAAAACCGTAACAATATATATATATACATATATATATATATATATATATATATATATATATATATATATATATATATATATATATATACAGTGGAACCTTGACTTACGAGTTTAATTCGTTCCGTGACCGAGCTCGTAACTCAAATTGCTCGTATCTCAAATCAAATTTCCCCATTGAAATGCATTGAAATGCTATTAATCCGTTCCAGCCCGCCAAAAACCACACCAATTTTTTTTTAAATATACAGTATATATAAAAATATCTCGCGCTTTATATTTCACCTGTATGCAGCATACAAGTTGGCAGGATGGCCTGGACTGGAGGTACGCACACTTGCCTCTAAAGTCTAAACTGTCCAGCCTGGGTTTGAATCCCGACCCAGCTATAACCTGTCATGGGTGAATCACAGGCAGGGTGATTCATCAATGTGTGTACCGCTAAACTGGGCGCCCCGTTTGCGTCCCATTAGTTGTTGGATGTTAAGGATCTCACCGTGTTTTCCACAAAGAGAAGGCGAGCTATCGCCGGCATTCTGAACAAGTTGTGGCCTGGCATGCTCTTCTCCTCTGCCGTTATATACGTCCTCCTCGACACCTCGCTCATGTTTTTCGACGATTGCGTGTTTTATATCCAAGCACATCATCCTCTTCTTCTTCTCAGCACTGCACTTGCCACTCACTTTCTTAGGCCCCATGGTTAAAACTAAGAAATTTTCCGAAATAACCAAAATGCGAAAAAAAAAATGCAGCGCTGTACGACAGAGATACGTACTGTACTTGCACGGCAAGATAACCACGTGACCAGAACCCACCTGGCGGCGTGAACTCGAAATAACCAAAATGCGAAAAAAAAAATGCAGCGCTATACGACAGAGATACGTACTGTACGTGCACGGCAAGATAACCACGTGACCAGAACCCACCTGGCAGCGTGAACTCGAAATAACCAAAATGCGAAAAAAAAAATGCAGCGCTATACGACAGAGATACGTACTGTACGTGCACGGCAAGATAACCACGTGACCAGAACCCACCTGGCGGCGTGAACTCGAAATAACCAAAATGCGAAAAAAAAAATGCAGCGCTATACGACAGAGATACGTACTGTACGTGCACGGCAAGATAACCACGTGACCGGGTGGCGAAAGCTCGTAACTCGGATCTCGGCTCGCATCTCAAAGCAATAAACCGCCCGAGCGACGGCTCGTATCTCGAAAAACTCGTAAGTTGGGGCACTCGTAAGTCAAGGTTCCACTGTATATATATATATATATATATATATATATATATATATATATATATATATATATATATATGTATATATATATATTGTTACGGACCCCGACGTTGGCCTTTCCCACTTACCAAGGGGGGATTAATCCCCTCGTTTGTTACTGACCGACGTGGTCCTGGGGGTATGACGCCACGCCCGGTCGGTGAGGGTAGGGTAGGGTAGTAGGCCCAACCGTCCTATGACCTAAATACCAGCACTTCCCGGTACGCAAGGAAATACTCCCCGCTCACGGCCGCAGCGTAATGGATGGATAACGCCGAGCGAAGCGAACCGCGGCGTGAGCCGTTTACCAAGACTAGACCCGATTTATATTCGTAACGTTGGCCAAATCGTGCCACAGGTGTGCAATGATGGAAACCTCTAAAGCGACCGAAAGAGCATGAAGAAGTAGAAGACAAAGTAGGGAATAACAGGATTTATTATTATTTACACGCAACTAAAGGAAGAAAAGCAATCAAAGTAATATACAAGGAAATGGAAGAATCAGAAGACACAGTGCAATTATTAACTTATCTATAAACAGTCTTACTTAATACCACAAGACAACATGAAAGACAGACAAACGGCCAGACTTACACGGGGGATGAAAGCAGGAACGAATCGTAGGAGGTGGATGGCTTGGAGGGAGAGGAAGGTTCAGTGGGGACCGGGGCACGGTCGGGCTGTAAGCGAACAGCCGCCGTCAAAACCCAAGCTGCGATCGTGCAAAACCGCCGCGGCTCCGAAGCTGCGCAGTCAAAGCTCCTCCTGTGCACCGCTGCGTCGCGCGCTCTCCAAATCACTTCGGTCCTTTCTCCGATCCCGCAGCTCTCTCTCTCCGATCTCCCTCGATCTCTCTCCGTCTCTTTTCTCTTGTCGGGGCCGTGCCACCGCGGGTTATATATGCCCCTCCCTTGAACCTTCGCGAAGCTCCTCGATGTTTCTCTCCACACCCTCTCCACGCCCAACCCCTTGTTCTTGGTTGGTTGAGCGGGGCTGACTCACTCCTACCCTCTATGACGAGGTGGAGACACGCCTTTCTTCTCCGAGGCTTAACCACGTGCGTAATGGAGTCAAATGCAGCAAAGTGGCGAAGGGAGTCAAAATGCAGCAAAGTGGCTAAACCTGGCACTTTGAAGATACCATGTCGGAGGGATCTATCTTATTTAATTCGGTGCAACGTAATGAACTAGTGGATCACAGAACCTTCAACTTCAACTTCAACTTCAACTTTTGCTCAAGGTCAACTGCCATCTGCTTGGAAATCAGCCAACATCACCGCTTTGCACAAAAAAGGTGCAAAAACAGATCCTAGCAACTACAGACCAATCAGCCTTCTCCCAATTATCAGCAAAGTCATGGAATCCATCATTGCTTCTGATATGAAATCTTTCCTCTTCTCCAATGGCTTGATCTCTGATCATCAATTTGGTTTCAGACCAGGTCACTCTACTCTGGACATGCTGCTTCTGCTGTCTCAACAATGGATGGAGGTCCTCAATGCCAAACAGGAAATTAGAGCTGTCTCCCTCGACATATCACGTGCCTTCGACACGGTCTGGCACCCCGCTCTGCTCACCAAACTCTCCTCCTTTGGTATCCATGGAAATCTCCACGCATGGCTGGCGGACTTCCTCTCTAGTCGTCGTCAACGTGTGGCCCTGAATGGTTTTCTCTCATCTCCTCTTCCTGTTCAGGCTGGAGTTCCCCAAGGCAGTGTTCTGGGCCCCGTGCTTTTTCTGGTCTTCATCAATGATCTCTCTGACTCTCTCGAAAATCCTCTCTATCTCTTTGCTGATGACTCCACTCTCTGCCGCTCCATTCCTCTTCCCTCAGATCGGCAGTCTGCTGCCTCCTCACTCTCTGAAGACCTGGACAAAATCACAGACTGGTCAAACAAGTGGAACATGTCTTTCAATCCTGACAAATCTCACACTCTTACTATGTCTCTCCGAAAAGATCGACTGGACAACCCTCCCATCTACTTTCTCAACAATCCTCTCCAAGAAGTTCTGTCGCTCAAGATTTTGGGTCTCACTATCTGCCATGATCTTTCTTGGGAAAACCACATTTCCAAGCTGGCCTCCAAAGCCAGTCGCCGACTGGGCATCCTCCGTCGTGCGAAGTCCTTCCTCGGCACACCTGAGCTCCTCACCACATACAAGGCTTTCATCCGCAGCTCAATGGAATACTGTTCTCCCCTATGGGCCGGTGCTCCTGCCTCACACCTAGCTCGGCTTCACGCTGTTGAAACCAAAGCTTTCAGAATTATTGGAATCTCCCGCGATGAAGCTATCTCTGAGGGCCTTTCACTCACTCACCGCAGGCAGGTAGGTGGTCTTTCTGTCTTCTACCGACTCCTCTCCGGCCTTGCACCCCCAGCTCTCTCTGTGCTCTGTCCCCCAAATATTCCTACAGGTCGCACAAGATCTGCCAGCAACCCTCTGATGGTTAAACTGCCGAAATCTCGGCTCTCCGCTCACCTTCACTCTTTCATTCCTCTTTTCTCCCGCCTCTGGAACAAACTCCCTCACTCCCTTCAATCCCACTCCTCCCTCCAGGTCTTTAAAACAGCTGTTCACCACCATCTCTTATCTTCCCCCATCCAAAACCTTGATCTTTTCTACCCCCGCTAATTCACCCCAGATCCACCTTGTTTGAAATTCCAACTTCTTTCCTGGAAGTCCTGGCAGTGTCCATATGTTTTATACCTCTCCCACTGCCCCCTTCCCACGCCCCCCCCCCCCAAAGCCCTCGCCCTCTCTCAGATCTCTCGATGTCTCCATGTCTCTCGGTCCCTGCTCTCAAATGTTGTGTTTGTGTCCTTCCCCCTCTCTCCCCATCTTGTCTACCGCTCCCTATGTTATATGTTTTATGTGTCGGTTTGTCTTTCTGTGTGTTCATGTGATTAATGTTCGCTCTTTCACGAGCCTCGATATTGTATCCAAAAAAAAAAAAAAAAAAAAAAAAAAAAAAAAAAAAACTACATTTACTAAGGACATAACTAATGAGGAGAAATCATAGATTTGCTATGTGTGTGCGATGGCCTAACTACAGACGACCTTTGATCTTTGACACGACAATTGGAGGGTGATATTTACAGGGAATATTTACAGCATACAAAAGGGGAAAATTTACATCAAATTACACACACAATTCCCAAATCCCCAACACTGCACCCTCCTTCCTTACCGGACGTCCCGGCCCGAAAATTTTACCTTTAGTGTGACACATAGGTGTAATTCCCTCTACAATTAACCTGACCCTGAGTGAGACAATTTTAAAGCACAAATAAATATGTCCCGCTAATTGCGTTGCACCCTGCCTTACAGTTTCACACCCACAGCTAACCAAATTGCGGAATTATTTTCAAACTAAAACATTTACGGCGGGGGAGCATTATTTACATTGGCATTATTTGACTATTTACAAAACGCCACCCAGGACCTGTGATTTTTCTTTTTAGGGAAACAAAAAGAAGGAAATTCCTGTTGGGAGGGAGGAGACAGCACGCATTGCATCGATGCACCAGTACCATTAACACCAAAGCACCCAAAAGCACCAACAGCACCAACCAGTGCACAGTCATCACAGTTCTTAATAAAACACACCACTGGTGGTCTTCCTCTTCCCTGCTGGGCCGATGTTCTTCCTGATGCTTTCTTTCTTCCTGCGGCCTATTTGGCAATATAAAAAGCACAAACCGTGTCCATTTTTATTTAGGGCCACAGGGGCCAACTAAGGGTGGTCCACCTGTTTGGCATAGGTGCCACCTTACCGAGGTCCGCAAGCAAGACCCAAAACGTGGGGTCCATAAAGTGGTGCTTGGCCGCAAGACGGCGGTCCATAAGTGGTGCATCCATGCAATGCATGCTGGTTGTGGGAGTTCTGGTACACCATGGCGGACTCCCGCACGCACCCCTCGGTGCCCAGCGAGCACAGTCCTCGGTTGGCAGACAGGGAGACAGAAGACAGGTGAGTGAGGGGTAAGGTCACAAGGGTACACATCAATACAAGGCAATGCAGGACGAGGTACGTACGGAGAGCGAAGTGAGAAAGCTCGTCCCTACCGTACGTCACCCCCTCCTGTTACCTACTCTACCCTTGCCCTTACCCCATATGTACAAAAATCTACACATTTACAAATTCGTCACTACCGTCACGTCTTCCCCATATTTCCCCGATACCAAATTCGTCCCCACAATCCCTCTAACCAAAATTTGCCATCACCAATTCATCATCAATCCTCATAAGGAGGGAGAGATGGAACAACAAGCACAATGTCACCCACGTCATGATGCGTCTCACAATCCAAACATTTGCACCAGAAAATAACAAAAACAAACCATGGCATGGTGTGGAGCACCATCGTTACCTCAGGTGAGTGGATGCAGATGGTGCAAGGAGATTCTTAATCCTAACTATCTTCTAAATGACATTAACACGCTTTACACTACCCGGGGTCTTTCCCTGCAAAACCATTGGCCAACTTACTCTATGCGGTTTTAAGAACCAAATTCCCATTGACCAAACTGTGGTGCTTCATCAATTTGGGGTCTCACTCCCCCGATTCAACTCCCTGTGCCTTTGCACAATTTCAGGCCTGGGTCGTGTGGCTCTCCCAGCAGGTCTACCCACCTGCACACCTCCACCACTGTAGTTGCCTCCGAGCTTACCTGCTCCTCACCCTAACCTATCTAACTGGGGAAGGCCCTCTGGCGCTCTCCCCCACTCGGTGCCCTCTCTGGCACTGGGCTACCCGGGTCCGTCCTTGGATCCTCGGGCCCCATCCACAACAACTCTACCGGCTCCCAGAGCCCACCTGCGGCCTCACCTGGCCGACATCCTAACAGTGGTGGAGTGTCCATTCCACTACACACACTAGCAGGCCACACGCCCAGCCATTTCCACGTCACTAATGCACCCATCCAAGCTCCATTCTTCCACACGCACCACAGATGCCAATATCCAACCACAATTTACCTGTACCCTCTACCTGACTCTTAACTACCCTCCCCGGGTATTCGTGATGGGGTCCATCCTCCTTTCCCCCATCCACACCTTCGCACCATCCACTCCACAGTTTCCACCATACTCACTCCATACCATCCATTCCATACTCCATATATTCCCTACTCCATGTATTCCACACAACCATTCTCTAACTCCATACAACCATGCTCACCTGTAGTTGCACACCTGTGCAATCACTCCTAGTGCTTCCTGCACCCTCCTTCCTCCAGGACCATTGGCTCAACATGACACACATCACCATCACTCACTCATACACTGCTCCATATACCTGTTCACTTGCACACCTGTGCCATCACACACCTGGTGGCACTTGCACCCCATGCAAGCTCATTCACTCAACACAATGTCACTCATCTCACACTTCTCACAATACGCTGCTGAGTACACTTTCAATTCTCAAACAACCATACGGCATCATCTGACCGAACTACTCCCCTCTGAAACTCGCGCCTCCCAGTCGCCCCTTACATCATTGCGCTCCCTCGTCATTATCATCCAACTACCCTCTCTATGTCCCCGACTACCTGTCCAAAGTCGCTACTTAAACTTACCATTACCTATGGTCATCTTCTCTAGATCCCTATAATTTTATCCTAACCCTCCCTCGGCGAGTTTTCACTGCCAAACCCCATAAAACTATTGCTCCTTTGCCCCCGTTAGTGTGTGAGAGATGGCAGAGTTGCCATCCCACCACACTGGGTATCTCTCACTACAAATTTGGCTCATCCAATTCCAGTCAATCAAAGATTTCCAATCACAAATTCCCTATTCCAATTTCGGGTCCAAAACACTATCATCATCACAGTCCGCTATATCTGAGCCTCGGTGCGTCGTGATATTTTCAAAGCTCGGCTTCGCAAAGCCGAGCAATGTACGCGGGTGGTTTGTTGCCTGCAGTTGGATCCGTCCGGCATTCACGATTCTGGGGAGGAGGCATGCTCGGGCCGAGATTCCACGCATCATCGCGGCGCGGAACCTTGCGGTCTCCAGCCCGACGGCCGAGGCTCGCCCGGTCGGACCCCGCCCCCGCCAGGGGGCGAAGGTCCGACCCGGCTCCCCTCCCCCGGAATCGCGCCGATCGCCGCTCTGACGCGGCTCCGACCATTCAGTGCGGGACCCGGCCCGAATCGTGCGCGACGCTCCGAAGCGGGGCGACGCAGCATCGATCCGCGCGAAGCTTCGCATCCAACAAAGCGCGATCTGCGCGAAGCTTCGCATCCAACAAAGCGCGCCGCGCACCGAGCGCCCGCGTCGGCTATCCGTCACCCTAACCGCTACCCCATTCAACGTCGATGCCTTACTCGCATACTCACACGCATACGCGACCCTTTCCACACTCACCAAGCCCGGCGTTCCAACGCCGTCCGTACATTCCACACACTCCGTCCATTCCATCAACGCACTCCCTGTTACACACCACACCTCCCGCGCACCTTCTTGCGCACACTTGTCGTTCGCACACTTCCTTAACAAACCGCGCGCACCGTCTTGCGCACTCTCCCCACACGATATGTACTCCGTACCACTCACCATGGGCGTGCACTCTTGCATCCACCCACTAACGCGCTCCGATGGGCTCTCCCACACCCACGCCACAACCAACTCAGGTGTGCTTCCTCGCACACTCTCGCCGTCCATTCCAAACGTGCATCCTCGCACCCGCTCCTCCACCAACTCACTCTCCGTGTCACTCTCGCCCTCGCACGTACACTCCGTATCGCTCTCACTCCCTGTGTCACACTCCGTACACCCCGACGTGCATTCTCGCTCGCACTCGGTTTCACACTCGCGCTTTGTAACACGCTCACTCCTTGACGCACACTTTTTCCTCACACGCGCGCCATTTCCACTCACACGGGACCCTTCACCAACGCCCGGGTGCCATATCGATCCCAATCGCGCGACAATTCTCTTCGCGCCAAACCCCCTCTTACAAAATCTCCCGGCACCACATACAGCCCGTCTCACCTTCGGGGTTCTTCTTCCTCCCTGCACCAACACCTGCAAATCTTTATAAGGATTAATGAGCACAGCATCGTGATGTGAGCACGGACTTTGAGCAATTTCCATTCCTTCCTCCAGTTGTTGCTCTTCTAAGTCCCCGGTCTCTCCAATTTCAATTCCCACTACTTCTTTTTCTTTGACGACCGCTGGCTTTATTAAAATTCCCTCTACTTCAGCGGTCGCCGGCTGCCCCATACCCCGGGTCGCGATTTCTAACCCGGTCCAGTTACCTGTGCTTTTCTCCACTTCGCCCAACCAGTGCTCCTCGACCCGCTTTACCTCGTCGTGCCCCCTTGGGACCCCCTCGCCCACCATGCGATCCATCGTCTCCCCACATTTTTGCATGCTCTCCCCACATTTTTGAATGCGGTCACCCAATTGCTTATTGTACTTTTCCATTATTTGTTCCCTTTCCCTGGTGGTTCTCTCAGCCAATTTTTCCATATACCCCATCATCTGCGCCATGAAGAGGTCCAATTTCCCCAGTGCTGCGGACTCGGCTGCCGCAGCGCCGCCATTTTGTGCCTCCGCAACCACGTGCGCGAGGGCGCCATTTTGTGCGCCTGATCCCCCCACAACCACATTACCATTGCTCTCCTCCTCCATTTCCCCCATATACATTTCCCCGAGGTCCTGGGTCGACTCTACACCCTCTAATTCCCCCACCGGCATCCGGCCACCTTGATCATCCATGGCGCGACTTTTAAATTTAGGATGTTAAATTAAATTAAATTTTGGCCGCTTGAAATTTGAGCGCGCTATTCGCGCTTCAGGTCCGAATCCGACACTCCTGACACCAATTGTTACGGACCCCGACGTCGGCCTTTCCCACTTACCAAGGGGGGATTAATCCCCTCGTTTGTTACTGACCGACGTGGTCCCGGGGGTATGACGCCACGCCCGGTCGGCGCTGGGTAGGGTAGTAGGCCCAACCGTCCTGTGACCTAAATACCAGCACTTCCCGGTACGCAAAGAAATACTCCCCGCTCACGGCCGCAGCGTAACGGATGGATAACGCCCAGCGAAGCGAACCGCGGCGTGAGCCGTTTACCAAGACTAGACCCGATTTATGTTCGTAACGTTGGCCAAATCGTGCCACAGGTGTGCAATGATGGAAACCTCTAAAGCGACCGAAAGAGCATGAAGAAGTAGAAGACAAAGTAGGGAATAACAGGATTTATTATTATTTACACACAACTAAAGGAAGAAAAGCAATCAAAGTAATATACAAGGAAATGGAAGAATCAGGAGACACAGTGCAATTATTAACTTATCTATAAACAGTCTTACTTAATACCCCAAGACAACATGAAAGACAGACAAACGGCCAGACTTACACGGGGGATGAAAGCAGGAACGAATCGTAGGAGGTGGATGGCTTGGAGGGAGAGGAAGGTTCAGCGGGGACCGGGGCACGGTCGGGCTGTAAGCGAACAGCCGCCGTCAAAACCCGAGCTGCGATCGTGCAAAACCGCCGTGGCTCCGAAGCTGCGCATCAAAGCTCCTCCTGTGCACCGCTGCGTCGCGCGCTCTCCAAATCACTTCGGTCCTTTCTCCGATCCCGCAGCTCTCTCTCTCCGATCTCCCTCGATCTCTCTCCGTCTCTTTTCTCGTCGGGGCCGTGCCACCGCGGGTTATATATGCCCCTCCCTTGAACCTTTCGCGAAGCTCCTCGATGTTTCTCTCCACACCCTCTCCACGCCCAACACCTTGTTCTTGGTTGGTTGAGCGGGGCTGACTCACTCCTCCCCTCTATGACGAGGTGGAGACACGCCTTTCTTCTCCGAGGCTTAACCACGTGCGTAATGGAGTCAAATGCAGCAAAGTGGCTAAGGGAGTCAAAATGCAGCAAAGTGGATACACCTGGCACTTTGAAGATACCATGTCGGAGGGATCTATCTTATTTAATTCGGTGCAACGTAATGAACTAGTGGATCACAGAACCTTCAACTACATTTACTAAGGACATAACTATTGAGGGATATCATAGATTTGCTACGCATGTGCGATGGCCTAACTACAGACGACCTTTGATCTTTGACACTACAATTGGAGGGTGATATTTACAGGGAATATTTACAGCATACAAAAGGGGAAAATTTACATCAAATTACACACACAATTCCCAAATCCCCAACAATATATATATATATACAGACTTGGCATTTAATATGGATTTTTTTTTTTGTGGGGGTGAACTTACTTTTCAAGTTGACTTAGAACCAAAAGTTCATTGGAATTATGTTGAAATTATTCTAGATTTTGTTCATGTGACCTTTAAAAGAAACAAAAACCACATTTGACATTTCGAAGCAAATAAATTGATCCTTGAAAGTGATGTAAACTGATATTGAACTCAATTCACGGACAGTACTGTGTTAAACTTCTGTACGTTTTCCAGAAGTATTTCTTTATTTTGCACATTAGCCAAAAATTTTTTTAACAAAAACAAAAGTTAAAATACAACTGGGATTACGGACAGTAAAATTACAGTTCAGTACTTCGTGTAACCCCCACGAGCATTCAGGAGAGCACGTACACGTTGAGGCATGCTGTTCACGAGATTTGCCAAGGTTTGGACAGGAATCGCTTGCCATGCAGTGACAATAGCCTGCTGCAATTCACGCACAGAGGTCGGCTGCTGGTCCAAGTTGTCGATTTGACGCGTTAATTCTGCCCACAAGTTCTCTATCGGATTCATATCCGGGGACATGGCAGGTCAATCCATATGCTCAACACCACGGTCAGCAAGAAAGTGTTGGATCATGCGAGCACGATGAAGCCATGCATTGTCATCTTGGAAGACAAAGTTTCCTCGAAAGGCTACACGAGCAAATGGAAGCAATGTTTCTTCCAGAATGGCCCTGGACTTGAACTGGTTCAGGTTTCCATTCAGAACAACCAGGTCAGTTTTGCCCCCTGCATGAAAAGCAGCCCAAACGGTCACCCCACCACCTCCAGCTTGGACTCTTGGCACTATACAATCTTCGTTGTAGGCTTCATGCACTTGTCTGCGCACTCAGACATGGCCATCTTGACGATAGACCAGAAATCAAGACTCGTCACTGAAGATCACGTGATTCCAGTGTCCTGGCTGCCATTGACGGTGCTCTCTGGCCCACTGCAATCGGCGCTGGCAGTGTTGTCTTGTCAGGCGTGGCTTTCTCAGGGGACGCCTGGCACGATAGCCTGCTTGAACCAGTCGTTGGTTGACTAGTCTTCTGGATACAGGCACATTTGTCAGTTGCTGCCACTCAGCCCTAAGCCGATTCGCTGACTTGGTACGGCCATTGCGGACTAACCGGTGCAGCTGGCGATCATCCCTCCTTGTGGTTCTGCGGGGACGTCCTGGCCTCGATATTGGAGGAGGGACACCCCTCTGAGCATTTCGTTTCGGGATCTTTGACACCTGACCTTGAGTGATGCCATACTGCCGAGCAATAGCACAGTTTCATGCCGGAATTTCATAAAGCCACCACTCCATGACAAACAGCATTGTCGAGTTGACGGACCATCTCCAGAGGAAGCGGCAATAACTTTTGTAGATGTGCAGCAGTTGTTTTCCACGAATGCAGAACGCAACAACCCTTATATACCCGATTGTGAAGCCAATCGTCAAATGTACCTGTCCGTACATTTTGTCACGCCACCTGTGATATAATCCTGTTATTGACTTCTTGCTGTGACAGACAATCAGTGACATGGTTCTTTTAACAAAGAAATCACCGAAGCGTAAAAGAAACTCACCAGATTGATATTCTGAATTCAGAAAGGAAGCCCAATTCAAGAAAAAAAAAAATTCCATATTAAATGCCAAGTCTGTGTGTGTGTATATATATATATATACAGTATATATGTGGGGGTTCAGACCCCTCCCCCCCCCCCCCCCGTTGTGTTCTATTATAATTGTCTGACCAATTACCAAAAAATAACTAATTTGTATGTGTTGGTTTGCAAACTTTATCCATTATATATCCTGTTAAAGAGTTAAGTTACTGTGATGGCATGTTCTCTTACTGTCGAAAATATTCCTTTGGAACTTGCTATATCCTCATAAAGGAGTTACATGTTTTGTAAATCCAGGCCCTGATGATATAATCCCTCACTCTGTGAAGACCAACCTATCTTTTCCAGTCCCCGTTGAAAACTGTGTTAGATTACTTTCATGTTTGACATTTTTACGACTTGCTGAACTTTCCCCCAAAAAACCAGGATTCTGGAAAGTCGTCAACATGTTGTTTAACCCATGAGTGACCCTGGACGAATCGAGGAGACCACTTGGTCGTTCTCTTTGTCTCGAGAGCTAAAACCACACCCCAATATTTCCTTTATAAAGTGAAAGCTTGACCGAATTATTTCGGAGCATCTTGTTGGAATTTTGGTCCTTGTGGGCCTCCATTTTAAGCATTTTGCTTTCCACAAGCTTGTGTGTATGACGAATCAAATAAATATATCAGTTGTTCTTTCTCTCAATCATGAGTCTTGAGTCCTAAGTCAACGGATCCGTCAAATGGCGAGCCAGGCAGGAGTCAGCTCGGGCAGACTCGGGACGCGGCTCCAGGCGCGAGTGAGTGGGAAAAAACACCAGCTGGTTTGATCGGTCTGGGTGAGGTGAGCCTTGGGTTTATTTTGTTATAGACTGGGATTTTAGGCTAAATTGGAACTCACTCTGTCGCTCGGTGCCGTTTGCCCGTTCCCTGCTCGAGCCTGATCCTCGAACAAAATTTAAGAACGAGCTGTTTTGGGGCTCCGGAGCAACTGACTGTTTATGGATTCGTCAGGGTAACGTTACGGGACGGGAGTAAGGTGCCCCAAGAGGGCGCCGAGGATAAGGAATAGATTGGTTTCGTAAAGTAAGGTTAGAAGCGTCATCAGGACGCCGGCAAAGTAACGGGAGAGATCTCTGATTAGGCGGCTATATGCGGGAGAGATCTCTCGGGAATAAGGAGTAAGGTTGCCTGGTTACCTGGCGGTTACCTGGACAGGTAAGATACGGTTAGCACACGGAAAGCTGTGAGGCGGGTGAACCTCTCAGGAGTTAGGCTAGAAAGCTAGGAGTTAGGCCAGAGGTTAGGCTAGAACACGGCGCACACGGAGAGTTAGCACACGGAGAGTGAGATTAGGCGGCCATAGCTCGAGCAGGCGGGTGATCCTCTCGGGACTAAGGCAACGTCGATAAACCAAATTCTCAGGAGTTAGGTTAGAATCTGTGAAGGCAGTGTGAGCCTCTCAGAAATACCCCAGCATTTTATGTTTAAAAGGCATTGCTATGCCGCTGCGAGACCAAGAGAAGGCCGGCGAGCCTCTCGGCTCTCGATGGCCTGAGGAAGCAGGCAAACTAATTGCAGGTGCAGAATAAGGCGGGAATGAGGAGTAAGGAATAAGATAGATACGCAAGCCAACGCACGACTAATGCCGCTCGTTGAAGCTCAAGACCCCGTGGAAGGGTTAGGTAGATCGATCCCCTACCCTCCAAGCCCTAAGCTCTGTCCCGGGGCTTCAGGCAACACCCCCCCTGCGCAGCGAGCCCCCTCCCTGCACCCCCCCCCCCCCTTGCCTCGCCCTTCTCACCCCTTTTCTCCCCTTGTCCCAAAATCCCTCTTTTTCCTTTGAATGAAGTGAGACATATAAATGAATGTGGATTGTTGCACAAGATGCTCTGAATGTACGTGGTTAGTGTCAAGTTGGTCGGATATAAGGAAACGCATGAAATGCGAGCCGGTTTGTCAGTCACGTGGTATGATTCAAATACGTTGCATCGGGAGACATGGGAGTTTTGTCTGGGAGTTTCAGTTGGGAGGTGCATGGTTGGAGTCGATCCGGTGTTCGTGCGACGTCTGAGAGACTCACTCACTCATATATGAATGAATGAATGAGTCGATGTATTTGCGGATGTCTGTCATAGAAGTGTGTATTCATGTTCATTGTGTGTGTCATTGGGTAAGGATGTGCCCCGCACGGTGGAAGGACCGTGAATGGTTGATGCAATTAACGATTATATTGTGTATTGTATGTGTGGAGTATATCCCTGAGGCAGCTCACCTTTAGGATGATGTTATGTCACGTTTTGATGATGATGATGATGATGATGTCATTGAGTGCATTTTGGGTCAGAGGTCAAGGGTCAGATATCCTGTTTTTTGCGATGATTACGAGCTAGGGATGAGTTAATGACCAGATTCTGTGTTATGGAATGACAAAGAAAAAAACTCAGATGGTGGCAGCGTCAGGTTTGACAGCTGTCTGTTTTGACAGCTGTCAAACTCATTTGAAAAGACTCACATCCCGACGCGAGGTGAACCCCGCCGTGAACACGAATAGAGCGGCATGCAGGCTGGTTGCCGTGGCAACGGCCCTCGCAGGAAACCGCGAGGCGGGAGTGTTGGGATTTGTGTGGAAGCAAGAGGGTGCGCGCCGGGACGGGGGGCGGCGTGGCGTCGCCGCGTTGAGTTGGTTGTGCCAGGTCGATCGGCGATCTCTGAATTTAAATCGGATTTTTGTCGTGTGTATTGTGTATTCGTCATTGACGTGTGTATGTCGATTTTAGCGTCTATCCGAGGATCCTGGCGATGTTCATTTAATTAAAGTGTGGTACGAACCTGTGGTTTCTGCCGTGCAGCTCCGTGGAAGTTTGGGTAGAGTTATTGCGCACTCGGGCGGGAGCCGAGCGAGCCGCGAGTGCGCTGTATGGGGGGCCCTAGGTTTGGGGCAGTGGGAGTCAATGAGTTGTTGTTGAGAGGGATTAATGTGGAATGATGTCATGGTGTGGAATGATGTCAGAGGTGCGAAATACACACCTTTGATCTGGAGGGGAGGTATTTTGGTAACTTACTTCCGTGATTTCCGTTTCATTGGATGGGAATTGGGAAATGCGAGCCCTGCCGGAATTTTGGAGTTTGTTGAATTGGGTTCGGAGCATGGGATTTGTTCAGAGAGCCGGCGATAACTTGCCTACTCCCAAGAGGAGTGTCGGTGAGCAAGGGAGACGTTCGTGTGTGTTTCATGCGGTGTGCTGGACGCCATGTCAGAATGGTGGGCGCCTGCGACATGCCATGCATTGTCATAAGGAATACGTGGTTTAAGATGGATTTATATAAGGGGAATGCTGAATAAACGATGATAGTACGCGAAGTATATAAAATGAGGTGATTGTCATGGTCGAATGAAGGATTTCAAGACAGAGTAATGAATTTCCGGTGCCAACAGGAAGTCTTGTTCATACAGTAAATGAGGTACAGTGTGAATGGTGAGATTCAGAGAGATCTCTGAATGAGGTAAATAAGGTTGTTTAGAGCGGATGAAATAGAGGGTGGCAGTTGCGGGATCGAGGTGCGGATGTGATGCGGAGTGGCGGCTGGAAGATGCATCGATGCATTTGTGTTGATCGATGCGCCGGATGAAGACCTTTTGGCTTTGCATTCGAGCGATGGTGGTAAGATTTAGTTATGAAAATGCATGTGGTTCTGAGGGCAGATTATGCGGGACAAGCTGCCTCACAGGCGGATGGAGGAAACATTGGAGACGTGGTGGTTTGGAAAATATTATATGGTAGAACGCTCATCCATGGAAGGAGAACGGTCGGGGTTTGATGTGGTTCACGCCGGGCGAATGACGGGTGTTTCGTTTTGTGAAGGGGTGCATAATGCATCTTGGGGATGCGTCGGGGTGAAGAGACAGGGAAGGAGGTGAGAGTGACACGGAGTACGAGTTGGTTGTCGGAGGTTGAGGTTTTTGGTCGTGTGAAAGGTGGGGCTGAATTAAAGGAATGTGCTGAGCGAGCACACGTGCGAAAGGTGTGCACCAGGTAGGGAGGGTGTTGTGGTCAGGTGTGTAACGAAGCCTGGGAGCGGAATGAGTGTACTTGGGAGGATATTGTTCCAGGCACGGAGATGGTAGAGCACGCCTCCCAAGAGAGGCTGTGGGATTTTGGCGGGAGTTCTTGCAGAGGCAAGATGCACCTTTCTTCGTTTGAAATTTGACCTTTTTGAAGTTCATTTGACCTTTGTTTGAGATACGCATGGGAATGATTTGGAATGGGAATGAGGTCAGAGTGAATTCGCTAGCCTTGAAAGGGCGACAGGCTGAGTCAATCTATTGGGTGTTAGTTCAACTAATTGATATAGAAGTTAAATCGGAAAAAGGAACAATATATTGTTGATTAAAGCTGAAATCGTGTACGTAATTAGTGAACGGAAGGATATCAATTTCTGAAATTTGCTGTTATAGTTGTGGTTGACGTCTTATTAGGCGATTCGGGGGACTCAGGAAATAAACAGACTTCCGGTATCGACCGGAAGCGTCCGGTACAGTATGCCAGGAACTTAATTTAATCATGCTAAGTACTGTGACGTGTATGATCGAGCTCTGGGTTATTCATGTTAAATGGAGGACATTTGAGAGGGTGCAAGGAGATGCAAGTAGCATGGTCCAAGTCGTGGTATCAAAAGGGTTGGTACCTTCTTGAAGAGGGTGTGTGCCCAGGTGTATTGTGGGTTATCATAACTTGCCGATTATGGGAGGCTGGAAGTGGAATTATGGGAGGCTTATGGGGGCGCGCACCAAGTAGAGATCGGGCTGCATGGTGGAACATGCAAGCTGGAGAGGTGATGTCCTTTGCTGGGGCTTGTGATATGCCTCTGTTATGTCTGTCTGTCTGTCTGTCTGTGAGTTACAGTGTGTCCGGAGAGGAGGTCAGTCAGGTAGGATGGGGCCAAGTTATGGAGGGCTTTGTCGGTCAAAAGGAGGATTTTGTACTGGATTCTCTGGGGAATGGGGAGCCAGTGAAGATTATAATGATGGGGGTGCTGTGGTCACGGGTCCGGGAATGGGTGAGTAGACGGGCAGCGGAGTTCTGACCGTATTGGATTATTGAGGTTTGGTGATTATTGATGATTATTGAGGGTGAACAAGAGAGGCTGTTGCAGTAGTCCAGACGGGCGATGTTTTTCAGGTGAAAGAAGGCTGTCTTTGTGATCTGTTTAGTGTATTTGTCGAAGGAAAGGGTTTGGTCAGGGATGATGCCAAAATTCTGGATGTGAGTGGAGGCGGATACTGGGAAACCGTCGATGTTGAGGGCAAAGTCGTGGGTGGATTTGGTGAGTATTTTGGGCCAATGAGGATTATTTCAGATTTATCATAGTTAAGTTTGAGGAAGTTGATTTGAAGCCAGGATTTTATTTCAGTTATGCAGTTTGTCAGAATAGAGTGTATTTGGCGGTGGAGATGGATTTGGTGGAGATGAAAAGCTGGATGTCATCGGTGAAGCAGTGGAATTGGAGACCATGGTGCATTGGCCATGGTGCACGACGGATTAAGTGACCGAGGGGGGGATAGGTACAGGATGAAGAGGAGGGGGCCAAGAACTGAACCTTGGGGGACACCTTGAGGGGGAGCGACTTGTGGTGATTAAGTTGTTGTAGATGTTGTCAATTTTGCTTTGGATGAATGAAAGGAAGGAGATGCAGTTTCTACTGTGAATGACTGGGTGGTGGTATCCAGGGCGCTAAGGAGTTTGTTTGTTGTAGAGAAGAGTGCTTTGGGATTCCGGAGCCAGAGTGGATAATTTGAGAGTAGTAGGCGGAGTAGAGGGCATCTTTGTAGTGCTGTAGGTGGTCCTTGTAGGCTTGGGAGTGAACTGATTTGGATTTTTTATAGGCGCAAGCTGGTCAAGGATGGTGTGATCGATGGTGTCAAAGGCGGCGCTGAGGTCAAGGAGGATGAGAATGTTGAGGTTGCCGGCATCAGAGGAGAGAGAAGGTCGTTGGTGATTTTGAGGAGAGCAGTTTCAGTACTGTGGTTGGAGCGGAATCCGGATTGGAATGTTTCATACAGGTTATTGGCAGAGAGGTGATGTTTGAGTTGAGTGGCCACAGCGCGTTCCAAAACTTTTGACAGAAAGGGTAGGTTGGAGATGGGTCTGAAGTTATTTAGGGTGTCAGGGTTGAGTCTAGGTTTTTCCAGAATGGGGGTGAAGTTTCACGAGTTTTTTTTTTGGGAAATCGGTATGTGAAGCTGGATTAAGTTTGAGTGGTTATTACATATGCTCTGAGTCCATGTGGTTAATGTGATGTGAAAAAAAAATGAATTGGACTCGCTGTAAACAGTGTAGATGAAAAAAAGAGATAGACAGGGACACAATGAGCTGCTTGGTGAGCCATGGAGATGGATTGGATGTTTTGTTGTTGGTTGTCTGGGAGTTCGGTTGTTGCATTGCCAAAGGTTTCTGTGTGGTGGACACACCTGTTGTCTTGTTGTCTGTTGTCTTGTGTGACGTGGGTGGAAATGTATGTGGCTGTGTGTGGCTGCCTGGAGTCGGGAAGGCGGCTTCAGTGGTTGATATTGGTTGTGGGTTGTTCGGGGTACTTTGATACAGGTTGTGTGTATCTCTGAGGTTCATGGACAAATCTTAGAGGTATCTTAGAGGGTTGTGGAGTGAGTATGGTGGACAACGTGAAGTAGCAGGTGTGAAGGAAGTGGTTGGGAAAGATGGACCCCCTTCACGAATACCCGGTAGGGTAGCTTAAAGGTAGGTAGAGGGAACAGGTAAATTGTGGTGGATATTGGCATTGGATATTGTGGTGGATTGGTGGATATTGGTGGATATTTTGAGTGAGTCACAGTGGGTGAAAAAAAATTGACCAGATGGTAAGACATATGATAAATATTATATTCTTTTTATTTTTTATTTTTCTATTTTTATTATTCTATTTTTATTTTCAATATTTATTTCCACTATTTTTATAAATAGACCAGGTTATTTTTATTATTTGTTTATTTACGAAAATAAATAAATAATAGGGGGAGGTTAATGGTGGTTTGTTGGCGGTAAAAAATTGGTTGAAAGTCGAGTTGAAACAATTTATATTGGGATTACAATTTATATGGGATTTATATTGGGATCCATTGTAGACATGCCTTTGTAGACATTGTAGACATGCCATGGACAGCCATTGGGCCAGAGGCTGAAATAACCTTGTAGGGAATTCTTGTAGGGAATTTGGAAAATGCGAGGTGTCCTCACATCCGCAGGTTCGGTGATAAAAAATTTTGAAGAATTTGGAGAGATAAATAGATAAATAGATAAAGAGATAAAGAATTTGGAGTCCACCAAAGGGCGGACACTGACGTTGCTCGGGGCAACGCAAGGGCGGACAGGAAGGGCCGCCAACCAAAGGATAGGACGCACAGATTGTCAACATATACCGCCAAAATTAGGGCAGGAATATGGAGTTGGTTGAGAATGCCGGCGATAACTCACCGATGTGTGTCCCTGTGTCTGTCTGGTCGTCTAGCAGGCCATGGAGTTATATTTCTGAAACATGGATTTCAAAGAGGCAGGTGTGTGCCCTGAGAAAATTGTGGGTTGTGGAGTGGGCACTGTTGATGGGCACTGGGGGGCTGCTGTTGTGTGGACTGGGGAACGAGGGTGGCGTAGGTGACGTGAGGGGAATGCCACGCACTGCGACCGTCTCCCCCCAAGACCGAGGTTGTCGGGGACATGAGTGGGATGTCGATTACAGTGATGTGGGATGTCGATCACACCTGACGATGTTGTTCGTGGTGGAGGTCTTGTGTTAAAGTTGGGACGCGTTGCTAGGGATCTGGGTGGCTGGCACCCCGTGTGGTTGAAGGTTACAGTTTCACAGAAGGAGGTTGGAATCCAGTATTATGTTAGGAGCACGCAAGGCTGAGCAGAATGGATTGCCATTGGGACGTGTTCTCAAATGATTTTATCAAAATGATGGCTCCTGAGTAAGGGGAGGGAGCAGGGAAATATATTCACTGTAGCAGGGGCCTGCACTGGAAAGAGTGTGACAACGAATGGAAAGTTGCAGCTTTTATTTAACAAAATGGTGCTAGGTTGCTACAACACAGGTTGGGGCTGGTGCAGATTGGATCACGGCTCTGCAGACCAGGTGAGCAGAACTCCACCAGGTACGCTGAAATCACATCAGTTGAATTATTGCTCGGAAAGGAAGGTATTTTCGGAAATTGGTGAAAGTAAAAATAACATTTGAATTTCCAGACATGACGCAGGAAATGCAGCTATGAATAGAGATGAGGTAACTAAATGCCAATTGGTGGGGCAAGAGGGCTAGGAATACTAATCAAGGATTTAGTCCTTGCGTGTGTGAGTAAATGTTCCACAGGATGGACAATGCAGAAGACAACACCGGAAGGGGCCATGATGGTGTCTGTCAAGCTGACCATGGATCCAAATGAACCTCCGGCTGTCGACGTGACTGCAGACTGCGGACCCTGGAACGATGACCCGAACGAGTCACTGAGCAGCAATAATGAGATCTCCGCATCTGAAGAATGTTCTTCCATTTTTAATGTTGCCAATAACGATTTTGAAAATGATTTTGATTACACTGTAAAATTGGATTTGGATCCGGATGTGAACCTGATTTGGTCCTCACGGACCCCGCCTAATGATTCTTATGCTATTGCTGTTTCACGAGCTCACAGTTCAACCCTTGCTGACCCAGCTCTGGATTTTGACCCAGCTCCGGACCCAAGATGCATTGCTGGGCCCGCCTGCCAGGAAGCCGATTATCCTGGATCCCAACATGTCGCATGCAGACGCAAACGACTACTTAAAGGAAGTTTCTCTCTTTTTTATGGAATGTAAGGCTCTGACCGCTGGCCGTCTAGGCCGCAGATCTAGGCCACTTGATACTGACGTTGTTATGTATTCCCCGGCAGAACGACTGCACATTCAAGGTCTTATGAACATGGAGATCGATTGAGCGCCGAAGATCTATAAGGACTGCGCCTGGAAATTGCTTGGGCGAGCTCTCGCTAGAGGAGGGGCCCGGCTGCACCTCCGTGGCCAAAGGGTGGGTCGGGAGACCTTCTCGAGTGTGGACCCCTGCGGAACCAGACGCCTTCGTTGTGGATCCGACGCGCCATTGGCTAATCATGTCTCTATGGCCAGCACACACACACACACACACACACACACACACACACACACACACACACACACACACACGCGAATCGTCCTGCTGGGTGCGATGCGAGGTGCTATGGGTGCGGGGCATGCCCACTGGGGCCGCATTCGCGTGGTCTTTCGGTTCGGTTTCGGTTTTCTCATTGACTGTCTTCCTAATAAAGGCCTTTAGTTGGCTCGTGGATAACGTTGTATCTTAGATCCAAAAGGGGGGTATGTGGGGTGGGGGTTCAGACCCCCCCCCCCCCCGTTGTGTTCTATTATTGTCTGACCAATTACCAAAAAATAACTAATTTGTATGTGTTGCTTTGCAAACTTTATCCATTATATATCCTGTTAAAGAGTTAAGTTACTGTGATGGCATGTTCTCTTACTGTCGAAAATATTCCTTTGGAACTTGCTATATCCTCATAAAGGAGTTATATGTTTTGTAAATCCAGGCCCTGATGATATAATCCCTCACTCTGTGAAGACCAACCTATCTTTTCCAGTCCCCGTTGAAAACTGTGTTAGATCACTTTCATGTTTGACATTTTTACGACTTGCTGAACTTTCCCCCAAAAAACCAGGATTCTGGAAAGTCGTCAACATGTTGTTTAACCCATGAGTGACCCTGGACGAATCGAGGAGACCACTTGGTCGTTCTCTTTGTCTCGAGAGCTAAAACCACACCCCAATATTTCCTTTATAAAGTGAAAGCTTGACCGAATTATTTCGGAGCATCTTATTGGAATTTTGGTCCTTGTGGGCCTCCATTTTAAGCATTTTGCTTTCCACAAGCTTGTGTGTATGACGAATCAAATAAATATATCAGTTGTTCTTTCTCTCAATCATGAGTCTTGAGTCCTAAGTCAACGGATCCGTCATATATATATATATATATATATATATATATATATATATATATATACATACACACATACATATATATATATATATAATATATATACACATACATACATATATATATATATATATATATACACATACATACATATATATATATATACATATATATATACATACATATATATACATACATATATATACATAATATATATATATTATATATATATATACATATATATATACATACATATATATATATATATATATATACATATATATATACATACATATATATATATATATATATATACATATATATATACATATATATATACATATATATATACATATATATATACATACATATATATATATATATATATACATATATATATACATATATATATACATACATATATATATATATATATATATATATACATATATATATACATACATATATATACATATATATATATACATATATATATACATACATACAAATATACATACATACATACATACATACATACATACATACATATATATATATATATATATATATATATATATATATATATATATATATATATATATATATATATATATATATATATATATATATATATATATATATATATATATATACTAGCAGAAGTACCCGGCATTGCCGGGCGGGGGAAGGGGAGGGGAGGGGAAAGGTGAGGGGAGGGGGAAGGGGAGGGAAGGGAAGGGGAATGGGCGGGGGAGAGGAGGAGAGGGGGGGGGAGCGGAGGGGGGTAGGGTAGGGGGAGGGGGGAGGGGAAGGGGGGAAGGGGAGGACGGAGGGGGGAGGGGGAGGGGAGGGAGGGGAGGGAGAGGGGGGAGGGGGAAGGGGAGGGGGAAGGGGAGGGGGAAGGGGAGGGGGAAGGGGAGGGGGAAGGGGAGGGGGAAGGGGAGGGGGAAAGGGAGGGGGAAGGGGAGGCGGGTATGGTAGGGGGGATTTGGAGACTTCACAACATCTTCACAACAACAGCACGAAGCGGATTTGGAGACTCACCGATCCTGTGACGCCCTCCAGTACCAGTGTTGCCGGGCGGGGGAAGGGAGACCCGTACATTCCCAACCCATACATTCGCTCACTCGGACAAAAGCCTCGCACAAATTACACCGTGAAGGCCCAATGGCCA
Source organism: Myxine glutinosa (assembly GCF_964187855.1). Lineage (NCBI taxonomy): Eukaryota > Metazoa > Chordata > Myxini > Myxiniformes > Myxinidae > Myxine > Myxine glutinosa. The sequence goes on from NC_136266.1 coordinate 2,117,041, forward strand.
TGTCTATGCCACAAATCAAGTACGTGAGCGAGTCTGGCACACTGAATTGAAAATATATAGAACGCTCATACTCCGTGAAAAGTGTAGCCGCCGTGTCGCCATCTTGGTTAGCACGACTCGACCGACTCGCTTCGCGGATCTCGTTTGTTTTGAACGTGTCCCAGATTTAAAAGCGAGACAACTGTTAAAATGCCATTTTGTGCGGCAATAAACTGCTTCAATCGGTTAAGGAAGGGTTGTGGAAAGACGTTTCACAGCTGTTTCAAAGACGTTTAATTCATATCGCACAAAATCGACAAAAATGGACACAAAAACACGATCGCACAAAAGGTGAAAAAACGCAATCGCTTTTCGCTCTGAATTACGTGCAAACGCGTGACGGAAATCACCATCGCCCAGCATCGAGTGCCAACCAAGATAGCTGCATCTCCACCTATGTGGTGTGAATGGCAATGGTCAATCTATATATTTTCCGTTCAGTGGTCTGGCAGCGAGGATGGAACATCACGTGATCGCTCTGAGCGAATCAGCGAGCTGCTCTGGCACCGGCTGAGATTCCGTGTATAATGTTCCTCGCTGAAATGCGCTGAGGTAAATATGAATAAAAAATATGGATCTTGTCAAATATTTTTAGGTAGCCCATGTCCTTCTCAAGCTCAATGGCCATGTCTATGCCAAATATCAAGCACGTGAGCCTCTCCAGGTTTAGGAGTCTATCGGTTACACACACACACACACACACACACACACACACACACACACACACACACACACACACACACACACACACACACAGTGTTTTATTTATGTAGATATATATTTATATATCTGTGCAGTGTCTGTCTTGTGTTGTCTTGTCGGGTGTTGTCACTGAACTACTCCCTCAAACTTTTGTGAAATTGTACTATTCCAACTTGACCCACGGCGGGAGTATGCGCTCTACTGAGTGGCGTTCTAGTTTTATTTGAGGTTCAAATTAACCGCGTCAAACGATGCCTGCAAGTCTGTACACGTGATAAATAATTAATCGTCCATAGTCGAAGACTCTTCTTCTTCACGCAATAACAACTTCCAGCTTCCAGACCGTACATCCAATCATCTTCAAATTTTGCACACTTGTTACTCTTCATGACTTCTGCTACAGTATGAAGTTTCACGTCGATCAATGAAGTGGTTCAAGAGATATAAATGTTTTTATTATTTGCGTTTAATTAACGACATCTACCAAACCACGTGACCTATCGCAAATTCCAAAAGGGCATTTTAGTAGACTGATATGCTGAACAGATTTGTGAAGTTTACCCTCGATTGGATCATAAATGAGGGAGGAGCTAGGTTTTAAATGTTTGTGCTTAAAAACGTCATAACTCTGAAACCATGTGATGCATGACGTCATGCTCGCTGACGTTTTTGTTCGTCATGGGTATGCGATTCTGCCTACAAAGTTTGGCCTCGATCTGTTCAGGCGTTTTGGAGAAAATTGGATTTTAGTGTTTTCCACTCAAAACAATATGGCGGCCGAACCACGTGACCTGTGACGTCATAATTACCATTAAAATATTCTGCAGACCGAGTCCCTCCTATGGTAAAAATTTGCTCTCAATCGGTCCAATTATTGCAGAGAAAATGGTTTTTAAAGAAAAACAGAAAAAGAATTCCCCAAAAAATTCCCAAAAGAACTTCCTGGATCCGGAATAATTTCCTGAGCTTCACCAAAAACTAATCAATTCTTCCTTATCCCAAGTGCAATCATCCCACCAACTTTCATCCAAATCCGTTCAGAACTTTTCCAGATATCTTGTTCACAAACACACGAACACACACACACACACACGGACGGACACCATCGAATGCATTACTCTCTTGCGGGAGTAAAGATATTCAATGATGTTCGAAACTTTGTGCAGGAAGCCATGTGGCCCATCAGGTCTCTGGTGACAGATACAAAGATATTATTACCTTTGTGGGGGTAGATGATGAAATACCCTAGTCCAGATAGGACTGGATAGGGTTTGCATGGACCGTGGACGAGTAAGAGACATCTCGATGTATTAAGAAGGGAAACTGGAGCGTAAGTTGTTTACGTGTCTTCACACGAGGGGTGAAGCAATGGTAATTAGATAGGGGTTAAGATTATTTTCGCCCCCAGTATGTGATGGCCCTCTATGGTTTTTTCCCCCACGTTTTTACAAACTACAACGAGGCCGGCAATAAAAACATTTGTACAACAACAACAACAAGAACAGCACTCAGTAGAGAGCATACCTCCGCCTGGTTGGCTATATCACTCAATAAATTATACTAGCTGGATCGGGATCTTCACCAAAATTTAATCTATTCTTCCTTATCACACACCCAACCTGTCCAACAAGTTTCGTCCAAATCCATTCATAACTTTTTGAGATATCCAGCCATGCATCGTTTTTGGCCCTATCTTCCAATGGTGAAGAATCGCTTATAGATTAAATAATCCTCATATCCGAATCCATATTCAGATCTTCACCAAAATCGAATCGGCTTGTTCTTGTCAAACACACAACCTCTCCACCAAGTTTCGTCCAAATCCATGAACAACTTTTTGAGATATCTTGTTCACAGACAGGCAAACAGGGGTGAAAACATAACCTCCATCCATCCCCAGGGTGGTACAGGGGGGCGTGGAAGAGCAAAGCCGGCAGGCCACACCCCAAGCTTCGTCATTGGTCGTGAAGACACGGGGTGATTCGATGGGGCTCGGGATTGACCAGTGACGTCATCGAGAAGGTTCGAGAGGAAGGAAGAAGAAGAATCCCTCTCTCTCTCTCTCTCTCTCTCTCTCTCTCTCTCTCTCTCTCTCTCTCTCTCTCTCTCTCTCTCTCTCTCTCTCACAGCTGGTTCTTGCGTGAGCAGGAAGGGTGCAATATTGCTCTTGGGTTGTGTGGACTTTTGGCGCTTTGGAGGAGGAGGTTGTTGCAGCCGTCAAAGAGGAGCAATAAGGCGGCAGTTTGCGGGGCTCTTGGCGCTTCAGACGGAGAGAGAGCAAAAAGAGGGCCGTCTTCACAGCTCGGTCAACGGCTCTGTGCGCATCGCCGTTGTCGGCTGAGCGCCATATTGGGCACTCAGGCGCGGGAAGCGTTGGGAGCCACCACTGCCGACTGCACCAAACGATCTCGTTGGGACGCCAAAGCTGAGTGCCGGCCGACTAAATAGATTTGCTTTTATTTTATTTGTTCCCTTTGTGTATGTATTTCAGTCTGCATTAGTCTGGGATCCGAGACCTCAAAATTTGATTTTGAAGTGACACCCCTGCTATAAAATGTTTGACCCCTAGATCATGTCTGTGGGGGTGTTAGCCACCAGAAAAGTGACTTTAGCAAGGTAGTTTGGATTGCGCGAATTCTGTAGGGACGTTTTTTAACTTGGGGCGTCAACTGTAAAAAAGCAAGAAATTTAGGGGTAGGGGAAATTCAATTGACCATATATCCCATTATACAGGGGTGAGTGCAACAAATTACCACTCATTCTTTTTGTTATAAAGTTGGCTTTTATATGAAACATGATTCAACGTGATTGGACCATCCATGAGGTCAGCAGAGGTCAAAAGGTCACGGAAAGTGGGTTAAGCTAAAAGTTTAGCTCCTTTAGTAAATAAAATCACATTTTTCCTACTTCAAGCTCAATATAGCCAAACTTTTACACCCAAAATATGTTGTTTGTACCCCTCTGATGTTTTTGGGAAAGAAATGCCCCGACTGAACTTAACTTACTGGTATGTATGTCACTTTAGATTTGCATAACTTTTAAAAAATCACCAAAATCGGGCATTCACACTATATATTTGCACGGTACTCTTCAACATGTTTTAAAACGACAAGTCATACCACATACTGTCTGGAAAAGTGTCATTACCTCTATTTACTCATCATCATCACCGTCATCAGTCAGAAGCCGTCCACATTTTTCTCTGTCGCCATTGCAGGCACATGCAATGATGCATGGTACTCCAGCTTTCGCACAAGGGCAATTCCTCAGGCAGTTCGGTTTCTTCTTACATTTGCAGTACTTCAACTTCGCAGCAGAAGGCTTTGATGGCTTGCTCTTCATGTCAGGAATTAACCTGTCACCATCCACACTCCTGCCATACTCTTCAGGTGGAAGAAGCACTGGATTGCTGAGTGAAGCTTGCTTGTATAAGCTGATCTGACAAAGGCTCCTGAGAACGTGGAAGTCAAAAGCATCTTCTGTTGGAGGAAGGGAGCGCAGATCTAGTTTGCTAGATGCAAACAAGTGGGCGCGGAGCTTATCCAGGGATGAATACCCTGGCTTGCCGTAGAGATCACAAAAGAAGCTTAATGCTTCAGTTATCACCTGATCATGTGCAGAAGGTCCGGATTCATGTCGGATGAAATTGGACAACGCTGGCTGTTTGTCAACATGCTGGAGTGCGACTTTCACTGCTCTCTTCTTACCCCGTTTGAAAGGATAGCTCACCGAATCACAACCTGACAGAATGTAGGAGATGAGCAGTGTGTCTGTGAGTGCCAATACGTCCTTTCCAACTGCTTTGGCCAACTCATTCACCAAGTCATGGATGGGGAGGAACAGATCATCCTTTTCCACCCATAACTCAACAACGTTTGTCAACCGAGGGAAATGATACATTGACAAGACGATGATATCTGTATCTGTAGCCTGAATGACAACTACGCTGTTGTCACAGCTAGCAATGTGAGCAAAGATTCTGGTGTCCGCCTCCTCGTGGTTAGGGCAGTACAGCTCATCAACATTGGTATGTTCCGTCTGCGTCACACGAGTTGCCTGGGCGTTGACCCCAAGGACCAGGCAGAAGCCATCAGGCCAGGATGCCTCCTGGGACCAACATGAAGCAAGATACGACAGCAGATTGGTCTTGTGACAAGGGTTTGACAGGAATGTGTTCCAATCAGGGATTTTCATGATGTCCGTTGGAACAAACTCTGGCAAGTTGGTATTTGACTCCCGTCTCTGGCGTTCATCCCTTTAGACTCTTTAACCCAAAATCATATTGATCGCCCACGAAATGCACTTCAGTGCAATGTCTGGGTTTCATGTTCAAGAGTTTGTTCCTGTACCTTTCCTGAAGTTGGTCAAATGTACTCGAACCAAGTGTGTTGAACCGCTGGATGAATGCCATTGCATCGACTACATAAACTGCATCAGATGCAGAAGGAGGCAACTCTTTTAACGGTTCCCATGACTCGGCAACCTCTGCCTGTAGAGTGGATAGATAGTTGGATTTGCAACCTTTCCGCATGGAAAATCCATTCTTCTCTGGCTCAAACAACGAGGGAGGGAACTCAAGCCATTCGTAACTAAATGCCTCAGTCCGTGCCTCATCACTCAGGTCCTGTGCGAAACAAAGTTGCCCTTGTCACTGCACTCTCCTCTCTGATGACTTCTTTCACAGTGTCCATCTTTTTCTTACTTTTCTTCAGATGCGTGGCGAATGTTTCTATCTTTGGTTGGACAATCTTGTCTGCATTCGTCGTCGTGGCAGCATCCATTGCCTCCAAGCCTAGACGTTTGGCATCTACCAGGGTAGTTGCTGCAAGAATCTGACCTGTGGATATGTTCATTAGTTTATCTGTCGCAAGTGAAGGATCGAATGGGTTTTTCATCTTCTCTTCCACGGTCCGTTTGATCTGCAACACGGCTTCCATGTCGTCTTTCCTCAGCTTCTCGTGGTGGTCAGATTGCGGCGAGGCCATGTGTGCCATCTGTTTTACACTTTCAGAGACAGAGGTCATGAACGGTAGAGCCTTGATGTACTTTTCTCGTGCTGATTCAGACTGTGTTATACCCTTAAAGAGGCTTGTTTTGCCTTCCCTATTGTAGGTCTGTTCAAGGGCAAGGTCTGTCCACACACCATTAAAGTCTCCTGCAGTCTGGTGAACTGTGAATTTGCCAGCTGCAAACTCCTCGTGCACTTCTGGTGCTGTTTCTGGAAGCTTTTGCATCTCACTGAGATAGATCGGAAGGCAGGACATGTACTTACTATGGCCGGAAGCAATGGTATAGGGTAGCATATTCTGTACCTCTTGTAAGTGCTGTTGCCACAGCCCAGCTCTCAGCATGGATGTAACGCCTTAGGATAAGCCCTATGTCTATGTACATGCTCCAAAGATGGGCTGTCACTCCTAATCCCTTCTCAAAATCTCCCCAGAGCGACTCCAGTGACTCTAGGCAATTCATGACTTCCTTCATGAGTGCAGCAAATTCGTCCTTCTCTTTCCTGTCAAAGGCATTTCTAAGACTTTCAAGCAGAGACGAAAGCAAAGAAAGTGTCTCCTCATTCTTCTCGAACAACCGCCATTTCTCAAATGCCTCCGACTTCAGCATGAACAATGCCTCACTCAACCATGAATGATAACGGACCATCTTATAATCATCTTTTCCTGCCATGACTTTATTGGCTGTACCTCGACCACAGATATCACTAGAAACCAGAATGTCCTCTATGCCACTCTCCATTATGAAAAATCCAATAGATCCCAAGAAGTTCTGGGCAATATGGAATCCTCCAAGTCGAACAATAACATCTTTGTACTTTTCCAATTCCTTCCTAAACAACCCCTTTACTATGTCATATATCGCCTGGTCACAAGTCACCACCGTCTTAGCCTGACCCATCTTAAGACTCAAGGAGACAAAGTAGTCCAATGAGGTCTGGACTACATCTGCGTTGGTTGGGTTTTGTGGAAGCAATGGTCCACAACCAATCTTTGTTTTCTCTGCATGTTGCCCAGAACTGTATTCAAAGAAGCTGCTCCATGTCAGGCTACCAGTGTCCTTGTCGTTTTCACCCGTCATCAACTGTGTTGGATACATCCTCAGTAGGAACCAAACGATGTTCTTGTCAGCTAGAAAGCAGGCTTCCCCCTTGTCATCATGAGGAAGTTCAATATCACGTAATGACCTAGCCTGTCTTCTGTCCTTCAGTGTCAGTTTACTACTTACTGGAACGAATTTGTCTGGTTCACTGATAGTCAGTTTCCTGGTTTTCTTAAGGGGCACTGCCCCCACTACCTCCCCACTTCCTTCTCCCTCAAATGTGTACTGATAAATTATATTTGTTGTAGCATCAAAACTACCACCATCTTGTGTCTCTGAATGGAAGTTTAAGGCTGAAGATCGATGGTAATCATAAAGATCAGCAAGAGTGAAGCAAGTTGCTGAAACAAATGTAGCATAATAATCCCTAGCACCACACAAAAGATGAAAAGCATCAACCACCACAGTAAACCATCACTATTACGATCAATATAGGCCAGAAACAGTAGAGGGATGCAAGGAACATATTGTGACATATACATATGTGAATTATTTGATAAAGGAGCTAAATTTCCAGCTTAACCCACTTTCCGTGACCTTTTGACCTCTGCTGACCTCATGGATGGTCCAATCACGTTGAATCATGTTTCATATAAAAGCCACATTTATAACAAAAAGAATGAGTGGTAATTTGATGCACTCACCCCTGTATTATGGGATATATGGTCAATTGAATTTCCCCTATACCTACATTTCTTGCTTTTTTACAGTTGACGCCCCAAGTTAAGAAACGTCCTTACAGAATTCGCGCAATCCAAACTACCTTGCTAAAGTCACTTTTCTGGTGGATAACACCCCCACAGACATGATCTAGGGGTCAAACATTTTATAGCAGGGGTGTCACTTCAAAATCACTTTTTTACACATTTCCAGGCCTCGGATCCCAGACTACATGGAGGATCCTCACCATATGGAATTAGATTTACCTCACCGTTCATTTTTATTCATTGCTTTACTTTCATTAAATCATTATTGTGGCATCATTTTATTGGTTGCATCATGTTTCTTTGCACGTGGGTTTCGGGAATCAACCCCTGTGCTTCGTTCAGGTAAGCATCTTGCCGCCTTCCGTCCCGCGAGCACCATAAAAAATAATCACAAATAATTCGGCCGTTCGCCTCGGAAATTAACGAACGTCCGGCTATCCGTCCAAGGCTGGTGTTCATCGGCTATGGACGTGAAAATATTCAAGGATGTTAGAAACTTTACTGAAGGAAGCCATGTGCTCCATCAGGTCTCTGGCATGTGAGCACCACATTGATTCTATCACTTTAAATAATTAATTTAACTTGAGGAGAGGGGGAAGTAGAACATCTGTATCACCAGGGTGAGTATCATCAGTACTGTGAATAGGTTTGGATTATTTTCAATGATATTCACACTTTAGGGTAAATGCATCAAATTGTCAGTTATAAGTCATGTGTGTTTAGTATTGCAAATTATTAGCCTTTATAAATGCACATGAAACAAACCAATTCCATAAATAACAAGAAAGGGGTCATTTTATATGATCAGTCAAATACCTTGTGTGTCTGTACTTTGACTTCTTGAGTGCCATCAAAGGACTCTTATAGGAATATTTGCCTTCTTTAGTGCCATTACTATCACACTCCTGTATATGACTGAAGCACTCTTATAGGAATATTGGCACTTTGACTTCTTGAATGCCATCAAAGGACTCTTATAGGAATATTTGCCTTCTTGGGTGTCATTACTGTCACACTCCTGTATATGACTGAAGCACTCTTCACAAAAGAGAGAGGGGGAAAGGGCACAACTGAAGCACAAATGAGAGGGGGGAAAGGGGAGGACCACATTTAAAGGATTTTTTTTAGGAAGAGTCCTGATTAAACTTAAGCATATTTAACAATATCATCATTTGCCACTCTCACAAAATAAAGATTCAACCTTAGTATGACAACGAAGGAAAAAGTACAAATATTTACCAAGGATTGCCGAACGGTTTTCAGGGTGTCCGCCCAATGCTTAGGCTGATTGTGCTTCGCTCGTAGCTTTTCCATCAATGTATTCAACTGAGTCATTTTGATAGTTTCTGCATTCGTGACACACATGGGCACACAATAAGATTACCAACATCGTACAAATAAACGGAGAAAACTCAAAAGGTTAACGAAGCAAAATAACGTTATCACTACAAGGTCGATGATTTGATTAAACATTGATTAATGCTGAAGGATATTCAAATAAAATTAATCAAAATCACTTAAAATACAAGGAGAGTCAAAAGTTCATCAAATCAGATACTTTAAACAAACCACACAAGCGGCAAAGATGCAACATTCATTTTTCAAAAGGTATTCCTCAAAAACAACCTGCAAATTGTGGAATAAACGATGGATTCATCGTTATAACAAGAACGACTGCACTGTAGTCTCAACCTGTGACAAAATCAAGCAATGGCCGATTGGGAAACACGCATTCAATGAGCTATTAAAAGATGAACAGCGCCATTGGGAAACACACAATTAATGAGCTATTAAAAGATGAACAGCGTGATTGGGAAACACATTTTAACGCGCTATTAAAAGATGAACAGCGCCATTAGGAAACACATGTTTAATGCACTATTAAAAGATGAACAGCACCATTGGGAAACACACATTTAATGCGCTATTAAAAGATGAACAGCGCCATTGTGAAACACATGTTTAATGAGCTATTAAAAGATGAACAGCACCATTGGGAAACATGTTTAATGCGCTATTAAAAGATGAACAGCACAATTGGGAAACACATTTAATGCACTATTAAAAGATGAACAGCGCCATTGGGAAACACACATTTAATGCGGTATTAAAAGATGACAGCGCCATTGGGAAACACACGTTTAATGCGCTATTAAACGGTGAACAGCGCCATTGAGAAACACACATTTAATGCACTATTAAAAGATGAACAGCACCATTGGGAAACACACGTTTAATGTGCTATTAAAAGATGAACAGCGCCATTGGGAAACACACATTTAATGCGGTATTAAAAGATGGCAGCGCCATTGGGAAACGCACGTTTAATGCGCTATTAAAAATTTAACAGTGCCATTGGGAAACACACATTTAATGCGGTATTAAAAGATGAACAGCGCCTTTGGGAAACACATTTAATGCGCTATTAAAAGATGAACAGCGCCATTGGGAAATACACAATTAATGAGATATTAAAAGATGAACAGCGCCATTGGGAAAAACACAATTAAAGAGATATTAAAAGATGAACAGCGCCATTGGGAAAAACACAATTAAAGAGATATTAAAAGATGAACAGCGCCATTGGGAAACACATTTAATGCGATATTAAAAGATGAAGAGCGGAATTGGGAAACACACATTTAATGCACTATTAAAAGATGAACAGCGCCATAGGGAAACACATTTAATGTGATATATTTAAAGATGAACACCGCCATTGGGAAACACACATTTAATGCACTATTAAAAGATGAACAGCACCATTGGGAAACACACATTTAATGAGCTATTAAAGGATGAACACCACCATTGGGAAACACACATTTAATGCACTATTAAAAGATGAACAGCACCATTGGGAAACACACATTTAATGCGCTATTAAAAGATGAACAGTGCCATTGGGAAACACACATTTAATGCACTATTAAAAGAAGAACAGCGCCATTGGGAAACACATATTGAATGCGCTATTAAAAGATGAACAGCCCCATTGGGAAACACATTTAATGTGCCATTAAAAGATGCACAGTGCGATTGGGAAACACACATTTAATGCGCTATTAAAAGACGAACAGCGCCTTTGGGAAAAACACATTTGATGCGCTATTAAAAGATGAACTCTCCACCTCTCATCCACGTCACCCTCTGCCACGGTTACAGTGCATTCAGAAAGTATTCAGACCCCTTCACTTTTTTCACATTTTGTTATGTTGCAGCCTTATGCTGAAATCGTTTAAATTCATTTTTTCCCTCATCAATCTGCACTCAATACCCTATAATGACAAAGAGAAAACAGGATTTTAGAAAGTTTTGCAAATTTATTAAAAAGAAAAAACTGAAATATCACATTGACATAAGTATTCAGACCCTTTTCTGTGACACTTGAAATTTAGCTCAGGTGTCGCCCATTTCTCTTGATCATCTTTGAGATGTTTCTACACCTTGATTGGATCCACCTGTGGTAAATTCAACTGATTGGACATGATTTGGAAAGGCACACACCTGTCTATATAAGGTCTCACAGCTGACAATGCATATCAGAGCAAAAGCCAAGCCATGAGGTTAAAGGAACTGCCTGCAGTGCTCAGAGACAGGATTGTGTCGAGGCACAGATCTGGGGAAGCCTACAAAAAAAATTCTGCTGCAATGAAGGTTCCCAAGAGCACAGTGGCCTCCATAATTCTTAAATGGAAGAAGTTTGGAACAACCAGGACTCTTCCAAGAGCTGGCTGCCCGGCCAGACTGAGCAATCGGAGGAGAAGGGCCTTGGTAAGAGAGGTGACCAAAAACCCGATGGTCTCTCTGGCTGAGCTCCACAGATCCTGTGCAGAGATGGGAGAAACTTCCAGAAAGACAACCATCACTGCAACACTCCACCGATTTGGCCTTTATGGCAGAGTGGCCAGACGGAAGCCTCTCGTCAGTGAAAGACACATGAAAGCCCACAGAATCTTGTTTTTCACAGTCTGAGAGTCCTTTCGGTGCTTTTTTGCGGACTTCCTCTCTGGTCGTAGTCAACGTGTGGCCCTGAATGGATTTCTCTCATCGCCCCTTCCTGTTCTGGCTGGAGTTCCCCAAGGCAGTGTTCTGGGCCCTGTGCTTTTTCTGGTCTTCATCAATGATCTCTCTGACTCTCTTGAAAATCCTATCTATCTCTTTGCTGACGACTCTACTCTCTGTCGCTCCATTCCTCATCCCTCAGATCGGCAGTCTGCAGCCTCCTCACTCTCTGCAGACCTGGAAAAAATCACAGACTGGGCAAACAAGTGGAACATGTCTTTCAATCCTGACAAATCTCACACTCTTACTATGTCTCTCTGAAAAGACCGACTGGAAAACCCTCCCATCTACTTTCTCAACAATCCTCTCCAAGAAGTTCTGTCGCTCAAGCTTTTGGGTCTCACTATCTGCCATGATCTTTCTTGGGAAAACCACATTTCCAAGCTGGCCTCCAAAGCCAGTCGCCGACTGGGCATCCTCCGTCGTGCGAAGTCCTTCCTTGGCACACCTGAGCTCCTCACCACATACAAGGCTTTCATCTGCAGCGCAATGGAATACTGTTCCCCCCTCTGGGCCGGTGCTCCTGCCTCACCCCTAGCTCGGCTTCACGCTGTTGAAGCCAAAGCTTTCAGAATCATTGGAATCTCCTGCGATGAAGTTAACTCCGAGGGCCTTTCACTCACTCACCGCAGGCAGGTTGGTGGTCTTTCTGTATTCTACCGACTCCTCTCCGGCCTTGCTCCCCCAGCTCTCTCTGTGCTCTGTCCCCCAAATATTCCTGCAGGTCGCACAAGATCTGTCAGCAACCCTCTTATGGTTAAACTGCCAAAATCTAGGCTCTCTGCTCACCTTCACTCTTTCATTACCCTTGTTCCCCACCTTTGGAACAAACTCCCCCACTCCCTTCAATCCCACTCCTCCCTCCAGGTCTTTATAAAACAGCTGTTCACCATATGTTTTATCCCTGTCCCACCTCCCCCCAAGCCCTCTCCCTCCCACAGATCTCTCGATGTCCCTGCTCTCAAATGTTGTGTTTGTGTCCTTCCCCCTCTCTACCCCTCTTGTCTACCGCTCCCCTTATTTTGTGGTTTTTGTGTCGGTTTCACCTTTTGTGTGATCAATGTTCGCTCTTTCACGAGCCTCGATCTTGTATACAAAAAACCCCCCCAAAAAACCATAAACCATAAAAAACCATTCCCAGAACCCACTCACCAAGGAAGAGTTGGAGGCCATTACAAAGGTTTCCAAGGAGTAGGAGGGGGAGGCGGGCAGTGATGAGGAAGAGGTACTGAGGTCCAAACTAACAGTCCAGTCCCTGGGTGAGGTGCTGTAGGACATGTGGGTGATTGCCCAAAGGGTGCAACACGCTGACCCAGTCATGGATCAGTACCTCAAGTTCAAGAAGGGCTTGGACGATGTGCTGCTCCCCTACAAAGAGCTACATCAAAACCTGCGGCAATCTGCTAGGCACCCACCATTACCCATTTCTTCCGCCCTGCTCCCTCTACCTCAAGCCCATCAGCACCCTCTCCTGTCTCTGCCGCCACCCTCTGAGCGTTCTCACTTGCTCCCTCTCCTGCCTCTCCTTTCGTGCATGACTTTCCAGCACCATCATTTGGGTCACCCTCAAAGTTCGAGGAATTCATGGGATTTTAATTCATAATCATAATCACCATCATTTGAAAAGTTGCGTGTGTTTGTGAAATCAAAAATTTTAAATGGTAAATTATGTTGTTGTGTTTTTTTTCATTTCACCTGCAACGAAGTTCAGGGGAGGTTATGCGATGGCGCGTTGTCAGTCCGTCCGTCAGTTCGTAAACACTTGCAACTTCTTCTCCGAAACTGCTGAAGGGATTGTGACCAAGCTTGGAACAAATTATATTTCTTGTGTTGTGACTAAAGTTTGTTCAGGGCATTAAAAAAAATCAGGGTCTAAAGGGGGTTTACCGGGGTCAAAGTGGATCCAGGTTTGACCCCCAAAAATAGGAATTTGCTTTTCCCTCTGAAACTACACACACGATTTCGATGAAACTTGACCACAACCTTCACCACCCGTGATGTACCAAAGTTTGTTGACGGCATTTAAAAAAAAATCTGCCCCTTTAGGGGTCTACGGGGGAGGGAGTGGGGTTTCCTCCCAAACTGAGGAGGGAAGTCACTCATACAAAAAAATAATAATCAAGAAACAATCCTGAGTTTCCAACTTATTGCTAAATTGATAGCTCAGATGGATGCACATAATATGCACCCATAATATAAACCACCGTGCCAATGAAAAAATATATGGGATAAAAAGTTTCTCCAAACTGGCCCTATTTCTTGATGATTCTTTTTTTTGTATTAGTGACTGTCCCTATTCACCCGTAAAACGGGGTGAATAGGGACAGCCATAAAAATCCTATTTATTCCTATTTAACCCATATATGGGGTTAATAGGGACTATAAGTTGCTTTTAAAAAAAACAAGAGAACACTTTCAACCACAAATCAGTGGTTATCAATTTTCAGCGAAAAAAGTTTCCGAACCTTTTTTCAGTTTGTGTCCCTATGCACCCCATTTCACGGTACTTAGATAATTAGCTAACTGGTATCCCCACACAGGCTAACTGGTATCCCCACCCAGGACCCAGGCTAACTGGTATCCCCACCCAGGCTAACTGGTATCCCCACCCAGGCTAACTGGTATCCCCACACAGGCTAACTGGTATCCCCACCCAGGACCCAGGCTAACTGGTATCCCCACACTGGCTAACTGGTATCCCCACCCAGGCGAACTCGTATTCCCACACAGGCTAACTGGTATCCCCACCCAGGACCCACGCTAACTGGTATCCCCACCCAGGCTAACTGGTATCCCCACCCAAGCTAACTGGTATCCCCACCCAGGCTAACTGGTATCCCCACCCAGGCTAACTGGTATCCCCACCCAGGCGAACTCGTATTCCCACACAGGCTAACTGGTATCCCCACACAGGCTAACTGGTATCCCCACCCAGGACCCACGCTAACTGGTATCCCCACCCAGGACCCAGGCTAACTGGTATCCCCACCCAGGCTAACTGGTATCCCCACCCAAGCTAACTGGTATCCCCACCCAGGCTAACTGGTATCCCCACCCAGGCTAACTGGTATCCCCACCCAGGCGAACTCGTATTCCCACACAGGCTAACTGGTATCCCCACACAGGCTAACTGGTATCCCCACCCAGGACCCACGCTAACTGGTATCCCCACCCAGGACCCAGGCTAACTGGTATCCCCACCCAGGCTAACTGGTATCCCCACCCAGGCGAACTCGTATCCCCACACAGGCTAACTGGTATCCCCACACAGGCTAACTGGTATCCCCACACAGGCTAACTGGTATCCCCACACAGGCTAACTGGTATCCCCACACAGGCTAACTGGTATCCCCACACTGGCTAACTGGTATCCCCACAACTGGCTAACTGGTATCCCCACACTGGCTAACTGGTATCCCCACACTGGCTAACTGGTATCCCCACACTGGCTAACTGGTATCCCCACACTGGCTAACTGGTATCCCCACACTGGCTAACTGGTATCCCCACACAGGCTAACTGGTATCCCCAAACAAGCTAACTGGTATCCCCACACAACCCAACTGGTATCCCCACACAGGCTAACTGGTATCCCCACACAGGCTAACTGGTATCCCCACACAGGCTAACTGGTATCCCTACACAGGCTAACTGGTATCCCCACACAAGCTAACTGGTATCCCCACACAGGCTAACTGGTATCCCCACACAGGCTAACTGGTATCCCCACACAGGCTAACTTGTATCCCCACACAGGCTAACTTGTATCCCCACACAGGCTAACTTGTATCCCCACACAGGCTAACTTGTATCCCCACACAGGCTAACTGGTATCCCCACACAGGCTAACTGGTATCCCCACACAGGCTAACTGGTATCCCCACACAGGCTAACTGGTATCCCCACACAGGCTAACTGGTATCCCCACACAGGCTAACTGGTATCCCCACACAGGCTAACTGGTATCCCCACACAGGCTAACTGGTATCCCCACACAGGCTAACTGGTATCCCCACACAAGCTAACTGGTATCCCCACACAAGCTAACTGGTATCCCCACACAAGCTAACTGGTATCCCCACACAAGCTAACTGGTATCCCCACACAAGCCAACTGGTATCCCCACACAAGCTAACTGGTATCCCCACACAAGCTAACTGGTATCCCCACACAGGCTAACTGGTATCCCCACACAGGCTAACTGGTATCCCCAAACACACTAACTGGTATCCCCACACAGGCTAACTGGTATCCCCAAACAGGCTAACTGGTATCCCCACACAGGCTAACTGGTATACCCACACAGGCTAACTGGTATCCCCACACAGGCTAACTGGTATCCCCACACAGGCTAACTGGTATCCCCACACAGGCTAACTGGTATCTCCACACAGGCTAACTGGTATCCCCACACAGGCTAACTGGTAACCCCACACAAGCTAACTGGTATCCCCACACTGGCTAACTGGTATCCCCACACAGGCTAACTGGTATCCCCACAGGCTAACTGGTATCTCCACACAGGCTAACTGGTATCCCCATACAGGCTAACTGGTATCCCCACACAGGCTAACTGGTATCCCCACACAGGTTAACTGGTATCCCCACACAGGTTAACTGGTATCCCCACACACGTTAACTGGTATCCCCACACACGTTAACTGGTATCCCCACACAAGCTAACTGGTATCCCCACACACGTTAACTGGTATCCCCACACACGTTAACTGGTATCCCCACACACGTTAACTGGTATCCCCACACAAGCTAACTGGTATCCCCACACACGTTAACTGGTATCCCCACACACGTTAACAGGTATCCCCACACACGTTAACTGGTATCCCCACACAAGCTAACTGGTATCCCCACACACGTTAACTGGTATCCCCACACAGGCTAACTGGTATCCCCACACAAGCTAACTGGTATCCCCACACAGGCTAACTGGTATCCCCACACAAGCTAACTGGTATCCCCACACAGGCTAACTGGTATCTCAACACACGTTAACTGGTATCCCCACCCAGGCTAACTGGTATCCCCACACAGGCTAACTGGTATCCCCACACAGGCTAACTGGTATCCCCACACAGGCTAACTGGTATCCCCACCCAGGCTAACTGGTATCCCCACACAGGCTAACTGGTATCCCCACCCAGGCTAACTGGTATCCCCACACAGGCTAACTGGTATCCCCACACAGGCTAACTGGTATCCCCACACAGGCTAACTGGTATCCCCACACAGGCTAACTGGTATCCCCACACACGTTAACTGGTATCTCAACACACGTTAACTGGTATCCCCACCCAGGCTAACTGGTATCCCCACACAGGCTAACTGGTATCCCCACACAGGCTAACTGGTATCCCCACACAGGCTAACTGGTATCCCCACACAGGCTAACTCGTATCCCCACACAGGCTAACTGGTATCCCCACACACGTTAACTGGTATCTCAACACACGTTAACTGGTATCCCCACCCAGGCTAACTGGTATCCCCACACAGGCTAACTGGTATCCCCACACAGGCTAACTGGTATCCCCACACAGGCTAACTGGTATCCCCACACAGGCTAACTCGTATCCCCACACAGGCTAACTCGTATCCCCACACAGGCTAACTGGTATCCCCACACACGTTAACTGGTATCTCAACACACGTTAACTGGTATCCCCACCCAGGCTAACTGGTATCCCCACACAGGCTAACTGGTATCCCCACACAGCTAAACCCGGCTACGCCGCTGTGAGACTATCGTTCTTGGTTTCGGAAGAGGAGGATATATAGGAAGAGGAAGAAGAACACACAATGCTACCTTCAAAATCCGAATGTTTTCTCGTTTGATAAATATTTCTTTGCAGTTTACCTGCTGCTGTTGCAATGTCTACGATTCGATCTCCGGTTCCAGCCGCCATGTCGTGTTTGACGCCGACCTTCGTTTCACAATCAAAACTCGCCTTCCGGGCGGTTCGTGTTAACAACAGTTTATAATCGACAGAAGCCAAGGTTTCTTTCAATGTTCACTCTTTAAACGCTTTTAAAATGTATTTTTAAAAAGGAAGTTTATGCTCGTGTTTTTTGTAAATGGTAAATTGTTTTTATTTTATATGACTTCAGGGCAGAAGATTTCCCGAAAACGGACGTTTATCGCACGAACGCATCGGTTATTGCATCACAATCTGCCTGGAGGGCAGAAATATTTGTGAAAACTCGTCCGTTTGTGCCCCAGTGTTCAATGTTCATTGCTGAGGTACAAATGTCCTGTCATCAGACGCTTCTGGATGGTTGGTGTCAGGGCTGATGTTAGTTGTGGTGATTCATTAGTGTTGGTGTTAGTTGTGGTGATGCGTTCGTGTTGGTGTTAGTTGTGGTGATGCATTCGCCATTTAACTTTAAGGGTTGGTGTTAGTTGTAGTTATTTGTTCGGGTTGGTGTTAGTTGTGGTTATTTGTTCGGGTTGGTGTTAGTTGTGGTGATGCATTTGGGTTGGTGTTAGTTGTGGTGATGTGTTCGGGTTGGTGTTAGTTGTGGTTATTTGTTCGGGTTGGTGTTAGTTGTGGTGATGTGTTCAGGTTGGTGTTGGTTGTGGTGATTCATAAGGGTTGGTGTTAGTTGTGCTTGTGGTGATGCGTTCGGGTTGGTGTTAGTTGTGGTGATGCATTAGGGTTGGTGTTAGTTGTGGTTATTTGTTCGGGTTGGTGTTAGTTGTGGTGATGCATTCGGGTTGGTGTTAGTTGTGGTGATGCGTTCGGGTTGGTGTTTGTTGTGGTTATATGTTCTGGTTGGTGTTAGTTGTGGTGATGCATTCGGGTTGGTGTTAGTTGTGGTGATGCGTTCGGGTTGGTGTTTGTTGTGGTGATGCATTAGGGTTGGTGTTAGTTGTGGTTATATGTTCTGGTTGGTGTTAGTTGTGCTGATGCATTCGGGTTGGTGTTAGTTGTCGTGATTCATAAGGGTTGGTGTTAGTTGTGGTGATGCGTTCAGGTTGGTGTTAGTTGTGATGCATTAGGGTTGGTGTTAGTTGTGGTTATTTGTTCGTGTTGGTGTTAGTTGTGGTGATATGTTCGGGTTGGTGTTAGTTGTGGTGATGCATTCAGGTTGGTGTTAGTTGTGGTGATGTGTTCGGGTTGGTGTTAGTTGTGGTGATGCGTTCGGGTTGGTGTTAGTTATGGTGATGCATTAGGGTTGGTGTTAGTTGTGGTGATGCGTTCAGGTTGGTGTTAGTTGTGGTGATGCATTAGGGTTGGTGTTAGTTGTGGTTATTTGTTCGGGTTGGTGTTAATTGTGGTGATATGTTCGGGTTGGTGTTAGTTGTGGTGATGCGTTCGGGTTGGTGTTAGTTTTGGTGATGCATTAGGGTTTGTGTTAGTTGTGGTGATGTGTTTGGGTTGGTGTTAGTTGTGGTGATGTGTTTGGGTTGGTGTTAGTTGTGGTGATGTGTTTGGGTTGGTGTTAGTTGTGGTGATTCATTGGTGTTGATGTTAGTTGTGGTGATTCATTGGTGTTGATGTTAGTTGTGGTGATTCATTGGTGTTGGTGTTAGTTGTTGTGATATGTTCGGGTTGGTGTTAGTTGTGGTGATGCGTTCGGGTTGGTGTTTGTTGTGGTGATGCATTAGGGTTGGTGTTAGTTGTAGTTATTTGTTCGGGTTTGTGTTAGTTGTGGTTATTTGTTCGGGTTGGTGTTAGTTGTCGTGATTCATAAGGGTTGG
This sequence comes from Myxine glutinosa, assembly GCF_964187855.1. Taxonomy (NCBI): domain Eukaryota; kingdom Metazoa; phylum Chordata; class Myxini; order Myxiniformes; family Myxinidae; genus Myxine; species Myxine glutinosa. Next base: position 2,136,382 of record NC_136266.1, read on the forward strand.
TGTTAGTTGTGGTGATGCATTAGGGTTGGTGTTAGTTGTGGTTATTTGTTCGGGTTGGTGTTAGTTGTGGTGATATGTTCGGGTTGGTGTTTGTTGTGGTGATGCATTTAGGTTGGTGTTAGTTGTGGTGATGTGTTCGGGTGGTGTTAGTTGTGGTGATGCGTTCGGGTTGGTGTTAGTTGTGGTTATGCATTAGGGTTGGTGTTAGTTTTGGTGATGCATTTGGGTTGGTGTTAGTTGTGGTAATTTGTTCGGGTTGGTGTTAGTTGTGGTGATGTGTTTGGGTTGTTGTTTGTTGTGGTGATGTGTTCGGCTTGGTGTTAGTTGTGGTGATGCGTTTTGGTTGGTGTTAGTTGTGGTGATGTGTTTGGGTTGGTGTTAGTTGTGGTGATGTGTTTGCGTTGGTGTTAGTTGTGGTGATTCATTGGTGTTGGTGTTAGTTGTGGTGATTCATTGGTGTTGGTGTTAGTTGTGGTGATTCATTAGTGTTGGTGTTAGTTGTAGTGATTCATTAGGGTTGGTGTGAGTTGTGGTGATTCATTATGGTTGGTGTTAGTTGTGGTGATGTGTTCAGGTTTGGTGTTAGTTGTGGTGATGTGTTCAGGTTGGTGTTATTTGTGGTGATTCGTTTGGGTTGGTGTTGCGGTGATTTGTTCGGGTTGGTGTTGTGGTGATTTGTTCGGGTTGGTGTTGTGGTGATTCATTCGGGTTGGTGTTAGTTGTGGTGATTCATTCGGGTTGGTGTTAGTTGTGGTGATTCATTCGGGTTGGTGTTAGTTGTGGCGATTTGTTTGGGTTGGTGTTGTGGTGATTTGTTCGGGTTGGTGTTGTGGTGATTTGTTCGGGTTGGTGTTGTGGTGATTTGTTTGGGTTGGTGTTGTGGTGATTTGTTTGGGTTGGTGTTGTGGTGATTTGTTCGGGTTGGTGTTGTGGTGATTCATTGGGGTTGGTGTTAGTTGTGGCGATTTGTTTGGGTTGGTGTTGGTTGTGGTGATTTATTCGGGTTTATGGTAGTTGTGGTGAATTATTTGAGTTGATTCTTGACTACACTTTAAATATCATGATTAATAACAATTTATTTTCATATTGAGTGCTTGTTTATAACGTAAAGTGGTGTTTTTCTCAGGCTCGAGCAGCTTGATGTGAGCACCACCATAATGGCAGCGAACAAAGGCAAAGGGCAAAGCTCTCTCGCCCTTCACAAGGTTATTATGGTTGGAAGTGGTGGTGTGGGAAAGTCTGCCCTTACTCTGCAGTTCATGTATGATGAGGTATGCACACTTGTCCCTTCATATGCAACTGTAACGGCACTCGTTAGAGCTCATGTCATCGCCAGTCAAAGCAGTTTTCGTTTTGTATCCCACTGATGGACCATATCTGGTTCCGGACCTGAACCAAAATCGATTCAGCTTGTTCTTGTCACCTACCCAACTCATCCACTTAATTTTGTCATAACTCGTCCACAACGTTTTGAAATATCATGAGCGATAATTTTATTTCGTTTTTGTCCCTCTTTCAATAATGAAGAATGTAACCCCCGCTCTAGCAGGGAAAATTGCCTTAAAATGCCTGTTGTTGTTGTTGTTGTTGTTGTTGTTGTTGTTGTTGTTGTTGTTGTTTCAATAATGAAGAATCACTTTTTAAATTTTTTTAATTCTCATATCCAGATCCAGATCTTCACCAAAATGGAATCAATTTGGCCTTGTCACACAACCAACCTGTCTACCGAATCTCATGCGAATCTGTCCATACTTTTTTCGATATAATGCTCACAAACAAACAAATACACAGGGGTGAAAACGTTACCTCCATCCATCCACCATTGGTGGCAGAGATAATAACTTTTATTGAGGCAGAATTTCATATAGGACATTTCATATAACTAGGGAGATACCCGTGCTATGCACGGGTGGGAGGCCAGAAGCAAACAGGCAATGCAGATACGGTGAATGCGAAAGCATGAAACCAATAAATTCCACATTCCTGTAGCACCTTCAGTCGCATGTCAGACATGGACAGCAAGTTCGTGAAGGACTTCCATGAAAAACGTACCCGTTCACAAACAAACGGGTACGTTCACGTATAGAAACATCGATCGTGGGACCGTGGCGAATCTGCATATGGCGATCCGCGAAGTTCACGTTCAGAAAGTAGAAACCATCATGGCATGTCGTCATTCACTTGAACTCGATATCTCTTTTTTTTCATTCCAAACAACATAACTCTAATTAATCGCAAAATAAACTTTTAACAACATTGTTAATGTTTCCTTCATTGTAAAAACTACTAAATGAACAGTTAAAAGGATTTTGAGGCGATAGGTGTTACGGCCTTGGCAAGATCGATGGAGACAGCGATCTGTTGGCTTATACACCGCCCAAATAGCTATGTGGAATTCTCTCATGTAGACATTAAACTCACGTCGTTTGAACTTTGGCAGATTATTTACTGTCATTATTTATTTATTTGGCAGGTCATTATTTGGCAGGTCATTATTTACTTTTAATTATGTTTAAATACAAATGATGTTTAATGATGTTTATATTGGTTTTGGGTCGTCCTTTCCACATATCTCGTGGGATTGTAAGTTGGAGAGACGGCCGTGATGGCGGCGAGGGGTTGGAATTTTCTCAAGCAGGGATTCAACCCGTGTCCTTATAAAAGGTCTTTGTTCGAGGTCACCGAGTCCGATCAGTGCAGCCGTGCAGCGATCGGTGCAGCCGTTTGTGCGGCACCCGGGAAAACAACATCGTCACAATGAAAACATCGTCACAATGAACGTTATCCGAACGCGAATGTTATGCGGGAGTCCAAACCTGAGAATGCTGGAGCCTAAAGCTGAAATTGGGAAAACTAAATAGCCTATTTTATTCCTGGAGATCCCAGGATTATCCACCCAAAATATCGTTACGATCGGTTCAGCAGTTTTTACGGTACCTTCGAACGGACGAACAGACAGACAGACGGACGGACATTTGGGGAATTATAGTAAGACTAGTGGGGTCGCCCGTGGGAATCCCACGGGTATGGTGTGTGACATTTGGACATCTTGATTTAGATGCTGCACATTAAATTTTACAAAATGGTTAAAATGGTGTAATGAACACAACTTATTTATTTCACATAATATGTGACCCCCTCACTCCTCTCCACCCTCACGCCTCTCCAATACCACTCCTCCTCACACTCCTCTCCAATACCTCCTCACACACCTTTCCAATACCTCCTCACACTCCTCTCCAATACCTCTTCACACTCCTCTCCAATACCTCCTCGCACTCCTCTCCAATACCTCCTCGTACTCCTCTCCAAACCCTCCTCATACTTCTCTCCAATACCTCCTCACACTCCTCTCCAACTCCTCACACTCCTCGCCAACCCCTCACACTCCTCGCCAACTCCTCACACGCCTCGCCAACCCCTCAAACTCCTCACCAATCCCTCGCACTCCTCTCAAATCCCTCACACTCCTCTCAAATCCCTCACACTCCTCTCCAATCCCTCACACTCCTCTCCAATCCCTCGCACTCCTCTCCAATCCCTCGCACTCCTCTCCAATCCCTCGCACTCCTCTCTAATCCCTCACACTCCTCTCCAATCCCTCACACTCCTCTCCAATCCCGCACACTCCTCTCCAATCCCGCACACTCCTCTCCAATCCCGCACACTCCTCTCCAATCCCGCACACTCCTGTCCAATCCCGCACACTCCTCTCCAATCCCGCACACTCCTCTCCAATCCCGCACACTCCTCTACAACCCCTCGCACTCCTCGCCAACCCCTATTGCCAAACCTATTTAAAGTGTATGCGCACATAACTAATAAAAAAAAAACAAAGACATATCTCTCGGTAATTTCCTGAAACATATTTTACTTGCGGATAATAATGTTGAATGAAATAAGAAAGAACGAAGATATACATGTCGTTTTTGTGCCGACTCTCATAAAAGGTAAAAGTAATATATCTTAACGAAAAGAAAAAGCGAATTTTTAATATATGTCGACATTTTTCCCGAATGTTATTTTAGGCGGTGTATTTTTGTGTATCATCATGGCGCGATTTTTATAAATATATCTCGGCAATTTCCCGTGCGTGCGTGAATGTTCTCAATTATTTCTGACACCGAGTCTAAAACCATCGATAAAAATTAAATCAGATGGTGAATTTGATAAAATGGGCGTTTAGTTTACAGGCCTTTGAGAATTCATTTCGTTCTATAAACGGAAACTTTCTTGGGATTCTCCTCCCGTTTTTTTTCAACCGAGTCTAACACTATGTTAGCGACTGTTAAAAATGAAATAATATATCGAATTAGAATTGAAATAAACCTGTGTGAGAGAGAAAGACAGCACTGGCCGAACTAAACAGGCCTCAAAGCTATTCGAGTTAATAAAATGGTGGATATTTGTTTACATGAAGCCTCTCCAAGAATGGGTGGAGCTATGGGTGGAGCTACTCTGCAAACGGACTAAGCCACACCCCCGGACAGACGTCCAACAGAATCACCTACGGCTATTATAATATAGACTAGCGGGGTCACCCGTGGGAATCCCAGGGGCATGGATGTGTGTGACATTTCGACATATTGAGTTAGATGCTGCACCTGCACATTCAGTTATATAAAATGGTTACTGGCAATTGATCACATCCACAAATGATGTAATCCACACAATTTATGTACTTTACATAACGTTAATAGGAATACATGCCCGTGTAGATGGGAAATACAGTTTGTTTGAAATAAATCACAAATATCAGAAGAAAGTTTTTAAAATTTAGAACTATTCTCACTCAGAGTTAAACATCAACGTAATATTATGCGGTTGCTTCAACGTTTTCGGTGAATTATATGTCATCATTGTGAGATATTTTTGGAATATTTTTTTTTTAAATGAGATTTTTATATTTAAAAAAACGGCAAAAAAGCATCAGAACAGCTGTGAAACAGCATCAAAACAGCAATGAAAAAGCATCAAAACACTATTAAAACAACAGTGGAAAGCGTCAAAACAGCAGTGAAAAAGCATCAAAACAGCAGTGAAAAAGCATCAGAACAGCAGTGAAAAAACAGCAGTGAAAAAGCATCAAAACAGCAGTGAAAAAGCATCAAAACAGCAGTAAAAAGCATCAAAACAGCAACAATGGTCCGGTGATTTTTCAATCACCGCAACTAAATGTGTCGGAGTAATTAACTATTTTCCTTCGTGCCCTCCTTTTGTTGCCTGAATGGTGTCACTGCAGGACCTCCGGGTAAACAACATTACGGGTGAAGATTCCACTGTGGCCATCAATTTTTCCCTGTTGGCCATTACTGACTACCTTTACCTTGACATCCTCAAATCGTTTAGCACGCGACAATGCAACATATAATTGGCCATGGCTGAAGACGGGTTCTGGTAAGTAAATCCCAACTTTGTGTAATGTTTGACCTTGACTCTTGTTTATTGAGAAAGAGAATGCCACACGAACTGGAAATTGATGGCGTTTGAGTACGAATGGTAGTGTTGTATCGGAAGGTGCAATACTAATTCTGGGTATAAATGTGCGTGTTCCTTTGTGACTGCCAGAAATTATTTCTCCATCTATTATGTTTGGCAACAATCTTTTAACAACCAATCTTGCACCATTGCACAGTCCCTGTTTCGGATCAAGGTTACGGAGTAACATGATGACAGCACCATCTTTGAGACGAAGTTTGTGCAATGGCATTCCAGAAGGAGTTAATTGATTTAGGAATTCCATAGGATAATTTAGTGCCTCTTCAGGGTCATCACAGACAATGGAATCAGCGCTGAAGTACGTCTTTTCTTCCCCAGGAAATGCATCCAGTATCTCATCGTTGATCACAATGTGGATTCATTCTTTGGACACAACACGGCTCGTTGTGCCAGCGCATCATAGTTTGAATGGATTTCGTTCAAATTACTGAAAACAGCCTCTGCTAAAGAAATGTTGTCTTCTACACAGATACGATCAGGCAGTTGTATTAAATCTGAGTCAGGAATTGTTTCCACAGTCCCATTTCCAACCGACAGTAACCATTTTGAGAATTCTTCGTCATCACTAGCTCTCATGTTTGATGTTAAGTTCAGCTGTTTGAACTTTGGCCACAACTTGCTGCGCTTGATGCATGTGGCGATGATTGCTGCAGGTGCAGCGCGAGGTACAACGGGCAAAACCTGCCTGAAGTCCCCACCAAGAAGTAAGACCTTTCCACCAAAAGGAATGTTGTTGCTGGTTACATCCCGGAGACATCGATCAACAGCCGCTAAAGCATATGCTGGAGCCATAGGTGCTTCATCCCAAATGAATAGGTTGGCCTTCCTTAAAGCATCTGCATCTTTACTCGTAGGTGATATGTTGCATGTGGAGTTTTCCAAAATGGGCACTGGCAATTTAAATCGATGGTGCGATGTATGGCCCCCTGCTAGCAATGTTGCTGCAATGCCCGAGTACGCCATTGGAAGAACCAAACGACACTGGCCTCGCAAGATGTGCAGAAGCGTATTATAGAGAAAAGTCTTGCCACTTCCGCTCGGTCCATCAACGAAAAACAACCGGTTGCCTGTGTACTGGTCCCTACAATGAACGGCCTGTAGGACCTCATCTACAATTTTGATTTGGTCATCATTTAGTAGTTGTCTGTTGTTTTCACCTTTTTCATGTTCATCTCCCGGTACATAGTGATAATCATCGCTCGAAAGATCTTCAACAGTGTCTGGAGGGTACTGGTAACTGAAATGCTTCCAAGGTCTGTCCATGTCTCAGGAGGAAGGACTGTATTTCTCGCAATGCCATGAAAATACTCTTCCAAGATATGGCCGCTGTGCACAAAATCTTCGCAAAGGTCGTTTTTATATTTTTCCCACAGTGCCGACATGTCTGTTGGTGTGCAGAATATGCATAGGGTTGCAAAAAGAGATCTCAATTGTTGTGGCATGGCAAAGATAACTCCATCAGCTAAGGACCTGTCCCATTCTGTATCATATTCTGTTAAATGTAATTTCCTGGCTGCATCCTTGTATGTTTCACAAACTGCTCCATCTACGGTTCTGAGATCTTCAAATGATGTTTTACCAGGGCAGTGCAGCAGGAGTACACGAAGATGAAAGCGCTCAATGTCCATAGGGCTTGCCGAAACCATGCGTCCGATAACCTTGTTGCCGCCCCGGCGTCGAAGTTTCCATGTCTTTCGTCCATCTTCAAATACGTAATATTTTGGAATGTTATGGTACAGATAACTTCGTGCCTCAGGGTCTCTCTGGTTTAACTGAAACCAAGCTGTAAGTGTTGTACCCCTATGTCGTACAATGGCTTCTTCCTCGTTACCATCCCTGAACACAACAGTCTGCAATTCAGGTAAGTGTACCGCAAGTCTGGTGATGGAATGGGACTGTTTGTGCATTTCAAATTCCATCAATCTCCATGCTGCCTCTGGGGCACTGACATATCTGCAGTCCAAATAGGTCTTTATTTCGTCCACCTCCACTCTCCCGCTCTCTCGAATTTCGATGCTGGCACAGTCATGTCCCTTGTACACATATTTAAATAAGTACTTTATACTCTTTATGCTTGCGCAAACCTCAATGTTGATGTGTGCTCTGTACTTCTTCAGTAAATAAGCATTGAATGGGACCACATATTGGCAATCAACATCGGTTCCATGAACGGTTATGGTGGGTCCATTTGGGGGACGCTTGTAAAGGGCATAGCCATCTATGCTCGCAAGTGTCTCTGCAGCATACGCTTTTGGAAAGCCTTTACTGCACACTCCATCTTTCACACAAATCGAATGGCGATTTAAAGTGCCACACGGACCATGTATCATGTAAGACTTCACCAAGGAATGGATCTCTGGTGACTCATTTGAATTAGGAATTTGTGCGGAAACAATTCTGTCAATGTCTTCAGCGGTACAAATTTTATCTTCTTGGCACAGCATGAGTAATATGTGGGCATGCGGTAGGCCACGCTTCTGATACTCGACGACGTAGAGAAATGCACGTACTTTGCCCAACACGTGCTTCTTCGTTATATCGTCGATTAACTCTTTTAATTTCAGATGAAACACGCGTGCCACTAAATCTGGTCTGCCTTCAGCTCGTTGGTGTTGTCCGATGTTTTCTTGTATCTCTGTCCATTTTGGATTACACGTGAACGTGATGAAAAGATCTGGTTTTCCGAATTTGCGAACAATGGCCATAGCATCTTGGTAGTTCTGCTGCATAGCTCTTGGACTCCCTGCAAAACTCGACGGCAAAATGACGATACGACCGACAGGACGTTGGTTATCAGCAGCAACGTTCTGGACGTGGTCCAGTAGTCCTCTGTATTCCATGGCTCTAAGGGTTTCCTGATTTTGTTTGAAGTATTGCAGTCGATTTGCTTCTGCCTTGCAATATCCGTCGACAACATACTGCTGGAACAATTTCCCCGAAGAACGGATAGTGCTGAATTCATTTCGAATAGCCAGTCGGTAGGCATAGAATTCACGATGAGTTACCTTGTTTCGAACCGCAGTCTGTCGCTGGTGAGGCATGTTTATCATCCATCCAGGCTCGCCATGTGGAAAGAGAATGGGATATATCATGGGATCAATGTGAGAGGAAAGTGGAGAGAGATTGTGTAAGCCCTGGTCATGCAAATGAACCTGGAAATCCCTGTTTGCAGGTGGTTCACCATCTTGTCCACTAACGAAGACAGCAGCAATTTCATCAGCAGTTGGTATGTTGTAACGTCTCTGGTCGTCTGCACACAGTCGACGAAAATGCATTTCCAAGGTAGAAGGGAGGCGATCTTCAAGGACAGCTTTCCTGATTTCTTCCTGTTCACGCTCGAACATAGTCTTGTAACATGTGACATAAGGATTAACGTCAGATAGTATGTTGTGCAGTTCTGCCATCAATTCTTGCAAACATCTGTGATTCTCAGGTCGATTCATACGTTCCTTTGTAGCTTGAGCTGTATCCAAAATAAATAATTGTGCAAATTGTGCTTGTTCATGTACATGTGATGGATGTAATGGACCACAGCGATGGTAAATTTGACCGTGGATTTTGAAACAGTACGGTCCATTTCCTGGAGGAGATGAGATCTGAGCACCCATTGATGCAAAAGCTAATGCCGAATTGTAATTCCGGATATTGTCTCGGAAGTTGCGACATTTTCCATCGTCACCCTGATAAAGTTGTTGCAGTCGAGCAGGTACGGCAAATAGTGGAGGCAATTTAACTTTTCCCTTGGAACAACACAGTGTAAATCCATCCCCTTGTCCTGTTGATTCATTTGTGAAATGGTGTGCAGAACAGTACACACATGGTGACGTCATTGGACCGCAATTATGCTCTTGAACAATATTATCGGATACTTCGGCCGGATTCATTATGGCTGCGGTTGTATATGTTTGCTGAGCACTCCAACATCTTTGTTGCTCAGCATGCCGTGCGAGTCTGTGTTGGCGTTCATCGACGGTCTCGTTCTCCCTTCTCATCATTGTTGCAGCAGCATCCTGTGCGAGTCTGTGTTCACGTTCGTCGAGGGTCTCGTTCTCCCTCCTCATCGTTGTTGCAGCAGCATCCTGTGCGAGTCTGTGTTCACGTTCCTCAACTGTCTCGTTCTCCTGTCTCATTCGTTTTCTTGCTGCAACCTGTTCAAATCTGCATTGACGTTCGTCGACGGACTCGTTCTCCCGTCTCATTCGTTTTCTTGCTGCATCCTGTTCAAGTCTGCATTGACGTTCGACGACGGACTCGTTCGCCCTTCTCATTCGTTTTCTTGCTGCATCCTGTTCAAGTCTGCGTTGTTCATCGACTGTGTCATTCATTTTGGAAATGGAAGTTTCTACGCAACGCATGAATTGTCACGAGTCAAGAGGAAGTGTCTCGAAAGTGTATCAAGTGTATCAAGAGGAAGTGTATCATCAAATGACAAATAAATTACATTGTGAAAATTAAACATTTCAAATAAACCTATTTAAAGTGTATGCGCAAATAACTAATAAATAAAAAAACGAAGAAATATCTCTCGGTAATTTCCTGAACCATATTTTACTTCCGGCTAATAATGTTGAATGAAATAAAAACGAAGAAATATATGTCGTTTTGTGACGACTGTCATCAAAAGTAAACGGTGAATTCACTCGGTTTATTCAGTTCGGCTCGGTTCACTCCGTTTAAAGAAAAAGCGATAATGTCGAAATGTTGCCGTCTGTGTCATGTTGGGCGGTGTATGATACCTGTTGGCTGTTGGGCGGTGATATGGTGTATTTTTTAAAATATATCTCTGTGTTTTCCCGCGTTGCTGACACCGAGTCTAAAACCATGAATAAAAATGAAATCAGATGGTGAGTTAGATTGGAGATAAAGGCGTGAGAGAGACTCAATGGCCTTGAAGTTACAGGCCTTTGAGAATTCATTTCGTTCTATAAACGGCAACTTTCATCGGATTTTCTTCCCGTTTTTTTTCAACCGAGTCTAAAACTATGTTAGCGACTGTGAAAAATGAAATGATATATCGAATTTTTAATATATATCGACACGTTGCCGTCGGTGTCATGTTGGGCGGTGTATGATACACCATGACGCGATTTTTTAAAATATATCTCTGCATTTTCCCGCGTGTGTGGAATGTTCTCAATTATTGCTGACACCGAGTCCAAAACCATCGATAAAAATGAAATCAGATGGGGAGTTAGATTGGAGATAAAGGCATGAGAGAGACTCAATGGCCTTGAAGTTACAGGCCTTTGAGAATTAATTTCGTTCTATAAACGGCAACTTTCATCGGATTTTCTTCCCGTTTTTTTTCAACCGAGTCTAAAACTATGTTAGCGACTGTGAAAAATGAAATGATATATCGAATTTGATTTGAAATAAAACTGGGAGAGAGAGCAAGACACCACGGGCCTACAAAACAGGCCTCAAAGCTATGCGAGTTAATAAAATGGTGGATATTTGTTTATAATTATATGAAGCCTCTCCCAGAATGGGTGGAGCTATGGGTGGAGCTACTCTGCAAACCGAGTAAGCCACACCCCGGACAGACGCCCAACAGACAGACAGACAGACAGACAGACAGAATCATCTACGGCTATTATAATATAGACTAGCGGGGTCACCCGTGGGAATCCCACGGGCATGGATGTGTGTGACATTTCGACATATTGAGTTAGATGCTGCACCTGCACATTCAGTTATATAAAATGGTTACTGGCAATTGATCACATCCACAAATGATGTAATCCACACAATTTATGTACTTTACATAACGTTAATAGGAATACATGCCCGTGTAGATGGGAAATAGTTTGTTTGAAATAAATCACAAATATCAGAAGAAAGTTTTTAAAATTTAGAACTATTCTCACTCAGAGTTAAACATCACCGTAATATTATGCGGTTGCTTCAATGTTTTCGGTGAATTATATGTCATCATTGTGAGATTTTTTTGGAATTTTTTTTTTTTTAATGAGATTTCTATATTTAAAAAAACGGCAAAAAAGCATCAGAACAGCTGTGAAACAGCATCAAAACAGCAGTGAAAAAGCATCAAAACACTATCAAAACAACAGTGGAAAGCATCAAAACAGCAGTGAAAAAGCATCTCTGAAACCACACACACAATTTCAATGAAACTTGATCAGAACCTTAATCACATGTGATGTACTAATGTTTGTTCAAGGCATTAGAAAAATTGGCTTCTGAGGAGGTATAATCTTACGATTATGTTCGTATGATTCCACATGCTGCCCTGTCTTCTACCAACCTTTGAAATTGGTTTAAAATACCTTCAGTCAGTGCAGTATACTGTTTATTCTACCAAGTGTTGCCCCCATTTTTAGGCATTAGGTTGTAAGCAGCAACCACTCAGGGTAGTACGACCATTCGGATTTGTAAGCGTTAAAGTGGTGCCCGGAACCATCTAACACGCTCAGTGTCAGCATTGCTGGTCTTTCTTTCTGTCTCACTCAAACTATCGCTACCGGGCTAGCTTTAATCTCTCTTTCTCACAAACAAACATCATACACCTTTCATCATACACCTTTCATCATACACTTATCACACACCTTTCATCACACACCTTTCATCATACACCTTTCATCATACACCTTTCATCATACACTTATCACACACCTTTCGTCATACACTTTTCATCGTACACTTTTCATCATACACTTTTCGTCATGCACTTTTCATCATACACTTTTCATCGTACACTTTTCATCATATACTTATCACACACCTTTCATCATACACTTTTCATCGTACACTTTTCATCATACACTTTTCATCATACACATTTCATCATGCACTTTTCATCATACACCTTTCATCATACACCTTTCATCATACACCTTTCATCATACACTTATCACACACCTTTCATCACACACTTTTCATCGTACACTTTTCATCATACACTTTTCATCATGCACTTTTCATCATACACCTTTCATCATACACCTTTCATCATACACTTATCACACACCTTTCATCATACACTTTTCATCAAGCACTTATCACACACCTTTCATCATACACTTTTCATCGTACACTTTTCATCATACACTTTTCATCATGCACTTTTCATCATGCACTTTTCATCATGCACTTTTCATCATACACTTTTCATCATACACTTTTCATCGTACACTTTTCATCATACACTTTTACTTTTCATCATACACTTTTCATCGTACACTTTTCATCATACACTTTTACTTTTCATCATACACTTTTCATCGTACACTTTTCATCATACACTTTTACTTTTCATCATACACTTTTCATCATACACTTTTCATCATACACTTTTACTTTTCATCATACACTTTTCATCATACACTTTTCATCATACACCTTTCATCATACACCTTTCATCATACACTTATCACACACCTTTCATCATACACTTTTCATCGTACACTTTTCATCATACACTTTTACTTTTCATCATACACTTTTCATCGTACACTTTTCATCATACACTTTTCATCATGCACTTTTCATCGTACACTTTTCATCATACACTTTTCATCGTACACTTTTCATCGTACACTTTTCATCGTACACTTTTCATCACGCACCTTTCATCACACACTTTTCATCATACACTTTTACTTTTCATCATACACTTTCCATCGTACACTTTTCATCACACACTTTTCATCATACACTTTCCATCGTACACTTTTCATCACACACTTTTCATCATACACTTTTCATCGTACACTTTTCATCATACACTTTTCATCATACACTTTTACTTTTCATCATACACTTTTCATCACGCACCTTTCATCACACACTTTTCATCATACACTTTTACTTTTCATCATACACTTTCCATCACACACTTTTCATCATACACTTTTCATCATACACTTTTCATCATACACTTTTCATCATACACTTTTCATCACACACTTTTCATCGTACACTTTTCATCGTACACTTTTCATCGTACACTTTTCATCATACACTTTTCATCATACACTTTTCATCATACACTTTTCATCATACACTTTTCATCATACACTTTTCATCATACACATTTCATCATACACTTTTCATCATACACTTTTCATCATACACTTTTCATCATACACTTTTCATCACGCACTTTTCATCATACACTTTTACTTTTCATCATACACTTTTCATCATACACTTTTCATCATACACTTTTCATCATACACTTTTCATCATACACTTTTCATCATACACTTTTCATCATGCACTTTTCATCATGCACTTTTCATCATACACTTTTCATCATACACTTTTCATCATGCACTTTTCATCACGCACTTTTCATCATACACTTTTACTTTTCATCATACACTTTTCATCATACACTTTTCATCATGCACTTTTCATCATACACTTTTCATCATACACTTTTCATCATACACTTTTCATCATGCACTTTTCATCATACACTTTTCATCACGCACTTTTCATCATACACTTTTACTTTTCATCATACACTTTTCATCATACACTTTTCATCATACACTTTTCATCATACACTTTTCATCATACACTTTTACTTTTCATTGTACACTTTTCATCGTACACTTTTCATCATACACCTTTCATCATACACCTTTCATCATACACTTATCACACACCTTTCATCATACACTTTTCATCATACACTTTTCATCGTACACTTTTCATCATACACTTTTCATCATGCACTTTTCATCACGCACTTTTCATCATGCACTTTTCATCATACACTTTTCATCGTACACTTTTCATCGTACACTTTTCATCACGCACCTTTCATCACACACTTTTCATCATACACTTTTACTTTTCATCATACACTTTTCATCACACACTTTTCATCATACACTTTTCATCATACACTTTTACTTTTCATCATACACTTTTCATCACGCACCTTTCATCACACACTTTTCATCATACACTTTTACTTTTCATCATACACTTTCCATCACACACTTTTCATCATACACTTTTCATCATACACTTTTCATCACACACTTTTCATCACACACTTTTCATCGTACACTTTTCATCATACACTTTTCATCATACACTTTTCATCACGCACTTTTCATCACACACTTTTCATCATACACTTTTCATCATACACTTTTCATCATACACTTTTCATCATACACTTTTCATCATACACTTTTCATCACGCACTTTTCATCACGCACTTTTCATCGTACACTTTTCATCATACACTTTTCATCATACACTTTTCATCACGCACTTTTCATCACACACTTTTCATCATACACTTTTCATCATACACTTTTCATCATACACTTTTCATCATACACTTTTCATCATACACTTTTCATCACGCACTTTTCATCATACACTTTTACTTTTCATCATACACTTTTCATCATACACTTTTCATCACGCACTTTTCATCATACACTTTTCATCATACACTTTTCATCATACACTTTTCATCACTCATTTTTCATCATACACTTTTCATCATACACTTTTCATCATACACTTTTCATCACGCACTTTTCATCACGCACTTTTCATCACGCACCTTTCATCACGCACTTTTCATCACGCACTTTTCATCACGCACTTTTCATCACGCACTTTTCATCACGCACTTTTCATCACGCACTTTTCATCATGCACTTTTCATCACGCACTTTTCATCATGCACTTTTCATCATACACTTTTCATCACGCACTTTTCATCACGCACTTTTCGTCATACACTTTTCATCACGCACTTTTCATCATACACTTTTCATCACACACTTTTCATCATGCACTTTTCATCACGCACTTTTCATCATACACTTTTGCTTTTCATCATACACTTTTCATCATACACTTTTCATCATACACTTTTCATCATACACTTTTCATCATACACTTTTCATCATACACTTTTCATCATACACTTTTCATCATACACTTTTCATCATGCACTTTTCATCATACACTTTTACTTTTCATCATACACGTTTCATCATACACTTTTCATCATACACTTTTCATCATACACTTTTCATCATACACTTTTCATCATACACTTTTCATCATACACTTTTCATCATACACTTTTCATCATACACTTTTCATCATACACTTTTCATCATACACTTTTCATCATACACTTTTCATCATGCACTTTTCATCATGCACTTTTCATCATACACTTTTACTTTTCATCATACACTTTTCATCATACACTTTTCATCACGCACTTTTCATCATACACTTTTCATCATACACTTTTCATCATACACTTTTCATCATACACTTTTCATCATACACTTTTCATCATACACTTTTCATCATACACTTTTACTTTTCATCATACACTTTTCATCATACACCTTTCATCATACACTTTTACTTTTCATCATACACTTTTCATCATACACTTTTCATCATACACTTTTACTTTTCATCATACACTTTTCATCATACACTTTTCATCACGCACTTTTCATCATACACTTTTCATCATACACTTTTCATCATACACTTTTCATCATACACTTTTCATCATACACTTTTCATCATACACTTTTCATCATACACTTTTACTTTTCATCATACACTTTTCATCATACACTTTTCATCATACACTTTTACTTTTCATTATACACTTTTCATCGTACACTTTTCATCATACACCTTTCATCATACACCTTTCATCATACACTTTTACTTTTCATCATACACTTTTCATCATACACTTTTCATCATACACTTTTACTTTTCATCATACACTTTTCATCATACACTTTTCATCACGCACTTTTCATCATACACTTTTCATCATACACTTTTCATCATACACTTTTCATCATACACTTTTCATCATACACTTTTCATCATACACTTTTCATCATACACTTTTACTTTTCATCATACACTTTTCATCATACACTTTTCATCATACACTTTTACTTTTCATTATACACTTTTCATCGTACACTTTTCATCATACACCTTTCATCATACACCTTTCATCATACACTTATCACACCTTTCATCATACACTTTTCATCGTACACTTTTCATCATACACTTTTACTTTTCATCATACACTTTTCATCGTACACTTTTCATCATACACTTTTCATCATGCACTTTTCATCACACACTTTTCATCATACACTTTTCATCATACACTTTTCATCATACACTTTTCATCGTACACTTTTCATCGTACACTTTTCATCACGCACCTTTCATCACACACTTTTCATCATACACTTTTACTTTTCATCATACACTTTCCATCGTACACTTTTCATCACACACTTTTCATCATACACTTTTCATCGTACACTTTTCATCATACACTTTTCATCATACAGTTTTACTTTTCATCATACACTTTTCATCACGCACCTTTCATCACACACTTTTCATCATACACTTTTACTTTTCATCATACACTTTCCATCACACACTTTCCATCACACACTTTTCATCATACACTTTTCATCATACACTTTTCATCATACACTTTTCATCATACACTTTTCATCACACACTTTTCATCGTACACTTTTCATCATACACTTTTCATCATACACTTTTCATCATACACTTTTCATCACGCACTTTTCATCATACACTTTTCATCACGCACTTTTCATCACGCACTTTTCATCACACACTTTTCATCATACACTTTTCATCATACACTTTTCATCACACACTTTTCATCATACACTTTTCATCATACACTTTTCATCACGCACTTTTCATCACGCACTTTTCATCACGCACTTTTCATCATACACTTTTCATCAAACACTTTTCATCATACACTTTTCATCATACACTTTTCATCACGCACTTTTCATCACACACTTTTCATCACACACTTTTCATCACGCACTTTTCATCACGCACTTTTCATCATACACTTTTCATCATACACTTTTCATCACACACTTTTCATCACACACTTTTCATCATACACTTTTCATCATACACTTTTACTTTTCATCATACACGTTTCATCATACACTTTTCATCATACACTTTTCATCATACACTTTTCATCATACACTTTTCATCATACACTTTTCATCATACACTTTTCATCATACACTTTTCATCATACACTTTTCATCATACACTTTTCATCATACACTTTTCATCATGCACTTTTCATCATGCACTTTTCATCATACACTTTTACTTTTCATCATACACTTTTCATCATACACTTTTCATCACGCACTTTTCATCATACACTTTTCATCATACACTTTTCATCATACACTTTTCATCATACACTTTTCATCATACACTTTTCATCATACACTTTTCATCATACACTTTTACTTTTCATCATACACTTTTCATCATACACTTTTCATCATACACTTTTCATCATACACTTTTACTTTTCATTATACACTTTTCATCGTACACTTTTCATCATACACCTTTCATCATACACCTTTCATCATACACTTTTACTTTTCATCATACACTTTTCATCATACACTTTTCATCATACACTTTTACTTTTCATCATACACTTTTCATCATACACTTTTCATCACGCACTTTTCATCATACACTTTTCATCATACACTTTTCATCATACACTTTTCATCATACACTTTTCATCATACACTTTTCATCATACACTTTTACTTTTCATCATACACTTTTCATCATACACTTTTCATCATACACTTTTACTTTTCATTATACACTTTTCATCGTACACTTTTCATCATACACCTTTCATCATACACCTTTCATCATACACTTATCACACCTTTCATCATACACTTTTCATCGTACACTTTTCATCATACACTTTTACTTTTCATCATACACTTTTCATCGCACACTTTTCATCATACACTTTTCATCATGCACTTTTCATCACACACTTTTCATCATACACTTTTCATCATACACTTTTCATCATACACTTTTCATCGTACACTTTTCATCGTACACTTTTCATCACGCACCTTTCATCACACACTTTTCATCATACACTTTTACTTTTCATCATACACTTTCCATCGTACACTTTTCATCACACACTTTTCATCATACACTTTTCATCGTACACTTTTCATCATACACTTTTCATCATACAGTTTTACTTTTCATCATACACTTTTCATCACGCACCTTTCATCACACACTTTTCATCATACACTTTTACTTTTCATCATACACTTTCCATCACACACTTTCCATCACACACTTTTCATCATACACTTTTCATCATACACTTTTCATCATACACTTTTCATCATACACTTTTCATCACACACTTTTCATCGTACACTTTTCATCATACACTTTTCATCATACACTTTTCATCATACACTTTTCATCACGCACTTTTCATCATACACTTTTCATCACGCACTTTTCATCACACACTTTTCATCATACACTTTTCATCATACACTTTTCATCACACACTTTTCATCACACACTTTTCATCATACACTTTTCATCATACACTTTTCATCACGCACTTTTCATCACGCACTTTTCATCATACACTTTTCATCATACACTTTTCATCATACACTTTTCATCATACACTTTTCATCACGCACTTTTCATCACACACTTTTCATCATACACTTTTCATCACGCACTTTTCATCATACACTTTTCATCATACACTTTTCATCACACACTTTTCATCACACACTTTTCATCACACACTTTTCATCATACACTTTTCATCATACACTTTTCATCATACACTTTTCATCATACACTTTTCATCACACACTTTTCATCACACACTTTTCATCACACACTTTTCATCATACACTTTTCATCATACACTTTTCATCATACACTTTTCATCACACACTTTTCATCACACACTTTTCATCATACACTTTTCATCATACACTTTTCATCATACACTTTTCATCATACACTTTTCATCATACACTTTTCATCATACACTTTTCTTCACGCACTTTTCATCACACACTTTTCATCATACACTTTTCATCACGCACTTTTCATCATACACTTTTCATCATACACTTTTCATCACGCACTTTTCATCATACACTTTTCATCATACACTTTTCATCATACACTTTTCATCATACACTTTTCATCACACACTTTTCATCACACACTTTTCATCATACACTTTTCATCACGCACTTTTCATCACACACTTTTCATCATACACTTTTCATCATACACTTTTCATCACGCACTTTTCATCATACACTTTTCATCATACACTTTTCATCATACACTTTTCATCATACACTTTTCATCACACACTTTTCATCACACACTTTTCATCATACACTTTTCATCATACACTTTTCATCATACACTTTTCATCATACACTTTTCATCATACACTTTTCATCATACACTTTTCTTCACGCACTTTTCATCACACACTTTTCATCATACACTTTTCATCACGCACTTTTCATCATACACTTTTCATCATACACTTTTCATCACGCACTTTTCATCATACACTTTTCATCATACACTTTTCATCACGCACTTTTCATCACACACTTTTCATCATACACTTTTCATCATACACTTTTCATCACGCACTTTTCATCATACACTTTTCATCATACACTTTTCATCACGCACTTTTCATCACACACTTTTCATCACGCACTTTTCATCACACACTTTTCATCATACACTTTTCATCATACACTTTTCATCATACACTTTTCATCATACACTTTTCATCATACACTTTTCATCATACACTTTTCATCATACACTTTTCATCATACACTTTTCATCATACACTTTTCTTCACGCACTTTTCATCACACACTTTTCATCATACACTTTTCATCACGCACTTTTCATCATACACTTTTCATCATACACTTTTCATCACGCACTTTTCATCATACACTTTTCATCATACACTTTTCATCACGCACTTTTCATCACACACTTTTCATCATACACTTTTCATCATACACTTTTCATCACGCACTTTTCATCATACACTTTTCATCACACACTTTTCATCACGCACTTTTCATCACACACTTTTCATCACGCACTTTTCATCACACACTTTTCATCATACACTTTTCATCATACACTTTTCATCATACACTTTTCATCGTACACTTTTCATCATACACTTTTCATCATACACTTTTCATCATACACTTTTCATCATACACTTTTCATCATACACTTTTCATCATACACTTTTCATCATACACTTTTCTTCACGCACTTTTCATCACACACTTTTCATCATACACTTTTCATCACGCACTTTTCATCATACACTTTTCATCATACACTTTTCATCACGCACTTTTCATCATACACTTTTCATCATACACTTTTCATCATACACTTTTCATCATACACTTTTCATCACACACTTTTCATCACACACTTTTCATCATACACTTTTCATCACGCACTTTTCATCACACACTTTTCATCATACACTTTTCATCACGCACTTTTCATCATACACTTTTCATCATACACTTTTCATCATACACTTTTCATCACACACTTTTCATCACACACTTTTCATCATACACTTTTCATCATACACTTTTCATCATACACTTTTCATCATACACTTTTCATCATACACTTTTCATCATACACTTTTCTTCACGCACTTTTCATCACACACTTTTCATCATACACTTTTCATCACGCACTTTTCATCATACACTTTTCATCATACACTTTTCATCACGCACTTTTCATCATACACTTTTCATCATACACTTTTCATCACGCACTTTTCATCACACACTTTTCATCATACACTTTTCATCATACACTTTTCATCATGCACTTTTCATCACGCACTTTTCATCATACACTTTTCATCATACACTTTTCATCACGCACTTTTCATCATACACTTTTCATCATACACTTTTCATCATACACTTTTCATCATACACTTTTCATCACACACTTTTCATCACACACTTTTCATCATACACTTTTCATCACGCACTTTTCATCACACACTTTTCATCATACACTTTTCATCATACACTTTTCATCACGCACTTTTCATCATACACTTTTCATCATACACTTTTCATCATACACTTTTCATCACACACTTTTCATCACACACTTTTCATCATACACTTTTCATCATACACTTTTCATCATACACTTTTCATCATACACTTTTCATCATACACTTTTCATCATACACTTTTCTTCACGCACTTTTCATCACACACTTTTCATCATACACTTTTCATCACGCACTTTTCATCATACACTTTTCATCATACACTTTTCATCACGCACTTTTCATCATACACTTTTCATCATACACTTTTCATCACGCACTTTTCATCACACACTTTTCATCATACACTTTTCATCATACACTTTTCATCACGCACTTTTCATCATACACTTTTCATCATACACTTTTCATCACGCACTTTTCATCACACACTTTTCATCACGCACTTTTCATCACACACTTTTCATCACACACTTTTCATCATACACTTTTCATCATACACTTTTCATCGTACACTTTTCATCATACACTTTTCATCATACACTTTTCATCATACACTTTTCATCATACACTTTTCATCATACACTTTTCATCATACACTTTTCTTCACGCACTTTTCATCACACACTTTTCATCATACACTTTTCATCACGCACTTTTCATCATACACTTTTCATCACGCACTTTTCATCATACACTTTTCATCATACACTTTTCATCACGCACTTTTCATCACACACTTTTCATCATACACTTTTCATCATACAGTTTTCATCACGCACTTTTCATCATACACTTTTCATCATACACTTTTCATCACGCACTTTTCATCACACACTTTTCATCACGCACTTTTCATCACACACTTTTCATCATACACTTTTCATCATACACTTTTCATCATACACTTTTCATCGTACACTTTTCATCATACACTTTTCATCATACACTTTTCATCATACACTTTTCATCATACACTTTTCATCATACACTTTTCATCATACACTTTTCTTCACGCACTTTTCATCACACACTTTTCATCATACACTTTTCATCACGCACTTTTCATCATACACTTTTCATCATACACTTTTCATCACGCACTTTTCATCATACACTTTTCATCATACACTTTTCATCATACACTTTTCATCATACACTTTTCATCACACACTTTTCATCACACACTTTTCATCATACACTTTTCATCACGCACTTTTCATCACACACTTTTCATCATACACTTTTCATCATACACTTTTCATCACGCACTTTTCATCATACACTTTTCATCATACACTTTTCATCATACACTTTTCATCACACACTTTTCATCACACACTTTTCATCATACACTTTTCATCATACACTTTTCATCATACACTTTTCATCATACACTTTTCATCATACACTTTTCATCATACACTTTTCTTCACGCACTTTTCATCACACACTTTTCATCATACACTTTTCATCACGCACTTTTCATCATACACTTTTCATCATACACTTTTCATCACGCACTTTTCATCATACACTTTTCATCATACACTTTTCATCACGCACTTTTCATCACACACTTTTCATCATACACTTTTCATCATACACTTTTCATCACGCACTTTTCATCATACACTTTTCATCATACACTTTTCATCACGCACTTTTCATCATACACTTTTCATCATACACTTTTCATCACGCACTTTTCATCACACACTTTTCATCATACACTTTTCATCACGCACTTTTCATCATACACTTTTCATCATACACTTTTCATCACGCACTTTTCATCACACACTTTTCATCACGCACTTTTCATCACACACTTTTCATCATACACTTTTCATCATACACTTTTCATCACGCACTTTTCATCATACACTTTTCATCATACACTTTTCATCACGCACTTTTCATCATACACTTTTCATCATACACTTTTCATCACGCACTTTTCATCACACACTTTTCATCATACACTTTTCATCATACACTTTTCATCACGCACTTTTCATCATACACTTTTCATCATACACTTTTCATCATACACTTTTCATCACACACTTTTCATCACACACTTTTCATCATACACTTTTCATCATACACTTTTCATCATACACTTTTCATCACACACTTTTCATCATACACTTTTCATCATACACTTTTCATCATACACTTTTCATCACACACTTTTCATCATGCACTTTTCATCACACACTTTTCATCATACACTTTTCATCATACACTTTTCATCACGCACTTTTCATCACGCACTTTTCATCATACACTTTTCATCATACACTTTTCATCACACACTTTTCATCGTACACTTTTCATCATACACTTTTCATCATACACTTTTCATCATACACTTTTCATCATACACTTTTCATCATACACTTTTCATCATACAATTTTCATCACGCACTTTTCATCATACACTTTTCATCACGCACTTTTCATCATACACTTTTCATCACGCACTTTTCATCATACACTTTTCATCACGCACTTTTCATCATACACTTTTCATCACACACTTTTCATCACGCACTTTTCATCACACACTTTTCTTCATACACTTTTCATCACGCACTTTTCATCATACACTTTTCATCACGCACTTTTCATCATACACTTTTCATCACATACTTTTCATCATACACTTTTCATCATACACTTTTCATCATACACTTTTCATCACGCACTTTTCATCATACACTTTTCATCATACACTTTTCATCATACACTTTTCATCATACACTTTTCATCATACACTTTTCATCATACACTTTTCATCACGCACTTTTCATCATACACTTTTCATCATACACTTTTCATCACGCACTTTTCATCATACACTTTTCATCATACACTTTTCATCATACACTTTTCATCATACACTTTTCATCATACACTTTTCATCATACACTTTTCATCATACACTTTTCATCACGCACCTTTCATCACGCACCTGTCCTGTCCCCACGTGGTCCAATGCATTGAGGTGTTTTGAATTATAAGCGGTGGAGACAACAACAACAACAACACGCATTTTAAGGCCATTTTCCCTGCTAGAGCGGGGGTTAGGTGAGAGGTATTTTAAATTACACGTTTGAATAAGGATAATAACATAAACCCCTTGGCTGCTCCCGTAGGAAGCACATCCTGGTAAGGTATAATTCCTGTGAACATCATAATGAAGTTATCCCCAGATCTGTAGTACACATGATGAAGCTAGGTCCAGACATATTGTGGCCGAAAAGTGTTTTAAACTGCATACATTTTTAATTATTCATCTGATGGTGGAATACAAAAATGTGGTCCCACAAAAAAGTAATGACTTTTAAACACGAGCAATTACCCAAGAGATCACTGCTCTCCGTGCATGGTAGTAACATCGTGAGTGCTTTACTTTTAATGTCTGCCACTTAGACATGTGCGGAACCTCTGACGTGGTGTCCTTTTTACATGCAGTTTGTGGAGGATTACGAACCGACAAAGGCAGACAGTTACCGCAAGCCTGTGGTTTTGGATGGAGAGGAGGTGCAGATTGACATTCTCGATACGGCTGGGCAGGAGGATTATGCTGCAATTCGTGACAACTACTTTCGTAGTGGCGAAGGGTTTCTGTGTGTGTTCTCCATCACGGAACAGGAGTCCTTTTCTGCCACTGTAGAGCTCCGGTACGTTCCCTACTCGAGGACTTGGATACATCCCGTTGCGTATATTCGGTGCTGACATCTTTGGTTTTTGCTGTGATCGCTTCTGCTGGTATTACCATTGCACTGTTGCTGTGATTCTGAATGATGTTGCGTTTTGAAGAGTATTTAACAATGTGTTCACGTACTGCTTGGACACTAACATAATGTATTCACGTACAGTCACGTGAAAAAGTAAGTACACCCCATGTAAAGTTTTGACTTTTCCAACATATTTCAACATACAGATATTTGATCTTCATTTCAACAATATTGACAGATAAAGGTGATATAATATAACAAATATCATGAAACATTTACATTTTGTAGTCCATTGTATAATTTAAATAAACATAAATGCAAATTTCGTATGTGGAAAAAGTAAGTACACCCTTGGCTCTAATAGGTGGTATTGCCCCCTTTGGCAGAAACAACCTCAAGTAGGCGTTTCTTATAACTGTCGACCAGTCTCTGACATCGACTGGGAGAAATTTTTGCCCACTCCTCCATGCAGAATTCTTTCAGCTGTGCGATGTTTGAGGGGTTTCTTGCATGCACAGCTCGTTTCAAATCCCCCCACAACATCTCGATGGGATTTAGATCTGGGTTTTGACTTGGCCATTCCAGAACCCTCCATTTATTTATTTTCAGCCATTCCTTGGTGGATTTACTGGTATGTTTAGGGTCATTGTCATGTTGCAATGTACACCTTCGGTTGAGCTTCAACTTTCCGACAGATGGCCTCACATTATTCTCAAACACCCTCTGGTACAATGAAGAATTCATAGCGGATTCTATGATGGTGAGCTGCCCAGGCCCTGATGCAGCAAAGCTGCCCCAAACCATAATATTTCCACCACCATGCTTTACAGTTGGTATCAGGTTCTTGTGGTCAAATGATGTCTTTGGTTTTCGCCAAACATGTCTTCTGGTACTGTGGCCAAATAGCTCTACCTTTGACTCATCTGTCCAGAGCACATTGTTTCAGAAGTGTTGGTCTTTGCCTCGGTGTTCATTGGCAAACTTTAGTCTTGCCCTGATGTTCTTTCTGGACAGCAAAGGTTTCCCCCTGGCACACCTCCCATGTAGATCAAATTTGTGCAGCCTCTTTCTCATGGTAGACTCGTGCACTTTTTTTTCTTTCTTTTTTGGTATACTGAATCGAGGCTCGTGAAAGAGCTAACATTTATTTCACAAACAAATCAACCAGACAAACAAAATATACAAAAAGAGGGAGCGGAAGACAAGATGGGGAGAGACGGGGAAGCACACAACCACAACATTTGAGAGCAGGGAGAAGTGTGGGAGGGAGAGGGCTTGGTGGCAGGAGGCGTGGGAAGGGGGGGGGGGGGGGGGGGGAGAAGTATAAAACACAAGGGGACCGAAATTAGCGGGGGTAGAAAAGATCAAGGTTTTGGATGGGGGAGGATAAGAGATGGTGGTGAACAGCTGTTTTAAAGACCTGGAGGGTGGAGTGGGATTGAAGAGTGAGGTAGTTTGTTCCAGAGGCGGGAGAAAAGAGGAATGAAGGAGTGAAGGTGAGCAGAAAGTCTTGATTTTGGCAGTTTAACCATAAGAGGGTTGCAGGCAGATCTTGTGCGACCTGTAGGAATATTTGGGGGACAGAGCCCAGAGAGGGCTGGGGGGGCAAGGCCAGAGAGGAGTCGGTAGAAGACGGAAAGACCACCAACCTGCCTGCGGTGAGTGAGTGAAAGGCCCTTGGAGTTAGCTTCATCGCGGGAGATTCCAATGATTCTGAACGCTTTGGTTTCAACAGCGTGAAGACGGGCTAGGTGTGAGGCAGGAGCACCAGACCAGAGGGGAGAGCAGTATTCCATAGAGCTGTGGATGAAAGCCTTGTATGTGGTGAGGAGCTCAGGTGTGCCAAGGAAGGACTTCGCACGACGGAGGATGCCCAGTCGGCGACTGGCTTTGGAGGCCAGATTTGAAATGTGGTTTTCCCAGGAAAGATCATGGCAGATAGTGAGACCCAAAAGCTTGAGTGACAGAACTTCTTGGAGAGGATTATTCAGAAAGTGGATGGGAGGGTTTTCCAGTCGGTCTTTTCGGAGAGACATCGTAAGAGTGTGAGATTTATCAGGATTGAAAGACATGTTCCATTTGTTTGCCCAGTCTGTGATTTTGTCCAGGTCTGCAGAGAGTGAGGAGGCTGCAGACTGCTGTTTGTGTGTTTCTTGTTGTTTGTTTGTGTGTTTCTTGTTGTTTGTTTGTGTGTTTCTTGTTGTGTGTGTTTCTTGTTGTTTGTGTGTTTATTGTTGTTGTTTGTGTGTTTCTTGTTGTTGTTTGTGTGTTTGTTGTTGTTTGTGTGTTCCTTCTGTGTACTTTGATGTAATTACCCTCGCCAGAGGAGTTTGTGTGTTTCCACTTTGAAATCAACAGTGGCAAGAGCTACCTGCAGGTCCCGTGATGACATTCTGGGGTTCTTAGAGACTTCTTTCAGCATCTTGTGGTGTGCTCTCGGGCTGAACTTGCTGGGGTGGCCTGGCCTGAACAAGTTGGCAGTTGTTTGGAATCTTCTCCACTTGTAGATGGTCTTCCTGACAGTCGAATGATTGATTTCAAATTGTTTGGAGATCTTTTTTAATCCCTTCCCCGACTCATAGGCATCTATAACCTTCTTTCTGAAGGCCTCAGAGAGCTCTTTTGATCTAGGCACGGTGACGCCGTACACTTCAACAACAAAGAGCAAACCAAACTAAATGTCTGAGGTTTAAATAAGACAGGTTCCTCCAAGATCCTCTCTAACGATGTTCTAATCATTTGCACCTGAGCTGGTGCACCTGATTCAAATTTTAGGTATTTGAAGTAGTGATAAATGTAGGGGTGTACTTACTTTTTCCACATGCGAAATTTGCATTTATGTTTATTTAAATTATACAATTGACTACAAAATGTAAATGTTTCATGATATTTGTTATATTATATCACCTTTATCTGTCAATATTGTTGAAATGAAGATCAAATAGCTGTATGTTGAAATATGTTGAAAAAGTCAAAACTTTACATGGGGTGTACTTACTTTTTCACGTGACTGTACATAGTCTGTATAATTCCCATATCCGATGTGTTCCCAAACTACGAAATTTATAGGGGATTAAAGTCATATTTCTTGAATGCCATGTTTGTTTTTTTTGTTGTTTTGTTTTGGTTTTTTTGTATACAAGATCGAGGCTCATGTAAGAGCTAGCACATGAAACACAAAAAACATATACGGACACATAAAACATAATAAAGGGAGGGGGAGACAAGATGGGGAGAGAGAGGGAAGCACACAGGCACAACAGTAGAGAACAGGGACATGGGAGATCACGATCTTCATGACGCATGAAGACAGACAAATGGGAAGGTAAGACGCAAACACCTGATTTTGTATACAAAGGAAATAAATAACCCTCTATGGTGCCCACAATACTGGATTCACACAATGAAGGGAGCAGGTGAGGACCCTCCCCCCATTTCCACATAATAAAGTTAAACACACAAAAATAAGGATTCATTTTTAATAATACGTAGTACCTGTTCTTGCTGCTGTCGTTGTGGATTCTTCTTATTGTTGTTTGTGTGTTTCCTGTTGCTGTTTGTGTGTTTCTTGTTGTTTGTGTGTTTCTTGTTGTTTGTGTGTTTCTTGTTGTTTGTGTGTTTCTTGTTTGTGTGTTTATTGTTGTTGCTTGTGTGTTTATTGTTGTTTGTGTGTTTCTTGTTGTTTGTTTGTGTGTTTCTTGTTGTTTGTTTGTGTGTTTCTTGTTTTTGTTTGTGTGTTTCTTGTTGTTTGTTTGTGTGTTTCTTGTTGTTTGTGTTTCTTGTTGTTTGTGTTTCTTGTTGTTGTTTGTGTGTTTCTTGTTGTTTGTGTGTTTCTTGTTGTTTGTTTGTGTGTTTCTTGTTGTTTGTTTGTGTGTTTCTTGTTGTGTGTGTTTCTTGTTGTTTGTGTGTTTCTTGTTGTTGTTTGTGTGTTTCTTGTTGTTGTTTGTGTGTTTCTTGTTGTTGTTTGTGTGTTTATTGTTGTTTGTGTGTTCCTTCTGTGTACTTTGATGTAATTACCCTCGCCAGAGGAGAGGGTATTGCATTTGAGTCCGTTTGTTTGTTTGTCTGTTTGTTTGTCTGTTTGTCCGCACGGAATAAATATGATTTTCTCTGCAACCGTTGGTCCGATTGACAGGAAATTTTCACCATAGGTGCAACTCCACCTGTATAATTTTTTAATGATAATTATGACGTCATAGGTCACGTGGTTCAGCCGTCATCTTGGAAAAACCGAAAAACTTTGCACCTCTATATCTCTGAAAGTGCTGAATAGAAAAAATTGAGACATGGCTCATTGTAAAGAACTCTCCATGGGGAATAAAATATGTTAATGATGATGTCATAGGTGCCTCCATTATGACGTCATAATTCGACAAGTACAAAACTTCATCCGATCAAGATGAATTTCTTGAGCATAATCTAGGAATAAATTAGTTTCGGAAAAAAATAATGATGACGTCATCGGTCACGTGGTTCGGCCGCCATATTTGTTTTAACACAAAAGCCTTAAAAACCACTGAAAATACATCCTGGCGAGGGTTTGCAATCTCCGATTGCTCTTTTTCTTGTTTTCTATTGCTTTGTGAAGTATTACTTTGTATAGTTTTGTGTGCTCCTTACATATCTGTCACACTTGATCATGGAATGTAGGGATAGGGTCAGTGCTGTCACACAATTGGAGCCTTGACATTAAAGCTCGATGTCTCGCTTATTCTTCCATTTTGGAAAGATAGGCTTTTAAAGTGGGAATTGCTATGATTAAAGGGACACAATTGTTTTGTTCCAAGTAAATCGATTATTTATTAGCATTTTTATTATCGGCAGCATGACGGACACATGGATGGACGGATGCTTCTCCTTTTAGTAATAGATGGATGTTGTACACGAGTACATTAAACTAAGTCACACAGCCTTTAACATGATAACACAAGAAGATGTGCCATTTGCCTTTTCTTTTTTTAAATACAAGTTGTAAATGCCAATACATTTTGATGCCTTGCAGGGAGCAGATATTGCGTGTAAAAGAGGATGAAAACATTCCTTTCCTGTTGGTGGGGAATAAGTCAGACTTGGAGGACAAGAGACAGGTGTCCGTAGACGAAGCTCATAATCGTGCCGGCCAGTGGGGTGTCAGCTATGTAGAAACGTCTGCTAAAACACGTGCAAACGTGGACAAGGTATGCGACTGGTGAATGGATGTTCACTTTACCGTTGAGAAAATGATTGCTTTTTCTATTTCTCTTGTTCCTGCCCTTTACCACAGACGTATTTTGCATCAGGCTTTATATTGTTTATGATTTACCTCCTTCCATAGTAAATGTCAGTCACCTAAAGTGTATAAAAAAGCATGTATTATTGAAATGAGACATTGTTCCCGAATTTGGTCAATATGTCTTAATAGTACATTTTGTTATTGTCATTCCACAAATTAATTTTTACAATGGCGGACGCTCCGTTCATTTTCCTCCCTTCCACCACTTACTATCTCGTGTCCTCTTTCATCAAGTTTTTTTTTCCCCACCTGTTCTACCACCCTTTTGTCAGTCTCTCAGTTTACTACTCTTCATTGTTTATTTATTTCATGACTTTTGACTTCTCCAGAGAGACAAAAAAAACAACTAAATGATGATGGAGTGCACAGCACATAATGTTGCTGCAGTGTGAAGGTGCAGCTTTCAACAGAACTTGTAAAATAAGCGTTTATGGACAGATCACTCATAGATTTAGCACTGAAACATTCATTATTTCTGCTCTGCTCATGGAATGTAGGGATAAGCATTGCTCATGGAATGTAGGGATAAGCATTGCTCATGGAATGTAGGGATAAGCATTGCTCATGGAATGTAGGGATAGGCTTTGCTCATGGAATGTAGGGATAAGCATTGCTCATGGAATGTAGGGATAAGCATTGCTCATGGAATGTAGGGATAGGCTTTGCTCATGGAATGTAGGGATAAGCTTTGCTCATGGAATGTAGGGATAAGCATTGCTCATGGAATGTACGGATAAGCTTTGCTCATGGAATGTAGGGATAGGCTTTGCTCATGGAATGTAGGGATAGGCTTTGCTCATGGAATGTAGGGATAAGCATTGCTCATGGAATGTAGGGATAAGCTTTGCTCATGGAATGTAGGGATAGGCTTTGCTCATGGAATGTAGGGATAGGCTTTGCTCATGGAATGTAGGGATAGGCTTTGCTCATGGAATGTAGGGATAGGCTTTGCTCATGGAATGTAGCGATAGGCTTTGCTCATGGAATGTAGGGATAGGCTTTGCTCATGGAATGTAGGGATAAGCATTGCTCATGGAATGTAGGGATAAGCATTGCTCATGGAATGTAGGGATAAGCATTGCTCATGGAATGTAGGGATAGGCTTTGCTCATGGAATGTAGGGATAGGCTTTGCTCATGGAATGTAGGGATAAGCATTGCTCATGGAATGTAGGGATAAGCATTGCTCATGGAATGTAGGGATAAGCTTTGCTCATGGAATGTAGGGATAGGCTTTGCTCATGGAATGTAGGGATAAGCATTGCTCATGGAATGTAGGGATAGGCTTTGCTCATGGAATGTAGGGATAAGCTTTGCTCATGGAATGTAGGGATAGGCTTTGCTCATGGAATGTAGGGATAGGCTTTGCTCATGGAATGTAGGGATAGGCTTTGCTCATGGAATGTAGGGATAAGCATTGCTCATGGAATGTAGGGATAGGCTTTGCTCATGGAATGTACGGATAGGCTTTGCTCATGGAATGTAGGGATAAGCATTGCTCATGGAATGTAGGGATAGGCTTTGCTCATGGAATGTAGGGAAAGGCTTTGCTCATGGAATGTAGGGATAGGCTTTGCTCATGGAATGTAGGGATAGGCTTTGCTCATGGAATGTAGGGATAAGCATTGCTCATGGAATGTAGGGATAGGCTTTGCTCATGGAATGTAGGGATAGGCTTTGCTCATGGAATGTAGGGATAAGCATTGCTCATGGAATGTAGGGATAAGCATTGCTCATGGAATGTAGGG
Organism: Myxine glutinosa; assembly: GCF_964187855.1. NCBI lineage: Eukaryota > Metazoa > Chordata > Myxini > Myxiniformes > Myxinidae > Myxine > Myxine glutinosa. The sequence goes on from NC_136266.1 coordinate 2,168,676, forward strand.
ATAAGCATTGCTCATGGAATGTAGGGATAAGCTTTGCTCATGGAATGTAGGGATAAGCTTTGCTCATGGAATGTAGGGATAAGCTTTGCTCATGGAATGTAGGGATAAGCTTTGCTCATGGAATGTAGGGATAAGCATTGCTCATGGAATGTAGGGATAAGCTTTGCTCATGGAATGTAGGGATAAGCATTGCTCATGGAATGTAGGGATAAGCATTGCTCATGGAATGTAGGGATAAGCATTGCTCATGGAATGTAGGGATAAGCTTTGCTCATGGAATGTAGGGATAAGCATTGCTCATGGAATGTAGGGATAAGCATTGCTCATGGAATGTAGGGATAAGCTTTGCTCATGGAATGTAGGGATAAGCATTGCTCATGGAATGTAGGGATAAGCATTGCTCATGGAATGTAGGGATAAGCTTTGCTCATGGAATGTAGGGATAAGCATTGCTCATGGAATGTACGGATAGGCTTTGCTCATGGAATGTAGGGATAGGCTTTGCTCATGGAATGTAGGGATAAGCATTGCTCATGGAATGTAGGGATAAGCATTGCTCATGGAATGTAGGGATAAGCATTGCTCATGGAATGTAAGGATAAGCATTGCTCATGGAATGTAGGGATAAGCATTGCTCATGGAATGTAGGGATAAGCATTGCTCATGGAATGTAGGGATAGGCTTTGCTCATGGAATGTAGGGATAAGCTTTGCTCATGGAATGTAGGGATAAGCATTGCTCATGGAATGTAGGGATAAGCATTGCTCATGGAATGTAGGGATAAGCATTGCTCATGGAATGTAGGGATAAGCATTGCTCATGGAATGTAAGGATAAGCATTGCTCATGGAATGTAGGGATAAGCTTTGCTCATGGAATGTAGGGATAGGCTTTGCTCATGGAATGTAGGGATAAGCATTGCTCATGGAATGTAGGGATAAGCATTGCTCATGGAATGTAGGGATAAGCATTGCTCATGGAATGTAGCGATAGGCTTTGCTCATGGAATGTAGGGATAGGCTTTGCTCATGGAATGTAGGGATAGGCTTTGCTCATGGAATGTAGGGATAGGCTTTGCTCATGGAATGTAGCGATAGGCTTTGCTCATGGAATGTAGGGATAGGCTTTGCTCATGGAATGTAGGGATAGGCTTTGCTCATGGAATGTAGGGATAAGCATTGCTCATGGAATGTAGCGATAGGCTTTGCTCATGGAATGTAGGGATAGGCTTTGCTCATGGAATGTAGGGATAGGCTTTGCTCATGGAATGTAGGGATAGGCTTTGCTCATGGAATGTAGGGATAGGCTTTGCTCATGGAATGTAGGGATAGGCTTTGCTCATGGAATGTAGGGATAGGCTTTGCTCATGGAATGTAGGGATAGGCTTTGCTCATGGAATGTAGGGATAGGCTTTGCTCATGGAATGTAGCGATAGGCTTTGCTCATGGAATGTAGGGATAGGCTTTGCTCATGGAATGTAGGGATAGGCTTTGCTCATGGAATGTAGGGATAGGCTTTGCTCATGGAATGTAGCGATAGGCTTTGCTCATGGAATGTAGGGATAGGCTTTGCTCATGGAATGTAGGGATAGGCTTTGCTCATGGAATGTAGGGATAGGCTTTGCTCATGGAATGTAGGGATAGGCTTTGCTCATGGAATGTAGGGATAGGCTTTGCTCATGGAATGTAGGGATAGGCTTTGCTCATGGAATGTAGGGATAGGCTTTGCTCATGGAATGTAGGGATAGGCTTTGCTCATGGAATGTAGGGATAGGCTTTGCTCATGGAATGTAGGGATAGGCTTTGCTCATGGAATGTAGGGATAGGCTTTGCTCATGGAATGTAGGGATAGGCTTTGCTCATGGAATGTAGCGATAGGCTTTGCTCATGGAATGTAGGGATAGGCTTTGCTCATGGAATGTAGCGATAGGCTTTGCTCATGGAATGTAGGGATAGGCTTTGCTCATGGAATGTAGGGATAGGCTTTGCTCATGGAATGTAGGGATAGGCTTTGCTCATGGAATGTAGGGATAGGCTTTGCTCATGGAATGTAGGGATAGGCTTTGCTCATGGAATGTAGGGATAGGCTTTGCTCATGGAATGTAGGGATAAGCATTGCTCATGGAATGTAGCGATAGGCTTTGCTCATGGAATGTAGGGATAGGCTTTGCTCATGGAATGTAGGGATAGGCTTTGCTCATGGAATGTAGGGATAAGCATTGCTCATGGAATGTAAGGATAAGCATTGCTCATGGAATGTAGGGATAGGCTTTGCTCATGGAATGTAGGGATAGGCTTTGCTCATGGAATGTAGGTATAGGCTTTGCTCATGGAATGTAGGGATAAGCTTTGCTCATGGAATGTAGAGATAGGCTTTGCTCATGGAATGTAGGTATAGGCTTTGCTCATGGAATGTAGGGATAAGCTTTGCTCATGGAATGTAGGGATAAGCATTGCTCATGGAATGTAGAGATAGGCTTTGCTCATGGAATGTAGGGATAGGCTTTGCTCATGGAATGTAAGGATAGGCTTTGCTCATGGAATGTAGGTATAGGCTTTGCTCATGGAATGTAGGGATAGGCTTTGCTCATGGAATGTAGGGATAAGCATTGCTCATGGAATGTAGGGATAGGCTTTGCTCATGGAATGTAAGGATAGGCTTTGCTCATGTAATGTAGGGATAGGCTTTGCTCATGGAATGTAAGGATAGGCTTTGCTCATGGAATGTAGGGATAGGCTTTGCTCATGGAATGTAAGGATAGGCTTTGCTCATGGAATGTAAGGATAGGCTTTGCTCATGGAATGTAAGGATAGGCTTTGCTCATGGAATGTAGGGATAAGCATTGCTCATGGAATGTAGGGATAGGCTTTGCTCATGGAATGTAGGGATAAGCATTGCTCATGGAATGTAGGGATAAGCATTGCTCATGGAATGTAGGGATAGGCTTTGCTCATGGAATGTAGGGATAAGCATTGCTCATGGAATGTAGGGATAAGCATTGCTCATGGAATAGGGATAAGCATTGCTCATGGAATGTAGGGATAAGCATTGCTCATGGAATGTAAGGATAAGCATTGCTCATGGAATGTAGGGATAAGCATTGCTCATGGAATAGGGATAAGCATTGCTCATGGAATGTAGGGATAAGCATTGCTCATGGAATGTAGGGATAAGCATTGCTCATGGAATGTAGGGATAAGCATTGCTCATGGAATGTAGGGATAAGCATTGCTCATGGAATAGGGATAAGCATTGCTCATGGAATGTAGGGATAAGCATTGCTCATGGAATGTAGGGATAAGCATTGCTCATGGAATGTAGGGATAAGCATTGCTCATGGAATGTAGGGATAAGCATTGCTCATGGAATGTAGGGATAAGCATTGCTCATGGAATGTAGGGATAAGCATTGCTCATGGAATGTAGGGATAAGCATTGCTCATGGAATGTAGGGATAAGCATTGCTCATGGAATGTAGGGATAAGCATTGCTCATGGAATGTAGGGATAAGCATTGCTCATGGAATGTAGGGATAAGCATTGCTCATGGAATGTAGGGATAGGCTTTGCTCATGGAATGTAGGGATAGGCTTTGCTCATGGAATGTAGGTATAAGCTTTGCTCATGGAATGTAGGGATAAGCATTGCTCATGGAATGTAGGGATAAGCATTGCTCATGGAATAGGGATAAGCATTGCTCATGGAATGTAGGGATAAGCATTGCTCATGGAATGTAGGGATAAGCATTGCTCATGGAATGTAGGGATAAGCATTGCTCATGGAATGTAGGGATAAGCTTTGCTCATGGAATGTAGGGATAAGCATTGCTCATGGAATGTAGGGATAAGCTTTGCTCATGGAATGTAGGGATAAGCATTGCTCATGGAATGTAGGGATAAGCATTGCTCATGGAATGTAGGGATAAGCATTGCTCATGGAATGTAGGGATAAGCTTTGCTCATGGAATGTAGGGATAGGCTTTGCTCATGGAATGTAGGGATAAGCATTGCTCATGGAATGTAGGGATAAGCATTGCTCATGGAATGTAGGGATAAGCATTGCTCATGGAATGTAGGGATAGGCTTTGCTCATGGAATGTAGGTATAAGCTTTGCTCATGGAATGTAGGGATAAGCATTGCTCATGGAATGTAGGGATAAGCATTGCTCATGGAATAGGGATAAGCATTGCTCATGGAATGTAGGGATAGGCTTTGCTCATGGAATGTAGGGATAGGCTTTGCTCATGGAATGTAGGGATAAGCATTGCTCATGGAATGTAGGGATAAGCATTGCTCATGGAATGTAGGGATAAGCATTGCTCATGGAATGTAGGGATAGGCTTTGCTCATGGAATGTAGGGATAGGCTTTGCTCATGGAATGTAGGGATAAGCATTGCTCATGGAATGTAGGGATAAGCATTGCTCATGGAATGTAGGGATAAGCATTGCTCATGGAATGTAGGGATAAGCATTGCTCATGGAATAGGGATAAGCATTGCTCATGGAATGTAGGGATAGGCTTTGCTCATGGAATGTAGGGATAGGCTTTGCTCATGGAATGTAGGGATAAGCATTGCTCATGGAATGTAGGGATAAGCATTGCTCATGGAATGTAGGGATAAGCATTGCTCATGGAATGTAGGGATAGGCTTTGCTCATGGAATGTAGGGATAGGCTTTGCTCATGGAATGTAGGGATAAGCATTGCTCATGGAATGTAGGGATAAGCATTGCTCATGGAATGTAGGGATAAGCATTGCTCATGGAATGTAGGGATAAGCATTGCTCATGGAATGTAGGGATAAGCATTGCTCATGGAATGTAGGGATAAGCTTTGCTCATGGAATGTAGGGATAAGCATTGCTCATGGAATGTAGGGATAGGCTTTGCTCATGGAATGTAGGGATAAGCATTGCTCATGGAATGTAGGGATAAGCATTGCTCATGGAATGTAGGGATAAGCATTGCTCATGGAATGTAGGGATAAGCATTGCTCATGGAATGTAGGGATAAGCATTGCTCATGGAATGTAGGGATAAGCATTGCTCATGGAATGTAGGGATAGGCTTTGCTCATGGAATGTAGGGATAGGCTTTGCTCATGGAATGTAGGGATAAGCATTGCTCATGGAATGTAGGGATAAGCATTGCTCATGGAATGTAGGGATAAGCATTGCTCATGGAATGTAGGGATAAGCATTGCTCATGGAATGTAGGGATAAGCATTGCTCATGGAATGTAGGGATAAGCATTGCTCATGGAATAGGGATAAGCATTGCTCATGGAATGTAGGGATAGGCTTTGCTCATGGAATGTAGGGATAGGCTTTGCTCATGGAATGTAAGGATAAGCATTGCTCATGGAATGTAGGGATAAGCATTGCTCATGGAATAGGGATAAGCATTGCTCATGGAATGTAGGGATAAGCATTGCTCATGGAATGTAGGGATAGGCTTTGCTCATGGAATGTAAGGATAAGCATTGCTCATGGAATGTAGGGATAAGCATTGCTCATGGAATGTAGGGATAAGCATTGCTCATGGAATGTAGGGATAAGCATTGCTCATGGAATGTAGGGATAAGCATTGCTCATGGAATGTAGGGATAGGCTTTGCTCATGGAATGTAGGGATAAGCATTGCTCATGGAATGTAGCGATAGGCTTTGCTCATGGAATGTAGGGATAAGCATTGCTCATGGAATGTAGGGATAAGCATTGCTCATGGAATGTAGGGATAAGCATTGCTCATGGAATGTAGGGATAAGCATTGCTCATGGAATGTAGGGATAAGCATTGCTCATGGAATGTAGGGATAAGCATTGCTCATGGAATGTAGGGATAAGCATTGCTCATGGAATGTAGGGATAAGCATTGCTCATGGAATGTAGGGATAGGCTTTGCTCATGGAATGTAGGGATAAGCATTGCTCATGGAATGTAGGGATAAGCATTGCTCATGGAATGTAGGGATAAGCATTGCTCATGGAATGTAGGGATAAGCATTGCTCATGGAATGTAGGGATAAGCATTGCTCATGGAATGTAGGGATAAGCATTGCTCATGGAATGTAGGGATAAGCATTGCTCATGGAATGTAGGGATAAGCATTGCTCATGGAATGTAGGGATAAGCATTTCTCATGGAATGTAGGGATAAGCATTGCTCATGGAATGTAGGGATAGGCTTTGCTCATGGAATGTAGGGATAGGCTTTGCTCATGGAATGTAGGGATAAGCATTGCTCATGGAATGTAGGGATAGGCTTTGCTCATGGAATGTAGGGATAGGCTTTGCTCATGGAATGTAGGGATAGGCTTTGCTCATGGAATGTAGGGATAGGCTTTGCTCATGGAATGTAGGGATAGGCTTTGCTCATGGAATGTAGGGATAGGCTTTGCTCATGGAATGTAGGGATAGGCTTTGCTCATGGAATGTAGGGATAGGCTTTGCTCATGGAATGTAGGGATAGGCTTTGCTCATGGAATGTAGGGATAAGCATTGCTCATGGAATGTAGGGATAGGCTTTGCTCATGGAATGTAAGGATAAGCTTTGCTCATGGAATGTAGGGATAAGCTTTGCTCATGGAATGTAGGGATAAGCTTTGCTCATGGAATGTAGGGATAGGCTTTGCTCATGGAATGTAAGGATAAGCTTTGCTCATGGAATGTAGGGATAAGCTTTGCTCATGGAATGTAGGGATAAGCTTTGCTCATGGAATGTAGGGATAAGCATTGCTCATGGAATGTAGGGATAAGCTTTGCTCATGGAATGTAGGGATAAGCATTGCTCATGGAATGTAGGGATAAGCATTGCTCATGGAATGTAGGGATAAGCATTGCTCATGGAATGTAGGGATAGGCTTTGCTCATGGAATGTAGGGATAAGCATTGCTCATGGAATGTAGGGATAAGCATTGCTCATGGAATGTAGGGATAAGCATTGCTCATGGAATGTAGGGATAAGCATTGCTCATGGAATGTAGGGATAGGCTTTGCTCATGGAATGTAGGGATAAGCATTGCTCATGGAATGTAGGGATAGGCTTTGCTCATGGAATGTAGGGATAGGCTTTGCTCATGGAATGTAAGGATAAGCATTGCTCATGGAATGTAGGGATAAGCATTGCTCATGGAATGTAGGGATAAGCTTTGCTCATGGAATGTAGGGATAAGCATTGCTCATGGAATGTAGGGATAAGCTTTGCTCATGGAATGTAAGGATAAGCATTGCTCATGGAATGTAGGGATAAGCATTGCTCATGGAATGTAGGGATAAGCATTGCTCATGGAATGTAGGGATAAGCATTGCTCATGGAATGTAGGGATAAGCATTGCTCATGGAATGTAGGGATAGGCTTTGCTGCTTCTCGGCAGTTCTTGATGTCCATCCAAAGTTTTATTGACAAAATGGTCGTGGACCTACTCTTTAAACTGTTGCAGCTTCCTCGGTGTTTGTTTGCATGGAATGGCATTTCAGGAATTTTATCCAGCTTTGATTAAGGATTAGTGATTTTTGTTTGTACATTCACAGTTTAAGTTTGGATGTTGTGTGTCCTGCATATGATGGTGCAGGTGGTGCACTTGCCCTTTAAGCTGGGTGGACTGGTTTTTAACCCCGACCTGACTATAAACTCTGTAGGATCAGGTGCAGGTTGATGGATAAACCAATGTGCCGTCCCTCTGATGGACGTTAAGTTGGTTATCCCATTTGTTAGCATTTGTTAGTGGATGTTAAAGATTCCACAGTATTTTTCATCAAAGTAGATGAGGTGTTTCTAGTAACCTAAAATATAAATTCCTGCCCTAACTGGGGTCTGGGAAGGCAATGGCAACCACCCAGTGTTATCCTTGGCACGAGGGGACTTTGGCAGCGCAGATGCACTGGCCACATATTTTGGATATAAGAGACAAGATAATGTGTAACCAGGAAGTGGAACTGTAAAATGGTGTGATTACCAACATTATATTGCTGCTGTTATAATATATATATATATTACTATTTAATGGTACAGGTTGTTGTGCTGGCAGGTGTTGAAGTACGGAGGGTGAGTTGCTCCAGTGAATTTTAGAGATGGCATCTATTGCATCCACAGAGCGGTGAGGCAGGTTATTCATGTTGATTTGAGGTGGTGGTGGTGGTGTTGGTGGTGGTGGTGGTGCTGGGCTGATTAAGTGAGTCTGATTAAGTGAGCCCTGGATGGAGCCGAACGTGTCGTCTCGTTCGGAATGCTCCGATTCAGGTGCACCTCTGATGTGAGCCTTTTTAGATGGCTTGAAGGTTCCAAAGGTGACCATCATCGTGCAGTGTGCCCAGTCTCTGTCCTGCTTTTGTTGCTGTATTTGCACCCACAACATTTCGGGTGTCAGTCCGGTCCGTTTACCACGAGGCCATCATTGGAGAAACAAGTTGGTAGTTGCATTGTTTTTATCTCACCTGGAACTAAGTTCCGGGGAGCTTACGTGATGGAGCGTTGTCCGTCCGTAAACACTTGCAACTTCCTCTCCGAAACCGCTGAAGGGGTTGTGACCAAACTTGGCACAAATGATATTTGTTGTGTTGTGACTAAAGTTTGCTCAGGGCATTAAAAAAAAATCGGGGTCCAAAGGGGGTCAGGGTTTGATCCCCCAAAATTGGAATTTGCTTTTTTTCTCAGAAACTACACACAATATTTCAATGAAACTTCACCACAACCTTCATCACCCATGATGTGCCGATGTTTGTTCACGGCATCAAAATATGTGCCCCTTTAGGGGTCTACGGGTGGGGGTTGCCCCCAAAATATGTATTTGTTTGTTTCTGTTTAAAGTCTTATGATTATGTTAGTATGATTCTACCTGCTGCCCTGTCTTCCTGCAACCATTGAAATTGGTTTAAAATACCTTTAGTCGGTGCAGTATACAGTTTATTCTACCAGGTGAGCACCAGGTGTATTGCCCCTTTGTTTAAAGTACAAACTATGATGAAGTGCAGGGTAAGTATGATGCTGTTGAAAGATTTACAATTTACCTGATTCTGTATAATAATTGTTTTCCAGGTGTTTTTTGATCTGATGAGAGAAATTCGTGCTCGAAAGATGGAGCTGAACAAAGAGAATGGGAAAAAGAAGAAGAATAAAAGTTTGGGAAAGAGGATAAGAGAACGCTGCATGATTCTTTAAGTTGCATCTTTCCTCTACACGTAGATCACATGATCGAACATGTTTTTTTATTTCCAGATTTTTATTCTGTACAGGATTCTCCCACATTTATCCATTTGTACATACAACGGTTACTGATTCTTCACGAAGAGGCAGCTGTTTATTACTGGTTTGTTTCCTGTGGCTGTACAAAAGGTTTATTATTTTAAAAGTACCAAGTCAGTGGAGCATTATTGCATTGTACATACGATCAACCAACTTCCAAACTAAGCTCGGTGCCAAACGTACCTGGTAATTGGTAATCTCCTGATGACGTCCACACGTACCTGGTAATTGGTAATCTCCTGATGACGTCCCACATGTATCTGGTAATTGGTAATCTCCTGATGACGTCCCACACGTACTTGGTAATTGGTAATTGGTAATCTCCTGGTGACATCCCAAACGTACCTGGTAATTGGTAATCTCCTGATGACGTCCCACACATATCTGGTAATTGGTAATTGGTAATCTCCTGGTGACATCCCAAACGTACTTGGTAATTGGTAATCTCCTGATGACGTCCCACACGTACCTGGTAATTGGTAATTGGTAATCTCCTGATGACGTCCCACACATATCTGGTAATTGGTAATCTCCTGGTGACATCCCAAACGTACTTGGTAATTGGTAATCTCCTGATGACGTCCCACACGTACCTGGTAATCTCCTGATGACGTCCCACACGTACCTGGTAATTGGTAATCTCCTGATGACGTCCCACACGTATCTGGTAATTGGTAATCTTCTGATGACGTCCCACACGTACCTGGTAATTAGTAATCTCCTGATGACATCCCACACGTACCTGGTAATTGGTAATCTCCTGGTGACGTCCCACGCGTACCTGCTAATTGGTAATCTCCTGATGACGTCCCACACGTATCTGGTAATTGGTAATCTTCTGATGACGTCCCACACGTACCTGCTAATTGGTAATCTCCTGATGACGTCCCACACGTATCTGGTAATTGGTAATCTTCTGATGACGTCCCACACGTACCTGGTAATTAGTAATCTCCTGGTGACGTCCCACGCGTACCTGCTAATTGGTAATCTCCTGATGACATCCCAAACGTATCTGGTAATTGGTAATCTCCTGATGACGTCCCACACGTACCTGGTAATTGGTAATCTCCTGATGACGTCCCACAACATCACTCTTCTTCTTTGATGCACTTTTCCTACTTTGTTTCTATCTCGACACATATTCCCCGTTGTGTTGTGTATCCTTTGGTTATTTGATGGTTATTATATTACACTGTAAAGTCTAATGGTACTTTGTGTGTTTTACGATGCACAAAGAAATGCAAAAAATTACCTTTTTATTTGTTTTTGTGGTGTGATAGTGATTTATTAAATGATTATACCAAATTTGTTTTCTTTCCGGTATTTAAGCAAAACTTTGACCGAAAGGTATTTTTCCCTCGGCAGAGTAGAGGGTGTTGCTGAAAACTGAAAAACTTTGCACTTCTGTATCTCCAAAATCTCTGAAACTGAGACATGGCTGATTGTAAATAACTCTCCATTGGGAATAACATATTAATGATGATGTCATAGGTCCCTCCATTATGACGTCATAATTCGACAAGTACAAAACTTCATCCAATCAGAATGAAATTTCCTGAGTTATCTATGGATAAATTGGTGGAGAAAAATTTAAAAATAATAACGTCATCTGTCAGTTGGTTTGGCCGCCATTTTTATTTTTTTTACAGAAAAGCCTTACAAACGACTACAAACACTTTTTCTCTGAAATGGCTGAACAGATTGAGGCGAAACACTACATGCATGATTGCATGATCGCATGATACCCATGACAAACAAAAAGTTCCGTAACCATGACATCATATGTCACATTGTTTGGCGGCCATGATTGTTTGAAGAATAAACATTTAATACCATATAAAAAAGCCACTCCTCCAGAACGGCTGAACAGATCGCATGCAAACTTCACACACATGTTGCCCATGCCTTGCATATACCATTGTGTCCTTGAATAATTCATACATCAAATGGTTTTGTGGCCATGTTGGATTGAACGAAAATCTTTAAAAAAAATTCTATCTCTTGAACCGCTTCATTGATCGATTTGAAACTTCAAATTAATGTAGTAGTCGTAAAACGGAAGACGTGTTTAAAATTTCAACATGATTGGTCTGGCAGCAGAAGTTGTTGTTTGAAGAAGAATCTCTACTATATTATCTTCTCCAACCATGTGAGTTTTCAATATATCTATTAATTACGTACTGTTGGAAGTCAGTGGCATCCTTTATATTAATTACGTACGTCTATTAATTATGTACTATCAGAATGCACCTTTCGACACTTTGGACTGCTGAGACCCATTGGACCGTTGAAGAATCTTTAAGATCACCAAGACCCCAAAATACCCCGAAGACCCTTAGATACCATGAAGAACCAGAGGACCCAAAATACTCTGAGGATGCAAAAGACCCTGGGGACTCAAAAGACCCCGAGGACAGCCTCATTTAAAAACATCTATTTCAAATAAAATACTGAATTCGGTTTTATAAAGAGGACGTCATGTGTCACGCGTGTCTATGAAAGTGGGGTTGTACAAAATGATGAAAGACTACAAAAGCACCCCACAAAATACACCACACAAACACGTCCTGGCGAGGGTCTGCAATCTCGGATTTCTCTTTCTTGTTTACTAGGACGTGCCCGTACGTGGGTGCCCGTACGTGCGTGCAAAAAAACATGCGTGCAAACAACAACAACAAAAAAAAACTTTGAAACCACGTGGCAGTAACGACCACAGAACCCCCCCCCCCCTCTATTTACATGAAATGGTTTGGTCCATTCGCAACGACCACAGAACCCCCCCCTCTATTTACATGAAATGGTTTGGTCCATTCGCAAAGCCAAAGCGAACGGCGAACGGCTAAATCGCCATAGCTCGGTAACTACTTCTCCGATTAATATGAAACCTTGAAAAGGCACATCCTCAGGTCCCCAGCAATATACCTGGCAAGTTTCAAGTATATCGGACCCGTGGTTGTCGAGAAACAGCGGTCACAGACACACAGACACACACACACAGAGATTACTGGAATTTTTGATAGATGGCTTGTGATACCGGGTCACCAATACGATGCATATTTATATAGAGAGGATTGGGGTCTACCCGATAGGCCATGGCTTGTGATACCGGGTTCCACCAGGTCACCAATACGATACACATTTATATAGAGAAACTTGGGGTCCACCCCATACCCCACACTTGGGACCCTTAAGGCTATGATTTTGTTTTCTCTCTTTTTTTTACGATGCAAAACCAACACCCAGAGTGCAACCATCACTGTTCAACTCAGTGATTCAGGAATACATAGAAGTCAAACAGGCACTTCTCAAATTATATCTAATGCTAGCGGAAACCCGTGAGATATAAGCTGCAATATCTTGACACAACTGAAGGTAAAGTGAAATGCAGGTGTAATAACTAAGTGCACACATTTATTATTGGAAACTGAGATTTTGGTTGCAGAGTTATCCTGCTTTGAAATTATGTCAAGCTTGCTTGCTCGTTGTGTTGAACAAAAGGGATGTATAAAAAAGAATTGACGCAAGTGAGATTTGAACTCGGGACTTGCAAGTTCAACAGGTTTGTGAACAGCAGAGCCATATGGTCAAAAACCATTAAACGTGAAAACAAAGTAGATACACAAGGTGTTTATCGTATAATCTGATGTGCACAAAACTAAAATGGCTGCCCGAAAGGGGTGGAATGCGTGTTTTGTTGGTGTAACCCTCAAGGTCGGGGGAGGCTTACCCTTGGTGATCGCTTTGGGATCTCTGATGTCTGGTTTATTCTGATAGAGAAATGAAACTTTCCAATCTTTTAGTCCCCCTCTGTCGAATCAAGTAAGAATAATTGGAGTAGCCATTCAATCGGAATTCATCGGATACCATCTGACAATCCAAAGGTAAAGGTTGCAAATAGCAGGAAGAGGTCCCTCAACATTGATGATCTGTCTCTTCTACAGTACAATTCCTGTGAAAGTTTAGGTTCCCCGACATTGATGATCTGCCTCTTCTACAGTACAAATCTGGTGAAGGTTAGGTTCCCCGACATTGATGATCTGCCTCTTCTACAGTACAATTCTGGTGAAAGGTTAGGTTCCCCGACATTGATGATCTGCCTCTTCTGCAGTACAAATCTGGTGAAAGGTTAGATTCCCCGACATTGATGATCTGCCTCTTCTACAGTACAATTCTGGTGAAAGGTTAGGTTCCCCGACATTGATGATCTGCCTCTTCTACAGTACAAATCTGGTGAAAGTTTAGGTTCCCTGACATTGATGAAATGCCTCTTCCACAGTACAATTCTGGTGAAAGGTTAGGTTCCCCGACATTGATGATCTGCCTCTTCTACAGTACAATTCTGGTGAAAGGTTAGGTTCCCCGACATTGATGATCCGCCTCTTCTACAGTACAATTCTGGTGAAAGGTTAGGTTCCCCGACATTGATGATCTGCCTCTTCTGCAGTACAAATCAGTTGAAAGGTTAGGTTCCCCGACATTGATGATCTGCCTCTTCCACAGTACAATTCAGGTGAAAGGTTAGGTTCCCCGACATTGATGATCTGCCTCTTCCACAGTACAAATCAGGTGAAAGGTTAGGTTCCCTGACATTGATGATCTGCCTCTTCCGCAGTACAATTCAGGTGAAAGGTTAGGTTCCCTGACATTGATGATCTGCCTCTTCCACAGTACAAATCAGGTGAAAGGTTAGGTTCCCCGACATTGATGATCTGCCTCTTCCACAGTACAATTCTGGTGAAAGGTTAGGTTCCCCGACATTGATGATCTGCCTCTTCCACAGTACAATTCAGGTGAAAGGTTCGGTTCCCCGACATTGATGATTTGCCTCTTCCACAGTACAAATCTGGTGAAAGGTTAGGTTCCCCGACATTGATGATCGGCGGCCTCTACCACAGTACAATTCTGGTGAGACTTCCGGTCCCTCTCCATTGATGATCTGCCACTTCCACAATACAATTCTGATGAAACGTTAGGTCCCTCGCCATTGATGAACTGCGGCCTCTTCTACAGAACAATTCTGGTGAAAGGTTAGGTTCCCCGACATTGATGATCTGCCTCTTCTACAGTATAAATCAGGTGAAAGGTTAGGTTCCCTGACATTGATGATCTGCCTCTTCCGCAGTACAATTCAGGTGAAAGGTTAGGTTCCCCGACATTGATGATCTGCCTCTTCCACAGTACAAATCAGATGAAAGGTTAGGTTCCCCGACATTGATGATCTGCCTCTTCCACAGTACAATTCTGGTGAAAGGTTAAGTTCCCCGACATTGATGATCGGCCTCTTCCACAGTACAATTCAGGTGAAAGGTTAGGTTCCCCGACATTGATGATTTGCCTCTTCCACAGTACAAATCTGGTGAAAGGTTAGGTTCCCTGACATTGATGATCTGTGGCCTCTACCACAGTACAATTCTGGTGAAACTTCTGGTCCCTCTCCATTGATGATCTGCTTCTTCCACAATACAATTCTGATGAAACGTTACGTCCCTCGCCATTGATGAACTGCGGCCTCTTCTACAGTACAATTCTGGTGAAATGTTAAGTCCCCCAACAATGTCAACATTGGAGACAGACACAACAGCCACTGCTGGGACTTCAAACACAAATAATCGGGTCTGGTTGATATATCTTCTGAACAACAGGGGCACCACAACCTGGACTGAATTCAACATTCTGACTCGGAATGATTTCCCCATTAACCCTGACACCGTGGGCTACTTGCCTACCATCAATTCAACTGCCACGGAGATGTCCCACTGTATTTGAAATGCTTAACCAGTCACTAAATATCGGGCAAGAACTACAACTACCCAACATTGTGTGTGTATATGTGTTTGATCAGGTCATGTATGCTAAAGCAGTCGAGATCACCTGGAAGCACACAGGTACAAAATATCGTGAATTCTGGGAGATGGGCGATTTTCATACAGTCCTGAACTTCAGTCACGTGAAAAAGTAAGTACACCCCATGTAAAGTTTTGACTTTTTCAACATATTTCAACATACAGCTATTTGATCTTCATTTCAACAAAATTAATAGATAAAGGTGATATAATAAAACAAATATCATGAAACATTTACATTTTGTAGTCCATTGTATAATTTAAATAAACATAAATGCAAATTTCGCATGTGGAATAAGTAAGTACACCCTTGGCTCTAATAGGTGGTATCTGTCAACCCTCGACTCTGATTCTGCAACTGGACCTGACAGCATCAGCCCACGGGTCCTAAAATCCTGTTCTTCCGCTCTTTCACTCCCTCTCTCTGTTCTCTTCGCCCTCTCTTTTGCTTAAGGTCAACTGCCATCTGCTTGGAAATCAGCCAACATCACCGCTTTGCACAAAAAAGGTGCAAAAACAGATCCTAGCAACTACAGACCAATCAGCCTTCTCCCAATTATCAGCAAAGTCATGGAATCCATCATTGCTTCGGATATGAAATCTTTCCTCTTCTCCAATGGCTTGATCTCTGATCATCAATTTGGTTTCAGACCAGGTCACTACTCTGGACATGCTGCTTCTGCTGTCTCAACAATGGATGGAGGTCCTCAATGCCAAACAGGAAATTAGAGCTGTCTCCCTCGACATATCACGTGCCTTCGATACGGTCTGGCACCCCGCTCTGCTCACCAAACTCTCCGCCTTTCGTATCCATGGAAATCTCCACGCGTGGCTGGCGGACTTCCTCTCTAGTCGTAGTCAACGTGTGGCCCTGAATGGTTTTCTCTCATCTCCTCTTCCTGTTCAGGCTGGAGTTCCCCAAGGCAGTGTTCTGGGACCTGTGCTTTTTCTGGTCTTCATCAATGATCTCTCTGACTCTCTTGAAAATCCTCTCTATCTCTTTGCTGATGACTCCACTCTCTGCCGCTCCATTCCTCATCCCTCAGATCGGCAGTCTGCAGCCTCCTCACTCTCTGCAGACCTGGACAAAATCACAGACTGGGCAAACAATTGGAACATGTCTTTCAATCCTGACAAATCTCACACTCTTACGATGTCTCTCCGAAAAGACCGACTGGACAACCCTCCCATCTACTTTCTGAATAATCCTCTCCAAGAAGTTCTGTCACTCAAGCTTTTGGGTCTCACTATCTGCCATGATCTTTCCTGGGAAAACCACATTTCTAACCTGGCCTCCAAAGCCAGTCGCCGACTGGGCATCCTCCGTCGTGCGAAGTCCTTCCTTGGCACACCTGAGCTCCTCACCACATACAAGGCTTTCATCCGCAGCTCAATGGAGTACTGCTCTCCCCTCTGGGCTGGTGCTCCTGCCTCACACCTAGCTCGTCTTCACGCTGTTGAAACCAAAGCGTTCAGAATCATTGGAATCTCCCGTGATGACGCTATCTCCGAGGGCCTTTCACTTAATCACCACAGGCAGGTTGGTGGTCTTTCCGTCTTCTACCGACTCCTCTCCGGCCTTGCTCCCCCAGCTCTCTCTGGGCTCTGTCCCCCAAATATTCCTGCAGGTCGCACAAGATCTGCCTGCAACCCTCTTATGGTTAAACTGCCAAAATCAAGACTCTCTGCTCACCTTCACTCCTTCATTCCTCTTTTCTCCCGCCTCTGGAACAAACTCCCTCACTCTCTTCAATCCCACTCCTCCCTCCAGGTCTTTAAAACGGCTGTTCACCACCATCTCTTATCTTCCCCAATCCAAAACCTTGATCTATTCTACCCCCGCTAATTTCACCACAAATCCACTTTTTTGAGGTGACTTTTGACTTCTTTCCTGGAAGTCCGTGGTGTCCTTGCGTTTTATAACTATCCTGCCTCCCCCCAGGCCCTCTCCCTCCAAAAACATCTCCCGATGTCCCTGCTCTCAAATGTTGTGTTTCTGTGCTTCCTCCCCTTCTCGCCCCATCTTGTCGACCGCTCCCCTTTTTATATACTTTGTTTGCTTGTTTGTTTGATTTGTTTGTTTGATCAATGTTAGCTCTTTCACAAGCCTCGACTCTGTATACAAAAAATAAAAAAATAAAAATTGCCCCCTTTGGCAGAAACAACCTCCAGCAGGCGTTTCTTATAACTGTCTACCAGTCTCTGACATCGACTGGGAGAAATTTTTGCCCACTCCTCCATGCAGAATTCTTTCAGCTGTGCGATGTTTGAGGGGTTTCTTGCATGCACAGCTCATTTCAAATCCCCCCACAACATCTCGATGGGATTTAGATCCGGGCTTTGACTTGGCCATTCCAGAACCCTCCATTTCTTTCTTTTCAGCCATTCCTTGGTGGATTTACTGGTATGTTTAGGGTCATTGTCATGTTGCAAGGTCCACCTTCGGTTGAGCTTCAACTTTCCGACAGGTGGCCTCACATTATCCTCAAGCACCCTCTGGTACAATGAAGAATTAATAGTGGATTATATGATGGTGAGCTGCCCCAAACCATAATATTTCCACCACCATGCTTTACAGTTGGTATCAGGTTCTTGTGGTCAAATGCTGTCTTTGGTTTTCGCCAAACATGTCTTCTGGTACTGTGTCCAAATAGCTCTACCTTTGACTCATCTGTCCAGAGCACATTGTTCCAGAAGTGTTGGTCTTTGCCTTGGTGTTCATTGGCAAACTTTAGTCTTGCCCTGATGTTCTTTCTGGACAGCAAAGGTTTCCCCCTGGCACACCTCCCATGTCGATCAAATTTGTGCAGCCTCTTTCTAATGGTAGACTCGTGCACTTTGACATCAACAGTGGCAAGAGCTACCTGTAGGTCCCATGATGACATTCTGGGGTTCTTAGAGACTTATTTCAGCATCTTGCGGTCTGCTCTCGGGCTGAACTTGCTGGGGCGGCCTGGCCTGAACAAGTTGGCAGTTGTTTGAAATCTTCTCCACTTGTAGATGATCTTCCGGACAGTCGAATGATTGATTTCACATTGTTTGGAGATCTTTTTAAATCCCTTCCCAGACCCGTAGGCATCTATGACCTTCTTTCTGAAGGCCTCAGAGAGGTCTTTTGATCTCGGCATGGTGACGCCGCACACTTCAACAACAAAGAGCAAACCAAACTAAATGTCTGAGGTTTAAATAAGACAGGTTCCTCCAAGATCCTCTCTAACGATGTTCTAATCATTTGCACCTGAGCTGGTGCACCTGATTCAAATTTTAGGTATTTGAAGTAGTGATAAATGTTGGGGTGTACTTACTTTTTCCACATGCGAAATTTGCATTTATGTTTATTTAAATTATACAATGGACTACAAAATGTAAATGTTTCATGATATTTGTTATATTATATCACCTTTATCCATCAATATTGTTGAAATGAAGATCAAATAGCTGTATGTTAAAAAAGTCCAAACTTTACATGGGGTGTACTTACTTTTTCACGCGACTGTATCTAAGAACCATCGGTAAGCAGTTCCAGGATGCATGTCTGAGAAGATTGTCCGTGGAGTCTGGGTTCATCGCCAAGGGTTATGTTCAGGCCATGATATATAATCGGTCAGATTATGCCAGTATAATCGGTCAGTGAGACTACACAATCTGCGTACGAGGCATACTGTATATCTGGTTAGCATGTAAGGAGTTCATTCCATGGTTGCATGTTACCCACATTGCTGGCATTCAATGCTTGGAGGATCCTATTCAGTTCATAAATGTGGCTTCTCATGACAAAAATCAAGCAACCTTTCACAGAGTCCTTGACAACTCAAGCATTACACAAATTCTCCATCACTTTTAGACATTTCTCAGCCATTTATGAGATGACAGTAATGGATATCTGGCAGCATTCTAGATGTCATTTGTGGATATTATGCACACCATGGGGCTCCTCTGGGCATCTAAGGAGGGTGACTGGATGTTACAACAGATTAATCCGTGCAATGGACCCACTTGGACATTCACCCATGACAAGATATATCATGCACGTTACACCGCTGTTTACTGCACACAGATGACCGACTTGTCATTAGCCAACCAGATGTTGTGGTGTTGTCATGTGGTGTTGTACATATAATGTATGCTGGAGGGGGTGTGGCCAGGAGGAGGAGGAGTTCTGGATGAGAGGACGGAGCGTGGAAAGGAATTGTATGGAATGTGCGTCCGATGTTGGGTTGAATAAAACTGTTGGAGATTATTGAATTTCTCATTCTTGGAATACTTTACAACAAAAAGAACTGGCGACGAGGATGGGATTGAACCTGAATCCACCGACACCTTTTCTGCAAAACCCGGGTGAGCCTTCGATGCCTTTTACGACCTGGATTCGTGTCTTTGAAAACTTCGTGCTGGCGATACAGGAGAATACACTTGCTGATGCGAGAAAGCACGCACTTTTGATACATTGCTTGGGCACTGAAGGTCAGAGACTCTTCTATACATTAACAGTAGCTGATAATAGCTATGAGACTGCACTTGTGGCCCTGAGGAATTTTTTTGTCACAACAGTTAATGTCGTGGCAGAACGATATAAATTTCGGCAATGTGGTCAGGAAAATGGCGGCGAGTTACGTCACAATACATTGCTTCATTAAGGGAGATGGTCGTCACATGTGAGTTTGCAGAGCTGGCAGACGAAATGATCCGGGACCAGCTGGTCGAGAAAACAAATTCACCTCGGATTAGAGAGCGGTTACTGCTAGAAACGGGACTGACATTACAGAAAGCTATAACCATCGCTAGACAGACTGAGTCGGCAATGGCGGAGGCCAAGATCATAGGCCAAGGGGCTGCTAGCACCATACAGGCCAAACATACACCCTGTGCAGACATAGGATTTGCAGACTCGCTACCTACTTCAGAGCCAAACCTGGAGGATGATGTTGAGGTTGTTGCACTCACATCGACCCTCATTGCTGTGACAACTGAATAATTCAAAACTGCCTGTATTTCCTGCCCTGTTCAAGCAAAGCTGCGGGAAATGCTTACAAAGCGCTGGCCGAAAACGTCGAAAGGCCTGGATCCTGATCTCCTTCCTTACTTTAGATTGCAAAGTGAACTGTCATTACAAGAGGACTGCATGATGAGAGTTACTCACCGCCATCTTGTCCCGGATGCACGACAACCACATTTCATCAAATTAGCGCAAGACACCCACCAGGGCATAGTGAGGACAAAGCAGCGGTTAAGGGATCTGTACTGGTGGCCGGGAATTGACGCGCACGTAGAGTCCGCAATCAAAGCTTGCATTACTTGTCAGCAGCACGACAAGACAGCTGTGACACACGCATCACCATTGCAGCCGGTTCCTTATCCTCACGCAGCGTGGGAGAAACTGGCAATCGACATAGTGGGGCCCTTCGATTCTGCACCACTGGACTGTCTCGCTATCACACTCATCGATTACTTTAGCAAATGGCCAGAAGTTGCCTTCACCTCCCAGGTCACTTCCACTACAGTGATCAAGTTCCTGTCATCTGTCTTCAGCAGAGAAGGTAACCCAAAAAAGTTGATATCCGACAATGGTTCACAATTCACCTCTCAGGAATTTGAAACCTTTCTGAAAGACAGACATTACATACAGAAAGTCAGCCGTCTACGACCCGCAAGCGAATGGAGAAATAGAACGATTCAATCGAAGCTTAAAAGAAAGCTTGCTCATTGCTAACATCAAGGGGAAGGACTGGAAAACATTCACAACGGACTTTCTTCAAACATACCGGGCAACCCGACATGCCACAACACAGCGATCACCTGCTGAACTGCTTCATGGGATAGAGATGCCCACCGAGCTGCATGTATCTGGGTTACAGATGCCAAAGGCCAACACACCATCACGCCAAGGCACAGCACTCACGGTACAAGAGAAGCAGAACAAGCAAAAGGCGTACACCGACAAACGGCAGGGGGCAAAGGATGTGAACCTTGAATGTGGCTCCTTCGTCCGAGTGAGGAAACCTGGCATCCTCCGAAAGGGACAATCTAAATTTTCAGCGCCTCTCCAAGTTATGGAGCGAAGAGGATCTCACACGTACAAACTGTCCGATGGACGGATTGGGAATGCTTCTCATTTAGCATCTGCTTGTCAAGGGAATGAAAGAGACGAGACCGAGCAACCACTCCTTCCTGGCACCACCGCACCACCAGCTCAAGACACACCAGAACCTGTGCCGGTCGGCCGGGATGCCAGAGATCGGAGACCTCCAGTCTGGACACGAGATTATGTGATGATGTAATCTAAAGTTCTTAGAGAGTAAGAAAAAGAAGCTATGATAAACTGTTACCATGTCTATTATTACTTGTTTTATGGTTAATCCACGCTGTGGTATTACTACATTTCATCTTCTAGTTAACTATATATATTGTTGGTCACTGAGTTATGGTATGCATGTAGTTAAAGAAAGGGGGACATGTGGTGTGAATAGAAGGTACGCTAGAGGGGGCGTGGCCAATAGGAGGAGGAGGAGTTCCGGATGAGAGGACGGAGCGTGGAGAGGCTTGGAACGGGAAGTGCGTTCGATGTTGGATTGAATAAAACCGTGGGCCTTACTGAATTCCTC
This sequence comes from Myxine glutinosa, assembly GCF_964187855.1. Classification (NCBI taxonomy): domain Eukaryota; kingdom Metazoa; phylum Chordata; class Myxini; order Myxiniformes; family Myxinidae; genus Myxine; species Myxine glutinosa. Next base: position 2,190,358 of record NC_136266.1, read on the forward strand.
ATTATTGGAGTACGTTACGACACAACAGATGTAAGTAGTGTATATATGTTGCTTCTGGGACACTCTCATTTTTCCCATTGACTTACATGTTAATTTTTCCCCTCCCTCATTGCCCCTAAACACCTCTATTTCTCTCACCCTGTTCTTTACGAACCTTCTAACCTTTTGACATGTTATCCTTATTCATTAGACCACTTAAACAATGGTCCTTCTGTGTGAACCTGTGATCCTTCTGACCTTATGGACCTTTTAACCTTTTACTCTTAATATCATCTGGTGAATCATCTTTGACCCACTCAAACATCGATCCTACAAATATTTGTTTATGCGTGGGAAATAATTTAATTCTCTTGCCACTCTCTTCACCATCTAATATATTAACAAAAAAGATGTTTGAGTTTGGTTCTTTATTAAGATATTTTAACTGAGCTAAGATAAAATGGTAAACCTCCCTCAATGTTCTTGTTTGAGCGCCTCCAGTGCCACATACCATTTTTAAATTAAAGTATATATTTTCCTGGCAACCATCAAAGTTTTCCGTCCACTCAAAAATATTTCCATCTTTTTTACCCAATTCACCGGTATTTAAATTAATTCTCTTATTTGTTTTGTAAATTTTTTTACCAGTTGTCTTTTCAATTATACCTATTTGATATTTTTCACATTCGTTATGTTTACCATTTATATACCAAGGTTGATTACACCTCCACTCTTTAGTCTGGTTGGTACTTGGTTCTATCATTTATATAATTGTAAAAAGGCGGCGGTAGCCCGTTAAAATCCCTAACCCCCCTTTTTAACTTATCACTTATATACTTATATAACCATAAAGGAGACTATCAATTCCATTTTCTAAAATAAACCTCTTATCATCAAAAGCCCCCAATGCTTTCTTATTCACCTCTTCTGAATATAATTTATGTTTATAACTTCTTATTCCATTAATCTTTCTAAACTCTTCTTTCTTTGTTGTTAAACAGTTATAATAATCCTTAAAGTTTATTGTTTCTTTAACGACATTTTTCTTTATGCCTTTTAACTTCTTATCAGTTTTTTCAACGTTATTCACAATGTATTTATAAGCATAAGCCTTAGACCTCAATCCCACAAATTCACTCATGACATTTCCTCCTAATTCATCCTTAAACTTTCCAATCACCTTTTTATTTTTAGAAGAGAACAACTCACTCTCTGGACTGTAATTACTAGTGTCATAGATATTAATGTCCTTTTTCATGTCTGAATAAACATCATCAGTATTAATTTGCAAAATAAAACTATCTGTATCCATATAAAGTAGATTAACATCATTTTGATATTTCTTCCTCAAGTTATTATAAAAATAATCATACATTAATGACTTTGATAAATCAAGAATTGTTGTTCCAATATAAATAGGTTTGTCCATTTTAATACTCTCTTTAATCAAATGGATCGCACAAAAGTTCTCAGTAAAGACCTCAGCTCTAGTAAAACTCGGTCTATTAATTAATTTTGATGCTTGTTTCCAAGATGTTGATAGTCTGATATTTTGTCTTTTTCTCACATTTTCCATGGTCTTACCAAAGACCGCATTATTCATCAATTTATAAAAGTCTTTCTCAAAATCTGTTTTTGACTCTGTTCTTCTTTGTGTATTAAAATCAATGTACCCCTTCAACCAATGACTTTGATTGAACTTTAGAACCCTATGGATCTTCTCTACTCTTAGACCTTTTGATAAATATTGTCGCAAATTTCTTTGGTGTAGAACATAATTTTTCTTGTTATATAATGTAGTAAGTAATTTTTCTGTTGATTCACCTATATTAAATGATTGTTGATAATCACTTAACCACTCCTTCTTTGGACTTTCCTTTTCACAAGCAAATGGGAGATCTTTGTGTAGGTTATGAAGTTCCTCTGGATATTTCAAATCGACCTCAAAATAATAACCAACCTTTGAATCATCCAATTCTTTTTGTGTAGAGATACATACATCTTGTAAAACCTTTTTGTAATCTTTTTCCTTTACCCATCTAAGTTTTCCATAAGGAAGAGCCTGAGACATTGCCCAGCCATACAGGTTGTTCGCATCATAATACATCAAGTAGGAGCTCTCTACCGATGGATTATAATTTGGAATGTACTTGTTATTTGCTTTAGCATATCTCTTTGAACAGACTTGTGAAATTCCTCCTCTCTTTGCCTTTTCAATCATCAAAAGCATATCAACATCGGTTATCAAATCCAAAGCTTGTTTTGTCATTTTTAACATCGCGCTCCAAGCCAATCCAGGAGCAGTGTAATAGTGAGCAGGATCCAATCCATATCCAGAATGACAGATTGTTCTGAAAGCCTCAAACACATCAGCCAACAAAAGCACATCAGTTTTGAGGTACAAATCGTGATACTCACCAAGATTCTTAATGTTATATTTTTTCCAAACATTTTGTGCGTGTACATAATCTTTATCAGATATATGACTATTATTTAATTTGTTATAGAAATTTTCTTTTAAAGGAAGTTGTGTTTCATTGAATCTCTCAAATGAGTCCATATAGTCATAGGGGTAAATTCCCTTTTGTGTTAGAAAATCTTTATCTAAAAAATACTCTGAAAGACATGGAAACTCTTTTAGATTTTGAACCAAGTTAGCCAATGGACTTGCCATGAATTTAAATGTATCAAGAAATCTGATATGAGTAATAGGAGATGTGTGAATTGTTTTTGTGAATGAAATGTATTTCTGATCCGTGTTTGGAATTGCTGAGATACTTCCAGAAGTCTTTGAGAGTTCCTTGATAAATAGATGTGTATCATAATGAGCGTTGTTATGAAGAAAGACAGGAATGAAAGAGGGGAGTTGCTAATTAATATTACAACTTTGATGAGCCGGACCTCTATATTTACCAGTGAGATGACAATGGTCTCTAACCTTTAGACCTTTATCAATTTTCTCCTCACAAATATGACAGACATTGTTTTTTATAAATTCCCTTTTTTCTTTACTTGTTAAGGACATTGGTTTATTGGTTTCTCTCATTATCTTGGTTAATCGAACACAGTCTTTTTCTAGTCGTTTCACAAACTCCTCTGGGGTATTTGAGCCTCTATACATCTCTAACTTGTTATATTTATCACCAACGGATGATTTGATATAATAACAAAAACCACAAGGAGTATGTTTTTGATATTTATTTGTGTATGATTCTTTTGGATCTGGAGAAGCAGTATCAATTTTTTCTAAAATACTTTCAAAATCAGCATATATAACAAATGGATGTTTTATTGTTTTCTTTTCATCTTTTAATGTGATCTTTGAGTCTTTTTTAGGCATGTTGATTACCGTTGATTTATGTTCACCACAATAATTTGAATGTTTATCTAATCTTTCTTGTGTATGGAAGAAGTTAAGACAACGCATACAAATATATATTTTATTTGTTCTTTTACATACTTGTGGTTTTATTAATTTTGTAATATCTTTGATGTATGTATAATGTGAATTTTCGTCTGAATTAAAATATAGAAGATTAATATGAGTTTGTTTACAATTGTCAGAAAGCTTTAAAACTTGAATGTTGTTTGTTTCTGTTAGACCATAAACATTAACTGATAAATTATTCAACTTTTCAAATTTAGGAATATCATTTAAAGTCATCGGAAACTTTAGATCTTTCGTATTTAATGTATTCTCATATTTTTTATAATGAGATACTCTTTCATCATGAAAATGTGGAGGATGTAAGTGTGCTAGAATAGACCAGAGAAAACATTTATTGTCTTTATTTTTGATATTGATAACTGCTTTTCTATTTTTGATAACACTGGGTAAATCAATGTAAGAAGAAGCTTTTAGAGGATCTGATTTAAGAATATGAATGTCTATGTAAATAATTTTTCCTATATTGAATCCACTTCCTACGATTGAATTATCCACATCTTGCTCTTGTTTAATAAGTTCATCATAATAATAATAATAATAATTCATTTATTTTGTATAGCGCTTTTCCAGAAGCCCAAAGGCGCTTTGACAGAGTGGCAAACATAATGCATAACATAAGTCATAATCAAAGACTCCTGATGTTTTAAAATCTTGATATGAAGATATAAAGTGTGGCTCAGTTCTCATGTATGGTGTATCTATAACTCCTTCGTCCTTTGTCATTTCTAATTTTACTCCCATATAAAATTTAAGTGGTTTCATTTATTTTAGTGTTTTTTCAATCAACGTTTGAACAGCAGGTTTAACTATTTCTACAGCATCAACTATAGACTCTGGTTCAGGAGGTTTGAAGTTAAAGACTCTTATTTTAATATGTCCTTTGAATGCACCATCAGAGTTTTTAATAGTAAACAATTTTGACAAGTGTTTGTTAGTTTTAAGATGGGCTTTAAACCCCTTCTTGAGGATGGTTGTTTTACAGACCTTACAATGTTTTGTTTTAGGTGGAAGAGGGGAAAGTTTGTTAAGAATGTTGTATGTATGTTTTGCGGTGAGAATATGTTGTTTATAATATTTTACTTCCTTCTCGCAAGTATCACAATAAACCATATTTATAGCGTGAGAAAACGTGGTGTTTTATATATATCGCTGTGCTTAAAATAAAACACTTTTGAGCTTTACAGCTCCGTTTTATATATATCGCTGTGCTTAAACTAAAACACTTTTTCACTCAGAATCATCGAAGTCATAACTATCACATGAATACTCAGAATCATACTCAGAGTCATCAATAAAGCTACTCTCATAACTATCATTTGAGCACAAACTATTAGTATCATAACTATCATCTGTGTTCAATGAAATACTATCATCACCATCGTCCGAGTTCAATGAAATACTATCATCACTATCGTCCGAGTTCAATGAAATAGTAAAATCTTCACTGCTGTAATGACTCATATTTAATTAGCAGAAAAAACCTTTCCATCTATACCAATATACTTTCTTTCATTAACGGATTCAATCTCTACATTTTTAATATCAAAAGTTATCTTTAAATAATCTCTAACTATCATAGAATGAAATGACATTTCACCAGAAATATTAACATCATTCATTTTACTTAGATCTACACCCTTTGGATTATTAAAGTAAATACAAATTTCTCCACGAGTATTGTTGATGGTCTTATCATTCTTTTTCAAAGTATTGTGGTCAATCACTTTTTCAAGCTTTGAATAAATTGCCAGGAGTAGAGGAGAAACTTTTGTTAGATTTACTTTAATGGATGTCTTTCCAGGTATAGTTAGAGCTCTTCCTTTAAATGAAATAGGGGGGCTCATGTTATTTTCCATAACTGGTTTTACCCAAAAATTTCCATATTTATCTTTGTTCAATTTAACATCTTTGACATATTTTTCTATATCTTCCACCGAAGTAGAGATTGATTGAAATTTGTCTTTTGTGCTTTGAAACATTGTATTTATTAATGAATAAACTTGCGTTTAGTTTAAGTAAAAATTTACTATATAAATATGATAAGTTCTGAAGGATATTTAGAATTTCCAGACTCTCCATATGATAAATTAGAGAATTGTCCGGCTTGTGATAGAATAGGGCTTAATAATGAGGGTTCATATAAACAATGTATTTTCTGTGATTTAATTTTAATTAATGATAATAAAAAATATTAAAAAATATATAACTCTTTTAAATTAGAACCAAAAATGAATTACTTTACAAGATTATTAAGAGAGATGAATGTTAAGTATTGTGATGATAATACACCATTTCTTTCAAGGGAAGAGACTATTTGTATTGAGGAAATGTATAAGGGTTTAATGATATTTATTATTCAAAATAATTTTAATGGAAATGTTAATACAAGATACTATATAAATAAAATAATGAATTATTTTGAAATTAAACCCGAACTCAGGATAAAATATAGAGTTTCTAAAATAGCTCAAAAAAAGTTAGATGACTTGTTTTCCAAATATATAAATGAATGATTTTTTACCCGTTTGGGAAAATAAGATAAAATTTAATAACCATAAAAACATTCCAAATTCATTGAGATGTCTAATAGTTGGTTCAAGCGGATGTGGGAAAACCTGTTTACTTTTAAAGATGCTCCTTGGTCCTAATTTTTTAGATTATGATAATTTAATAATTTTTACAAAGTCAAGTTTTCAACCCGAGTATCAACTACTCTCACAGGGTTTTAATGCGGGTCTTAAAAAGGAAGACATTATCGGTTTATTTAAACTTCAAAACAAACTAAATGATTATAATATTGAAGATATAATACAATTATTTTGTGATACACAGAAATCAAAATCGAAACCAAAACCCATAACTTGTATTCTCAGTGATAATACGGATGATATACCTTCACCTCAAGATTTAGATAAATCAAAAAAGAACCTCGTCATCTTTGATGATTGTGTTAATGAGAGAAACCAAACAGTAATGGATAGCTACTATACAAGAGGGAGACATTCTTCTTGTAATTGTATATATCTTAGTCAATCATATTTTCAACTCCCTCGACGCTCAATAAGAAACAATGCCAATACTTTTATTTTATTTAAGTTAAATTCAATAGATGTAAATAATTTTTGGAGAGATAATTGCTCTATGTTATGTAGTAAAAAAGAATTTGAAAATTATATGAAACACACGATTGAAAAATATAAATATATTGTTGTGAAACAAGATGAGATATTAAAGAATGTATTTTTATTTTAAACATAATTACATATATAAATGACAACAATTATTATTAACCTTGTGGGTAAATCTGCTTCTGGAAAGAACTTTCATAAATCTAAACTCTTGAATAGTAAAAATGAAAAGATTGTAAGTTTTTTTTTAAAACACCCTATGATTCGTTTTGTGAGTACTACAACCAGAGCAAAGCGACCAGGAGAAGTAGAAGGGAAAGATTATTACTACATTTCAATGGAGGAACATATGCGATTGAGGAACGAAGGTCAAATATTTGAGGAGGTCTCTCTTGGTTCTACAAAATATTCACATTGTAAGAGTGAGTTAAATAAAGTAAAATCTAATGGTCTTGGGATTTTAGAAACTAATCCTGAAGGAATGAGACAAATTATTAAACAATTGTGTGGTGATGGAGTTAAGATTTTATCATTTGGTTTTGATATCGATGAGGAGACTCAACGCAAACGTATGAAAAGCAGAGATACAAGTATTAGTGAAGAAGAAATAACAACTCGTATTTATACCAATAAAGAATTTGATGAAATATTTAAAGAAAAGGATTTATTTCAACACATTTACTATAATGACAAAGAAAAGGAAAATTTTCCCATTGACCTTTACAATTCATGAAATGATATTTTTCAATAAATAAATACAGAAAATGAATACTGAAGAAAGAGCAAGAAAGTTTAAAGAACATCAAGAGTTGGTTTCAAAAGTTGTAAAGCAACAGGAAGAGATAAAGAAGAAACGGAGACAGAAACTAACTGGTGAAGAAGCCTTTGAAAGAAAACAAGAGAAATTTTTTAAACCGCTTTTAAAAACTCAACACCCTACAGTTCCCACGGTAGAATTTACTCCGAAAAAACTTCAAATGCTCAAAGATTTTAGTCAGATAACAAAACAAGAACTTGGAAAATTAGAATATAATGATGAAGAATTATTTCAGAAACTTGAGGAGGTAAATCAACCCCCTAATTATGTAGTGGAAGCTCTTCAAAACAATGAATATTTGGCAGATTCAAAAACCAGAGCAGGTCTCATTCCAACAGAAGAACCAGCAGTGTTTCATCTTGTGGAAGAAAAGGTATTGATATTTAATGATGAATTGATGTTCTTGAGTTCTACTCAACCAAATGTTAAATTAACTCCAAGATTAATGTTTCTTCTAACAAACCCCGGATTCAGCAGTTCAAAATATTTTGAGGAACCACTTGATATGGAAAGAGAGGAAGATAGGGTATATATTGAGTTGCTAAATGCACTTGATTATGGAGTTTCTGTTGCTGGTAAAAGTAAGAAGATTGAGAAGGAGAAACATATTATTGATGCTTTAAGTAAGCTTGGTTCGGGTGTTAGTTTTCTTCCAAATGACCCATCACAATTAGTTAATAGGCTATTATTGTTGCTAGGTAGTAAGAAGGCTGGAAACAACTATTGTTTTAATGAATCCTCAGCCATTTTAGATCAGTTGATGAATATGAAAATAATTAATAAATGTCAATACAAAGATATTTTATTAGATATTAAATAAGATTAGAAGCACAATTCTTAGTTTTAATTTCACAACGAGCGATTACACAGCTTCATTCCCTTACCCACTACAACTTGACCCCCTTACCTCATATGAGGCATCTTTGTTGTCAATGGAAACTTACAATACCCTTTTTAATATCACAGAGAAAAACAACAAGTTTAGTTATAATCCAGGACGTGGATATAAAACTATAACCTTTTCACCTGGAGCTTACGAGATTTCTCAAATATCTTCAGAAGTCTCTCGCCTTATGAAAGAAAAAGGTGATGAACCAAAAAATATTGTAATAGATATTCAAAAACACACTTCAAAATCAACTATTAAACTTAAAAATAATTATAAAGTTGATTTCACGATTGAAAATTCGTTTAGAGAGCTATTGGGTTTCTCTTCAAAAAAGATTGAAAATAATGGGACGTTTTACAGTGATAATGTTATCCAAATATCCTCCGGTATAAATTCAGTATTAATTCATTGTGATTTGATTGATGGTGCTTATAACGATGGAATAAGAACAAATACAATATTTTCATTCAGTGCATACTCAACCCTGATTGGTTATAAATTTAATATGGAACCAAAAAATCTTGTCTATTTACCTGTCAGGAAAAACCATATACAGAGTAAATTTTAGGATAACCGACCAAGATAATCGTATGATATCCTTTAATGATGAAATTATATCCATCAGAATTCACCTACGTGAAGTTTTTCAATAAATAAATAATGGTTATTGTGAGAAAACATGAGTTGGGAAAATATAAAATAATTACAGGGGAGGGCATGTACCTTTCACCATACTATACAAGGTATGTGGGTAAAGGATACTATAAACCTAAGAGACAACGAGGTGTAGGTCATCAATTTCGAAATAAAGGAGATGGGATAATTGATACTCTAATGGGTATTGGTTCAACCATCCTTAAACATAAAGACCTAATTGGTTCAACTGCTTCTGCCGTGGGCTCCGTTGCGGGTGCTATAAAGAGTATAAAAGATGCTCAAAAGGAGTCTCATAAATTACAAGCAATCAAAGAAATAAAAAAAGGTAAAACTCAACTATCTTCACAAGAACGACAAAAAATCATTAAAATACTTGGGTCAGGGTTTCAACGATTTTAATACTATATAAATACAAGTATGGAAGCGATTGATAGTATCTATGATTTGGATGATACAATTATCATTTCAAACTCCACAAAAAAAGGAAGACTATTTTAAGGTAAATGCTATAACAGGAACAGACTGGAATTCAAACGGAACAAAAAGTTTTGAAATAAATAATCAACAAACTTACTTGAATATAGCTGATAGTTTCTTGCTGTGTAAATTTAAATTCACTAAGGCTGCGAATAATACTAATGCTACACTCGTAAATGATTTCTTCTGGAAAATGTTTGACAGTGTCCGCCTGTATATTGGAACACAAGAGGTTGAAGCGGTTGATTATGTCTCTGCTACATCTGAAATGATGAAATTTACACTATATTCGTTTAGTGATAGAATGGGTAAGGGAGCTGTTGAAGGTTTTATTCCTGATATGTCAACGGGTACAAATGCTGACCCCGGTTATAGTCAAAGGAAGGCAATGTATAATGATGACACAAAACCAGAGAATAGTTTTACCGTAGCAGTACCTCTGAAAGGTATATTTGGATTTTGTGATTATGACAAAGTTTTGTATGGTCTTAAAATTAGATTTCAACTACAAAGGAATGATAATGTAAATAGATTGCTTTTTGGGGCTCAAAATGCTTTTGGTGATAATAATAAATTTGTTATTAATGATTTGTGTTGGTATATCAGTGAATATACTCCTAATCTTAAAACGGAAGAGATGTTAAATAGAAGACTTAACTCAAAGAAACCACTAAATGTATCATACCTTAAAAGAAGATGTCAACACATTAAACTGGAACACACTACCTACACTTGGAATTTAGGTGTTCTTCAAGGAAAGCCACGATACCTATGGCTCATTTTTAAGAAACCAGATGGAGATGAAGGCACTGATAAGAATAATGCGCTGAGTGATAATGCTAAGGTGAAACAACTTCGGGTTTCTCTTGATGGCACATTTTATCCGCGAGATAGATTGGAAATTGATTGGGATAAAAATGATTATGCGGAAGCCTACAAGTCCTACCAAAAGGTGTGTGAAAGTAATGGTAATAATGATCCTATTTTGGATATGGTTGCGTTTCAAAAACTTTATACAATCTACGCAATTGACCTGAGTTCTCAAAAGGAAACTATAAAGTCTAATCGAGTGGATACTTCTCTATACATTGAAAGAGGGGAGAGTGAAGAGGTTAATGCATATTGTTTGCTTTTGGAGGAAACAGAATTACAGATTAATACAGATAATGGTGTTATGATTAATATCACATAGGTTTTTTCTCATAAATAAATGGTTGGGGTATATGTTAATCAAATCAATCTTAATAAATTAACATCTTGTATTCAAAATCAAAAGCCTTGTATTATTAATGTTAATACAATTCAAAGAAAAGGAGCTGTAAGAATTGATGTTTTACTCACACACACACACAAGTAAAAACACTAAATGATGTTGGATCTCTTAAAATTAAAATGACGAAACCTATGCTAAAGAAATATTCAATAGACGAGTCAAGAGGAGGATTTCTCCCGTTTCTAATTCCTTTATTTGCTGGTTTAAGTGCGGCGGGAGCATTGACTGGTGGTATTTCAGCAGCGGTAAAAACTGCTAACGAAAGGAAGGCACAACTAAAAGCTCAAAAAGAATTGGAAAGACATAACAAGGAGTTGGAGAAACAAATTAGTGGAAGTGGTGTAATTGTAGATTTTGCTCAAAAACTTGAAAGTCTACCTGATAAAGCTAGATTGTTGGTTGGAGATATGCTTTCCTCTATCGCTCAAGCGGGTGTTAAACTAACTAAACGGGGTAATGGATTGTATCTTTCTCATAAATAAATGGATAAATGGTTTAAACAATTTGGAAAGAATACAACGTCAAATATAGAACTAGCTAAGTATTGTAAAACACTAAAAATTGATAATGTGGTTATTTGTATGAGAGATGAATTAATACATATAAATAAGAATACAAGGAATATTATTATGAATTTAGACACACAGAATGGTTCTCATTGGGTTTGTATTCATAATAGTCAGGATAAATATTATTTTGATAGTTATGGTATGCCACCACCTGTTGAAGTAATACAATTCTTACAGAATGGTGTTTATCAAACATTTCAAGTTCAAGAAATTAATTCTAAATGTTGTGGCCAATTATGTTTATATGTATTATTTCAACTCAACAATAATGAAAATTTTTATGATATCATTTTAAATCTAATATAAATGACTTATGTTGGAAAAGATGGTTCTATCTTTGGAAAATCCTCTCAGGATATTGATTTATCAAATTATTATACAAAGGCACAGGCTGAACGACAAAAATATAGTGTAAGTAAAAATATTAATATGAAGAATACTTATAAATTAATCAATTATCCAAACCCTACAGATGCGAATGACTTAATTAGATTAAGTGATTTATCACAATATATATTTTTAAAGAAAACAGCACGTTTTGTTAAACAAGTAAAATTTACAACCACAACACCTGGTTATACTGACCATACACCTTTCCTCATTGAATTTAACTACCTGCTTACAATTGAATTTTATAAAGAAGGACATATAGTTAATATGCGAATTAATAAATGGGGGTATGATATGCCTGATTTAGGGTGTAATTGGTCTTTTTCAATAAACATAGAAGACCTACATGATTTTAATCAGTCTCGTAAAGAAGAATATTATCCACTTGGTGAGGATAAGGATTTATGTGGAAGTACAATTAATAAACAACAAATACATGGTTTTAAGAAAAGAAAAATATATGATAGTATAGCGATGGTTAGCATGACAAAGAAGGAAGGTCATGAGATAAGGATAGAAAGCCGAGGAATACAAACCGATTTGGTAGTGGGAAGATGGGGTGGTATTACCTGTCATAATATTAATCTCACATATATTTCTGATACATAAATGGCAGGAAGAAGACTACAAGAGAATTATAATTTTTGTATTCAAGGATACCTACAAGAAAAGGGTGCTCGGTATTACATACCTTATGATTTGGAGCATATACATGGGAATTTTGTCATAAAAAACTGGCCTTATACTGATATTGTTAAACCCACAAATAGAGACTTGTTTAAAATATTAAATAAAAATGAACTTCTCAAAGTTATGAAATATAAAACTCTTTTAGAAATCGTCAACAAATCTTATTGGTATCCTATTATGAGAAAAATAATTATAGATACAAGAATATCTCAAAATCCAGATGAGTATATGTATAATATTCTTTGGGGTTTAAACTCAAGGGTAGCAAGGGATGAGGAAGGAGTTGAAGAAGAGAAGGAGAAAAGAGAGAAAAGAGAGAAGGAGGAGAGGGAACAAAGAGAGAGGGAGGAGAGGGAGATGGAAATCAGAGCGATTCAAAAAAGAGTGGATGTATTACAGCAAGAAGATCAATCTCAACTCACCGAAGAGGAAAATAAAGAAAGAATGAATGCTGTGAAAATATTGATATCAAAAATTGCTTAGATAAATGAGGAAGGAGTTAAAGAAGAGAAGGAGGAAAGAGAGAAAAAGGAGAAGGAGGAAAGGGAGAAAAAGGAGGAGGAGAGGGAGAAAAAGGAGAAGGAGGAGAGGGAGGAAAGGGAGCAAAGAGAGAGGGAGGAAAAATATAAAAAGATGGAAATCAGTGAGATTCGTAAAAGATTGAGTGTATTACAGCAAATAAATCAATCTCAACGCACCGAAGAGGAAATTAAAGAATTAACAACTCTTATGAAGATAATGGTTTCAAAAATAACAACGTCAATGTCTTCAATTTCAGGGAGGAGATTTAAACGAGAAAGTGGTGAAGAAGAAGAAGAAGAAGGAAAAGATTATGTGATTGATGATGTTGGTGTCATTGACTTTAGTTAGTTTTTATTTGTAAATAAATGGAGGAGAGAGTGAAGGCATTCCTTAGGATTCTTTATGTTTTAAAAATAAAGATTGAAATGTATATGTTGAAAACCAAAAAGGTTTTGATACTCTGTCGGAATTTTTCTGATAAATAAATATGAGTTATTGTCTCAAATGTAAAAAGAAAACTAAATCTAAAAATATCTCTTATGTTAAAGCTAAAAATAATAGAGTTTATCAAAAAGGAATATGTCAAGTATGTGGCTCTAAAAAGTGCCAATTCATCTCTCCTAAAAGTGGAGGAGACATACAAAAGTTTCTGTCAGGAAGTAAATTTACAACAACTGGAATTCCAGGGGAATTACACCTTCCAGGGTATTCTTTCTGTGGTCCAGGAACAAACTTGGATAAAAGATTAGATGAGGCTGACAATCCTAAACCTTGGTCTAAACCTACAAATAGGGTTGACGAAGTGTGTATGAAGCATGATATTGCTTATGGGAAAACCACTACGTTGACTGAAAAACATAAAGCCGACAGCGAAATATTGTATAATTTGTCTTTGATACAAAATCCAACGTTGAGAGAGAAAGTTGATAGGTTTATTGTGAGAAATTTGATAAATGCTAAATTGAAACTTGGTCTTGGTTATTCCTCAAAAAACTATTAGGCTCTAATGATGTCATCAAGACTGAGGAGCTTTTGGCTGAAGAATTACACAAACCTATAATCACAAAGTTTAAAAGAAGGAAGGTTTATTCTAAATACACCGACCACATATGGTCCGCTGATTTAATTGAATTGAATAATGACAGGGGATACAGGTATGCTTTAACCGTTATTGATTTGAGGAGTAGATTTGCCTGGGTTGTCCCTTTAAAAAATAAAAGGGGTGATACTTTAATGTTAGCCTTTAAGCTAATATTTGATCGGGATAAAAGGAAACCAAAGAAGTTATGGACTGATGAGGGAACAGAGTTCTATAACAAAATATTCATGAAATTTCTTAAGGGGAAGGGTATTAAATTATACAGCACCTTTAATGAAGGAAAGGCAGTTGTTATTGAGCGTTTTAATCGTACTTTAAAAGAGAAATTATATAAAAAATTCACACAACTCGGTTCTCAAAAATGGGTGTATTTAATTCAGGATATTGTAGATAATTACAATAATACAGTTCATTCATCAACAAAATCAAAACCATCAGAAACATTTACAAAATTAGAATATGAAAAGGAGATTAATTTGAGAAAGCCCAAGTTCAAAGTTGGTGATATTGTAAGAATATACAAATGGAAAAGTCATTTTGAGAAAGGTTATACACAAATATGGACTCGTGAATTATTTTAAATCATTGATGTAATGGATACAGTCCCTTGGACCTACAAATTATATGATTTAAATGGAGAAGAAATCTTGGGTTCATTTTACTCACACGAATTACAAAAAACACAAGTAAGCAGATAATACCCTTGAAAATAATAAATAAATAAATAAAATGTAATGGGGATACGTTTTTAAATCTGTGAACCCCAAACACAGAATCCCACAACTTTTCAGTTGGGGCTTAACTTTTGTGTGTGTATAATGGGGATACGTTTTTAAATCTGTGAACCCCAAACACAGAATCCCTCAACTTTCCAGTTGGGGCTTAACTTTTGTGTATGTGTGAGTGAGTCATAATAATATACAAACCCTAACCCAACCCCATCCCTAACCCAACCCCATCCCTAACCCAAACCCATCCCTAACCCAACCCCATCCCAAACCCAACCCCATCCCTAACCCAACCCCATCCCTAACCCAACCCATCCCTAACCCAACCCCATCCCTATCCCAACCCCATCCCTAACCCAACCCCATCCCTAACCCAACTCCATCCTTAACCCAACCCCATCCCTAACCCAACCCCATCCCTAACCCAACCCCATCCCTAACCCAACCCCATCCTTAACCCAACCCCAACCCATCCCTAACCCTCACATTCAAAATCCCAACCCTAACCCAATCCCATCCCTAACCCAACCCCAACCCTAACCCTCACATTCAAAATCCCAACCCTAACCCAACCCCATCCCTAACCCAACCCCAACCCTAACCCTCACATTCAAAATCCCAACCCTAACCCAACCCCATCCCTAACCCAACCCCATCCCTAACCCTCACATTCAAAATCCCACCCAAACCCTAACATAATCTTTTTTTTCTTCGTTTTTTTAAATATGTATTTCATTTTTTTTTTTTTCCTCTTCCTCCAATTCTGTCTTTCAAGGCTTTCAAGTTTGAAGAAGTAGAAATGGGAAGAAAGAATTTTCCAGCATTTTCTTCCTCGAACTTTCTTGATATTGCTTAAATCAAGCGTCAATAAATAAAGAACATTGTTCATTGCTTTAGAATCCAAAGAGTCTCCAAGATGGACCCCACA
The DNA here is from genome assembly GCF_964187855.1 of Myxine glutinosa. Classification (NCBI taxonomy): domain Eukaryota; kingdom Metazoa; phylum Chordata; class Myxini; order Myxiniformes; family Myxinidae; genus Myxine; species Myxine glutinosa. The sequence goes on from NC_136266.1 coordinate 2,205,952, forward strand.
GGTAGAGTCTCCAAAATAAAACCAACTTTCCAAGTTCCCAAGGTATAACCACATTCCTGTTGAGCCTCCAAGATAGGTATCACATTCCGAGTCATCAAAACAAAACCCCCATTCCGAGTCTCCAAAAATATAACCATCTTTCCAAGTCCCCAAGGTAGAACCACAATTTTCAGAAATATTGGGGGTTTCCATGATAAGTCTCACATAGTATAACTGCGGACCATCAGGGAAAACTTCCCTTTCCCAATTTTTTAGGGTTTCTATGATGTGTCTCACATAGTATAACTGCGGACCATCAGGGAGAACTCCCCTTTCCCAATTTTTTAGGGTTTCTATGATGTGTCTCACATGGTATAACTGCGGACCATCAGGGAGAACTCTCCTTGCCCAATTTTTTAGGGTTTCTATGATGTGTCTCACATAGTATAACTGCGGACCATCAGGGAGAATTCCCATTTCACAATTTTTTAGGGTTTCTATGATGTGTCTCACATAGTATAACTGCGGACCATCAGGGAGAACTCCCCTTTCCCAATTTTCAGAAATTTGTGGGTCTCCAATGTATGACTTGTATTCTGGCTCATCAAGGTAGAACTTGTTCAGTGGGTTTTGTTTTGATAACTCACAACAAGTATCATCATGGTAAAACTCTTTTTCAGGATTTTGTGGATCTCCAAGGTATAACTCTTTGGCTGGGTCATCAAGGTAGAACTCGTTCTGGGGGTCTTGGTTGTTCAAAATGTCTTCAAACAAAAAAATAACTTCATCCCAAGTTGTGTTAAAAGCAGAATTTTCATTTCGTATCTCAGATACAATTTCCTGTGAAAGAAAATAACAATGTATTAATTTAATACAATATTTTTATTTGTATAAATCAAGCTCTATGAATATTAAAATAAACTTTGTTAACTCTTACACGAGTCTCATCTGAAAAAAAAAAAATTAAAATAAATAATTAAATTAATAATTAATTAAAGAAATAAATAAATAAACAAACTTACCTCCATTGATAAGAGGTTCGAGTCCAGTTCATCAATCTGAAGGTTGAGTTCTACACAGGTAGTAGGACTCCAAGGAATAGCAAAGTTATCCCATTCCATTTCGGCATAGTAGTCCATTCTCAAGTGAAGCAGAAAGCGTGTTTGAAAAAGCCTGTGTGGTCGGTGCCTTTTATAAGGACTGGGTGTGTCATTTCCTGTGGAAATTCCCTGGGTGTGTCTTAACTGGAAATGATGTGATGGGAATTCCCTGAAAATGATGTAATGTATTACCTGGAAATGATACAATCCTAAAGAGTTTATAAAGTGGGTGGGGCTTAGCAAAAGTGGGTGGGGCTTAGCAAAAGTGGGCGGGGCTTCGCAAAAAGTGGGCGGGCTTAACAAAAGGGGCGGGGCTTACCAAAAAGTTGACGGAGCTTAACAAAAGGTGGACAGAGCCTACCAAAAAGTGTGTGGCACTGAAGGCGCTCAAACAAGAACATTGAGGGAGGTTTACCATTTTATCTTAGCTCAGTTAAAATATCTTAATAAAGAACCAAACTCAAACATATTTTTTGTTAATATATTAGATGGTGAAGAGAGTGGCAAGAGAATTAAATTATTTCCCACGCATAAACAAATATTTGTAGGGTCGTTGTTTGAGTGGGCCAAAGATGATTCACCAGATGATATTAAGAGTAAAAGGTTAAAAGGTCCATAAGGTCAGAAGGATCACAGGTTCACACAGAAGGACCATTGTTTAAGTGGTCTAATGAATAAGGATAACATGTCAAAAGGTTAGAAGGTTCGTAAAGAACAGGGTGAGAGAAATAGAGGTGTTTAGGGGAAATGAGGGAGGGGGGAAATGAGGGAGGGGAAAAATTAACATGTAAGTCAATGGGAAAATGAGAGTGTCCCAGAAGCAACATATATACACTACTGATGTACCATACCCATTTCCTCATTGGTGGATGTGCCATGCAACGTGGATCCCACAATGCATTTGGAAAAATTCCTCACCATCAAATGATTGAAAAAAAAACAGTGAAAAAGGACACACATACACCCAGTACTAGTACCGACTGCAAAGCCGCAATGAGCCGGCGAAGCCAAAACCTCTTGCCACTATTTTACCCATCACCATGGCATCAGTAGGTTAGGTAGTTGGTAGTAGGTAGTTGGTAGTAGGTAGGTAGGTAGTTGGTAGTAGGTAGGTGTAGTAGGTACCGTACCTGGTAAGACTTGGTAAAAGAGAACAGCAGACAGTCCTCCCCAATACCTGCATACCTCTTGCCACTATTTTACCCATCACCATGGCATCAGTAGGTTAGGTAGTTGGTAGTAGGTAGGTAGTTGGTAGTAGGTAGGTAGGTAGTTGGTAGTAGGTAGGTGTAGTAGGTACCGTACATGGTAAGACTTGGTAAAAGAGAAGAGCAGACAGTCCTCCCCAATACCTGCATACCTCTTGCCACTACTTTACCCATCACCATGGCATCAGTAGGTTAGGTAGTTGGTAGTAGGTAGGTAGGTAGTTGGTAGTAGGTAGGTGTAGTAGGTACCGTACCTGGTAAGACTTGGTAAAAGAGAAGAGCAGACAGTCCTCCCCGATGGCAATACCTGCATACAATACAATAAATGTCACAAGAAGCTTAAGGAAGTAACTATACGATGTGCTAGCTTAAGGCCTATTTTTAACTGGGCTTAACATACGTTTTCACAGTAAGTGTGTGTCGTCTTCTAACTTCAGTCGCTGCCAGGCGCCAGGGCTGGTTCTCTGACTCTCCGGGCACGGCGGCTTCCTCCACCAGAAGACGTTAGCTTGCAGTGATTAATTCGGTGAATTCCATCTCAACTTCGGATATTTCCGGCCGTGAAAAACTATCCCGTACGGCCGCGAGATTTCTAAAAAATAATTCTTCGTCAATTTTAGAATATTTGACGCCGTTTTCACCCTCCGAAACGCGTAATAATAATTGGTTCTGGTATGGTGTTTGATGACGATTTTCGTTGAAGATAACGAGGTTGGTCTTAACGTATTTTAATTACTAATGAGAGGTTTCATTAGATTATGAATCAAAGAACGACGGGTGAAACAAGCTCCGATTGAACTTTTTCGCAATTGTTTTATGTAAACTTCCACATCCGGTCGATGGCTGTTTCCAGCACTCCATCCAGTGAGCGATTTCATTTTAGACATATTTTTGCAAATGCTCGACTCTCATTGGGTCCGGTGTTTGGTGACGCGTTTTGTTGAAGATAACCAGGCCCGTGCGGGCCGATGTTGGTCTTAAATTATTTTATTAATACATCGAAGGTGCATAAGATTGTGAATCAAACGACCATGGGTGAAAGAAACTCCTAATGAACGTTTTAAATTTGTTATGCATACTTCCGCCCACGCAAGATGGCTGCGTCCACTGCGTTCGGAATTCTCGAGCCAAGGCATAATCAGGTTTTCAACATAATACGTACTCGTTTATTGACAACACCGGCTTCGCCGGCTATTACCAAGGGATTCAGTCGCCAAGTACCAAGGGATTCAGTTGCCAAGTACCAAGGGATTCAGTCATCAATTACCAAGGGATTCAGTCGTCAAGGACCAAGGGATTCAGTCGTCAAGGACCAAGGGATTCAGTCGTCATGCATCAAGGGATTCAGTCGTCACGTACCAAGGGATTCAGTCATCAAGTACCAAAGGATTCAGTCGTCACGCACCAAGGGATTCAGTCGTCACGTACCAAGGGATTCAGTCATCAAGTACCAAGGGATTCAGTCGCCAAGTACCAAGGGATTCAATTGCCAAGTACCAAGGGATTCAGTCATCAAGTACCAAGGGATTCAGTCGTCAAGGACCAAGGGATTCAGTCGTCACGCATCAAGGGATTCAGTTGCCAAGTACCAAGGGATTCAGTCGTCAAGGACCAAGGGATTCAGTCGTCACGTACCAAGGGATTCAGTTGTCACATACCAAGGGATTCAGCCGTCAAGTACCAAGGGATTCAGTCGTCACGTACCAAGGGATTCTGTCGTCATGTACCAAGGCATTCAGTCGTCACGTACCAAGGGATTCAGTCGTCAAGTACCAAGGGATTCAGTCGTCATGTACCAAGGGATTCAGTCGTCATGTACCAAGGAATTCAGTCATCAAGCACCAAGGGATTCAGTCGTCAAGTACCAAGGGATTCAGTCGTCAAGGACCAAGGGATTAAGTCGTCATGCACCAAGGGATTCAGTCATCACGTACCAAGGGATTCAGTCGTCAAGTGCCAAGAGATTCAGTCGTCACATACCAAGGGATTCAGTCGTAACGTACCAAGGGATTCAGTCGTCATGAACCAAGAGATTCAGTCATCACGTACCAAGGGATTCAGTCATCACGTACCAAGGGATTCAGTCGTCACACACCAAGGGATTCAGTCACGAAGGACCAAGGGATTCAGTCGTCATGCACAAAGGGATTCAGTCATCACGTACCAAGGGATTCAGTCATCAGGTACCAAGGGATTCAGTCGTCAAGTACCAAGGGATTCAGTCGTTAAGGACCAAGGGATTCCATCGTCACGCACCAAGGGATTCAATTTTGTATACTGAATCGAGGCTCGTGAAATCGTCACGTACCAAGGGATTCAGTCACGAAGGACCAAGGGATTCAGTCGTCATGCACCAAGGGATTCAGTCATCACGTACCAAGGGATTCAGTCGCCAAGTACCAAGGGATTCAGTTGTCAAGTACCAAGGGATTCAGTCATCAAGTACCAAGGGATTCAGCCGTCAAGCACCAAGGGATTCAGTCGTCACGTACCAAGGGATTCATTCGTCACGTACCAAGGGATTGAGTCGTCAAGTACCAAGGGATTCAGTCGTCAAGGACAAAGGGATTCAGTCATCAAGTACCAGGGGATTCAGACGTCACGCACCAAGGGATTCAGTCGTCAAGTACCAAGGGATTCAGTTGTCAAGGACCAAGAGATTCAGTCATCACGCACCAAGGGATTCAATTGTCACGTACCAAGGGATTCAGTCGTCAAGTACCAAGGGATTCAGTCGTCAAGGACCAAGGGATTCAGTCGTCAAGGACCAAGGGATTCAGTCGTCAAGAACCAAGGGATTCAGTCGTGAAGGACCAAGGGATTCAGTCGTCACGCACCAAGGGATTCAGTCATCACGTACCAAGGGATTCAGTCATCAAGTACCAAGGGATTCAGTCGTCAAGGACCAAGGGATTCAGTCATCACGCACCAAGGGATTCAGTCGTCAAGTACCAAGGGATTCAGTCGTCAAGGACCAAGGGATTGAGTCGTCAAGGACCAAGGGATTGAGTCGTCAAGGACCAAGGGATTCAGTCGTCACGTACCAAGGGATTCAGTCGTCAAGTGCCAAGAGATTCAGTCGTCACGTACCAAGGGATTCAGTCGTAACGTACCAAGGGATTCAGTCGTCAAGTACCAAGTGATTCAGTCGTTACATACCAAGGGATTCAGTCGTCACATACCAAGGGATTCAGTCGTCAAGTACCAAGGGATTCAGTCATCACATACCAAGAGATTCAGTCATCAAGTACCAAGGGATTCAGTCATCACATACCAAGGGATTTAGTCATCACGTACCAAGGGATTCAGTCGTCAAGTACCAAGGGATTCAGTCAAGGACCAAGCGATTCAGTCGTCACGTACCAAGGGATTTAGTTGTCACGCACCAAGGGATTCAGTCGTCACATACCAAGGGATTCAGTCGTCAAATACCAAATAATTCAGTCATCACGCACCAAGGGATTCAGTCATCACGTACCAAGGGATTCAGTCGTCAAGTACCAAGGGATTCAGTCGTCACGTACCAAGGGATTCAGTCGTCAAATACCAATGAATTCAGTAATCAAGTACCAAGGGATTCAGTCGTCAAGGACCAAGGGATTCAGTCGTCATGCACCAAGGGATTCAGTCGTCAAGTACCAAGGGATTCAGTCGTCAAGAACCAAGGGATTCAGTCGTCATGCACCAAGGGATTCAGTCGTCACGTACCAGTGGATTCAGTCGTCAAGTGCCAAGAGATTCAGTCGTCACGTACCAAGGGATTCAGTCATAACGTACCAAGGGATTCAGTCGTCACGCACCAAGGGATTCAGTCGACACGCACCAAGGGATTCAGTCGTCAAGTGCCAAGAGATTCAGTCGTCACGTACCAAGGGATTCAATCGTAACGTACCAAGGGATTCAGTCAAGTACCAAGTGATTCAGTCGTCACATACCAAGGGATTCAGTCGTCACATACCAAGGGATTCAGTCGTCAAGTACCACGGGATTCCGTCGTCACATACCAAGAGATTCAGTCGTCAAGTACCAAGGGATTCAGTCATCACGTACCAAGGGATTTAGTCGTCACGTACCAAGGGATTCAGTCGTCAAGTACCAAGGGATTCAGTTAAGGACCAAGGGATTCAGTCGTCACGTACCAAGGGATTCAGTCAAGGACCAAGGGATTTAGTCGTCACGTACCAAGGGATTCAGTTGTCACGTACCAAGGGATTCAGTCGTCAAATACCAAGGGATTCAGTCGTCAAGTAGCAAGGGATTCAGTCAAGTACCAAGTGATTCAGTCGTTACATACCAAGGGATTCAGTCGTCACATACCAAGGGATTCAGTCGTCAAGTACCAAGGGATTCAGTCATCACATACCAAGAGATTCAGTCATCAAGTACCAAGGGATTCAGTCATCACATACCAAGGGATTTAGTCATCACGTACCAAGGGATTCAGTCGTCAAGTACCAAGGGATTCAGTCAAGGACCAAGCGATTCAGTCGTCACGTACCAAGGGATTTAGTTGTCACGCACCAAGGGATTCAGTCGTCACGTACCAAGGGATTCAGTCGTCAAATACCAAATAATTCAGTCATCACGCACCAAGGGATTCAGTCATCACGTACCAAGGGATTCAGTCGTCAAGTACCAAGGGATTCAGTCGTCACGTACCAAGGGATTCAGTCGTCACGTACCAAGGGATACAGTCGTCAAATACCAATGAATTCAGTAATCAAGTACCAAGGGATTCAGTCGTCAAGGACCAAGGGATTCAGTCGTCATGCACCAAGGGATTCAGTCGTCAAGTACCAAGGGATTCAGTCGTCAAGAACCAAGGGATTCAGTCGTCATGCACCAAGGGATTCAGTCGTCACGTACCAGGGGATTCAGTCGTCAAGTGCCAAGAGATTCAGTCGTCACGTACCAAGGGATTCAGTCATAACGTACCAAGGGATTCAGTCGTCACGCACCAAAGGATTCAGTCGTCACGTACCAAGGGATTCAGTCATCACGCACCAAGGGATTCAGTCGACACGCACCAAGGGATTCAGTCGTCAAGTGCCAAGAGATTCAGTCGTCACGTACCAAGGGATTCAATCGTAACGTACCAAGGGATTCAGTCGTCAAGTACCAAGGGATTCAGTCAAGGACCAAGCGATTCAGTCGTCACGTACCAAGGGATTTAGTTGTCACGCACCAAGGGATTCAGTCGTCACGTACCAAGGGATTCAGTCGTCAAATACCAAATAATTCAGTCATCACGCACCAAGGGATTCAGTCGTCACGTACCAAGGGATTCAGTCGTCACGTACCAAGGGATACAGTCGTCAAATACCAATGAATTCAGTAATCAAGTACCAAGGGATTCAGTCGTCAAGGACCAAGGGATTCAGTCGTCATGCACCAAGGGATTCAGTCGTCAAGTACCAAGGGATTCAGTCGTCAAGAACCAAGGGATTCAGTCGTCATGCACCAAGGGATTCAGTCGTCACGTACCAGGGGATTCAGTCGTCAAGTGCCAAGAGATTCAGTCGTCACGTACCAAGGGATTCAGTCATAACGTACCAAGGGATTCAGTCGTCACGCACCAAGGGATTCAGTCGACACGCACCAAGGGATTCAGTCGTCAAGTGCCAAGAGATTCAGTCGTCACGTACCAAGGGATTCAATCGTAACGTACCAAGGGATTCAGTCAAGTACCAAGTGATTCAGTCGTCACATACCAAGGGATTCAGTCGTCACATACCAAGGGATTCAGTCGTCAAGTACCACGGGATTCCGTCGTCACATACCAAGAGATTCAGTCGTCAAGTACCAAGGGATTCAGTCATCACGTACCAAGGGATTTAGTCGTCACGTACCAAGGGATTCAGTCGTCAAGTACCAAGGGATTCAGTTAAGGACCAAGGGATTCAGTCGTCACGTACCAAGGGATTCAGTCAAGGACCAAGGGATTTAGTCGTCACGTACCAAGGGATTCAGTTGTCACGTACCAAGGGATTCAGTCGTCAAATACCAAGGGATTCAGTCGTCAAGTAGCAAGGGATTCAGTCAAGTACCAAGTGATTCAGTCGTTACATACCAAGGGATTCAGTCGTCACATACCAAGGGATTCAGTCGTCAAGTACCAAGGGATTCAGTCATCACATACCAAGAGATTCAGTCATCAAGTACCAAGGGATTCAGTCATCACATACCAAGGGATTTAGTCATCACGTACCAAGGGATTCAGTCGTCAAGTACCAAGGGATTCAGTCAAGGACCAAGCGATTCAGTCGTCACGTACCAAGGGATTTAGTTGTCACGCACCAAGGGATTCAGTCGTCACGTACCAAGGGATTCAGTCGTCAAATACCAAATAATTCAGTCATCACGCACCAAGGGATTCAGTCGTCAAGTACCAAGGGATTCAGTCGTCACGTACCAAGGGATTCAGTCGTCACGTACCAAGGGATACAGTCGTCAAATACCAATGAATTCAGTAATCAAGTACCAAGGGATTCAGTCGTCAAGGACCAAGGGATTCAGTCGTCATGCACCAAGGGATTCAGTCGTCAAGTACCAAGGGATTCAGTCGTCAAGAACCAAGGGATTCAGTCGTCATGCACCAAGGGATTCAGTCGTCACGTACCAGGGGATTCAGTCGTCAAGTGCCAAGAGATTCAGTCGTCACGTACCAAGGGATTCAGTCATAACGTACCAAGGGATTCAGTCGTCACGCACCAAAGGATTCAGTCGTCACGTACCAAGGGATTCAGTCATCACGCACCAAGGGATTCAGTCGACACGCACCAAGGGATTCAGTCGTCAAGTGCCAAGAGATTCAGTCGTCACGTACCAAGGGATTCAATCGTAACGTACCAAGGGATTCAGTCAAGTACCAAGTGATTCAGTCGTCACGTACCAAGGGATTTAGTTGTCACGCACCAAGGGATTCAGTCGTCACGTACCAAGGGATTCAGTCGTCAAATACCAAATAATTCAGTCATCACGCACCAAGGGATTCAGTCGTCACGTACCAAGGGATTCAGTCGTCACGTACCAAGGGATACAGTCGTCAAATACCAATGAATTCAGTAATCAAGTACCAAGGGATTCAGTCGTCAAGGACCAAGGGATTCAGTCGTCATGCACCAAGGGATTCAGTCGTCAAGTACCAAGGGATTCAGTCGTCAAGAACCAAGGGATTCAGTCGTCATGCACCAAGGGATTCAGTCGTCACGTACCAGGGGATTCAGTCGTCAAGTGCCAAGAGATTCAGTCGTCACGTACCAAGGGATTCAGTCATAACGTACCAAGGGATTCAGTCGTCACGCACCAAGGGATTCAGTCGACACGCACCAAGGGATTCAGTCGTCAAGTGCCAAGAGATTCAGTCGTCACGTACCAAGGGATTCAATCGTAACGTACCAAGGGATTCAGTCAAGTACCAAGTGATTCAGTCGTCACATACCAAGGGATTCAGTCGTCACATACCAAGGGATTCAGTCGTCAAGTACCACGGGATTCCGTCGTCACATACCAAGAGATTCAGTCGTCAAGTACCAAGGGATTCAGTCATCACGTACCAAGGGATTTAGTCGTCACGTACCAAGGGATTCAGTCGTCAAGTACCAAGGGATTCAGTTAAGGACCAAGGGATTCAGTCGTCACGTACCAAGGGATTCAGTCAAGGACCAAGGGATTTAGTCGTCACGTACCAAGGGATTCAGTTGTCACGTACCAAGGGATTCAGTCGTCAAATACCAAGGGATTCAGTCGTCAAGTAGCAAGGGATTCAGTCAAGTACCAAGTGATTCAGTCGTTACATACCAAGGGATTCAGTCGTCACATACCAAGGGATTCAGTCGTCAAGTACCAAGGGATTCAGTCATCACATACCAAGAGATTCAGTCATCAAGTACCAAGGGATTCAGTCATCACATACCAAGGGATTTAGTCATCACGTACCAAGGGATTCAGTCGTCAAGTACCAAGGGATTCAGTCAAGGACCAAGCGATTCAGTCGTCACGTACCAAGGGATTTAGTTGTCACGCACCAAGGGATTCAGTCGTCACGTACCAAGGGATTCAGTCGTCAAATACCAAATAATTCAGTCATCACGCACCAAGGGATTCAGTCGTCAAGTACCAAGGGATTCAGTCGTCACGTACCAAGGGATTCAGTCGTCACGTACCAAGGGATACAGTCGTCAAATACCAATGAATTCAGTAATCAAGTACCAAGGGATTCAGTCGTCAAGGACCAAGGGATTCAGTCGTCATGCACCAAGGGATTCAGTCGTCAAGTACCAAGGGATTCAGTCGTCAAGAACCAAGGGATTCAGTCGTCATGCACCAAGGGATTCAGTCGTCACGTACCAGGGGATTCAGTCGTCAAGTGCCAAGAGATTCAGTCGTCACGTACCAAGGGATTCAGTCATAACGTACCAAGGGATTCAGTCGTCACGCACCAAAGGATTCAGTCGTCACGTACCAAGGGATTCAGTCATCACGCACCAAGGGATTCAGTCGACACGCACCAAGGGATTCAGTCGTCAAGTGCCAAGAGATTCAGTCGTCACGTACCAAGGGATTCAATCGTAACGTACCAAGGGATTCAGTCAAGTACCAAGTGATTCAGTCGTCACATACCAAGGGATTCAGTCGTCACATACCAAGGGATTCAGTCGTCAAGTACCACGGGATTCCGTCGTCACATACCAAGAGATTCAGTCGTCAAGTACCAAGGGATTCAGTCATCACGTACCAAGGGATTTAGTCGTCACGTACCAAGGGATTCAGTCGTCAAGTACCAAGGGATTCAGTTAAGGACCAAGGGATTCAGTCGTCACGTACCAAGGGATTCAGTCGTCACGTACCAAGGGATTCAGTCAAGGACCAAGGGATTTAGTCGTCACGTACCAAGGGATTCAGTTGTCACGTACCAAGGGATTCAGTCGTCAAATACCAAGGGATTCAGTCGTCAAGTAGCAAGGGATTCAGTCAAGGACCAAGGGATTCAGTCGTCACGTACCAAGGGATTTAGTCGTCACGTACCAAGGGATTCAGTCGTCAAGTACCAAGGGATTCAGTTAAGGACCAAGGGATCCAGTCGTCACGTACCAAGGGATTCAGTCGTCACGTACCAAGGGATCCAGTCGTCACGTACCAAGGGATTCAGTCGTCACGTACCAAGGGATTCAGTCGTCACGTACCAAGGGATCCAGTCGTCACGTACCAAGGGATTCAGTCGTCACGTACCAAGGGATTCAGTCAAGGACCAATGGATTTAGTCGTCACGTACCAAGGGATTCAGTCGTCAAATACCAAGGGATTCAGTCGTCAAGTAGCAAGGGATTCAGTCAAGGACCAAGGGATTCAGTCGTCACGTACCAAGGGATTCAGTTGTCACGTACCAAGGGATTCAGCCGTCAAGCACCAAGGTATTCAGTCGTCACGTACCAAGGGATTCAGTCGTCACGTACTAAGGGATTCAGTCGTCAAGTATCGAGGGATTCAGTGTAAAATCTGCAGCCCTTGGATGGGACTAAATGACCACAGAGCACCATCGTGGCAACAGCTGATATATGGTGCGGCAATCCACTTCCAACACCCTTGAGGGAATGTTCATATATTACATCATATACCTGGTTGGGGCAAATTATCACACTTGATGATTGGGGGGAACTGAAATTATGACAACAGAGTGATGATAGATGACGGGTGTAAGGGGGTGGGGGGGGGGGGGTGAATGCCCCCTTGATCATATATAATTGAAACTTTGTTTAAGGGCTCTTCAAACATTGAAGCATTTCTTCTGACTGACTCCAACCACCCTAAGCTTGGTGTTGGCTTAACGGTTCGGGTGGAGGGCTTGGGATCCTCGGGTGCCGAGTTTGAATCCTGGTCAGCTGTTGAATTAGCACCTGGTGGGGTTGACTCAGCCTGTCATCCTTCCGAGGTGGGCAAAAGGAGTACCAACTCACTGAGTCCTCTCTCGAGGAGGTTGGTGGCAGGATTTGCACTCCGGCCACCGTAAAACACCTCATTCCGGAACACACAGGGTGGTGTGCGTTGGGGTCGTGCTGAGGTCACTTTGATAGTGTTGACTAACCAGGGTATATAGAATAAACCAGGGTATTGATGCAATCTCTTCGTTTCCATGGTGACAGACAGCTTAGCGACTTATACTTACATTATTTACGAACTGGTATCTCCACCCAGGTCATACTACCTTCTTCAAATAAAGTATCAAGCAAGCTCGGCTATGCCGCTGTTAGACTTTCGGTCTTGTTTTGCTTTGAGAAGGGCATTGGTGGTGGACTGCGTGCAACCTGCAGATACCAGGGTGGGGTCGGCAGGACACAGCACGGAGAGTGAGTTGTCGAGGTCAGTGGGTGCAAGACCAGAAAGGAGGTGTTCGAAGACAGAGAAACAAATGACCCGTCAGCGCTGGCTATAGACCAGGAGCCCAGAAGGTGTATTCAAGTGAAAAGCGCCGAAGCAACTGACCACGTGGGTTGAAAGGGTTCTACCCCCACATCACAAAGATCCATTGCTGCCGGGTCAGGGCCGGTGCCTTCCTGCCCAAATCGCCCAAAATAGGGACGCCATTACCGAAAATCCTATTTTCATCAATATCTGGAAAACTATACATGGCAGTATCACAAATCCGGTGTCTACACCCATGTTTTCATGGTCAATCATTACAAAAATGCAGTTTTCTCCTTAGTAAGGGTCATATTTTTCCCACCCAAAAGCACGCAACGTAAGGAAACAATTGCTGAAATCCTACTTTCCTCAATATCTGGAAAACTATACATGAGAATATCACAAATGATGTGTCTACACCCATGTTTTCATGGTCAATTATTACATTGCCAACAATTGCAGTGCTTTAAAAATGACTAAATTCACCATGTATTATCGAAACAATATATGAATGAATGAATGAATGAACGTTTTAAGGCCATTTTTCCCCACTAGAGCAGGGGTTAGCCCTGCAAGCCCCTCCTGCAAGCCCCATGATAATCATGGTTCCCTGTTTGAGGCAATGTTTGAGGCAATGTTTTTATGGCCGGATGCCTTTCCTGACGCCAACCCTTAGTCGCCTCTTCCGATGCGCAGGGATGCGGTGTACCTATTCTAGGCCGGGGTACACACCTGGATCATTCATCCCAGCAAGCTGGTACTCAATTTTCCGACCTCGGAAGGATGGTCAGGCTGAGTCAACCCCCCTGGCGTTAATTCAGCGATCGACCGGGATTCGAGCACAGGATCCTCAGATCCCAAGCTGGCACCCTAACCGCTAAGCCAACGCCAGGCTTATTGAAACATTATCGAATATTATCTAAACAATGGTGTATTATATTGTACCGTACATGGTGTTATGTAACATGTCTGATTTTATTGCAAAATTTGCTATGCTAGTTGCACCAATTTTTGATTTGAGTTTTTGAAGAGCGCTGACCAGACTGATCCAACAGGTGGGGCAAGTCCCACAGACTATGGATGGAAGTTGACTCAAAACTGCTTTGAACCAGATTGGTACCCAGGAAGTGCAGTACCAGAGTCCCTCACAGGACTACCTACGGATGACGGAGACGGAGACGGAGACGGAGACGGAGACGGAGACGGAGTTGGAGCAGCTTCCAAAGATGACGAGGAATCAGACGTCAATAGTATTTGGAGTGAGGACAGCAATACTAGTGATGAGAGTGATGGAGTAGACACGTAAAAATGCAGAGATGTCAGAACAACTAGTGTCATTGAACAGTACTATTTTCCTTCTGAAGGACAATGACTCTGCAAGTTGTGAGTTAAGGACACAAGTTGGATGGAAATACCATAATACACCATTGTTGAGGTAATGCATGGTGAACTAGATATTTTAAACACTGTAAATGTTGCCAATGACTTGTGTCAATGACTCAAGGACTTGTGACTGACCATGAAAACATGGGTGTAGACACGTCATTTGTGACTTTAAACACTTTTCTTGCACAACGTTTCTGAAAATGTTTAAAACCGAAACACAAATGTCAAATTCATAAACACCGTCTGTTTAATAAACACAAGCCATCAACTTCCTAAACATGTTTAGCATAAATTTAAACATGTTTAGAAACGTGGTGCAAGATAGTGTTTAGAAAAGTGTTTAAAGTCTAAACACTGTTTTGCATATGGTATTATCATGTATAGTTTCCAGATAATTAGGAAAGTATGATCTTTTAACAATGGTATCCTTACTTTGGGCGCTTTTGGGCTTGACCAAGGAGAAATGCATTTTTATAGTGATTGACCATGAAAACATGGGTGTAGACACCAGATTTGTGATACTCCCATGTATAGTTGTCCAGATATTGAGGGAAATAGGATTTTCAGCAATGGTTTCCTTACTTTGGGCACTTTGGGTGCTTTTGGGCAGCAAAGACACAACCCTGGCTATGGAGAATTGCATTTTTATAGTGATTGACCATGAAAACATGGGTGTAGACACCAGATTTGTGATACTGCCATGTATCGTTTTCCAGATATTGATGAAAATAGGATTTTCGGTAATGGCGTCCCTATTTTGGGCGATTTGGGCGGGAAGGCACCGGCCCTGACCCGGCAGCAATGCATTTTTGTGATGTGGGGGTAGAACCCTTTCAACCCACGTGGTCAGTTGCTTCGGTGCTTTTCACTTGAATAAACCTTCTGGGCTCCTGGTCTACTAAGTGATGGGCCCAGAGACTCAACTTCATTTCAAGAGATTCCAAGGATCTTGAAGGCCTTGGCTTCACCAGCATCTAGAAGAGCAAGGTGTGAGGCAGGGGTTGAGTGAGCAGGAACAGCAGGTACTATCCCAGAGGGGAGAGCAGAATTCCATCAAGCTGTGGATGAAGGCCTTGTAGATGGACAGACGTTGAGGTGTGTCAAGGAAGTACCTTGCACGATGGAGGATACCCTGTCGGCGTTTGGCTTTGGAGACCAACTTTGAAATATGATTTGCCCAAGGGAGATCATGACCGATAGTGAGACCCAGGAGTTTGAATGCCTGAACGTCTTCAAGAGGGTTGTTGAGAAAGTAGATCGGAGGGTTTACGTTAGAAAGAGAGAGGGTGTCTCCATTTTGGGGAGATAGAGAGTGCGTGTGTGGGATTTCTCAGGTTTAAAAGCCACATTCCAAGTGTTTGACCAGTTTGTGACCAGCAGGTGGTATGAAAAGAGGGAAGAGGCTGCTTGCTGCCTGTCGGAAGAATGAGGGATGTCACGGCAGAGGGTGGAGTCGTCAGCAAAGAGATAAAGGGGATGTTCCAGAGTCGGAGGGATCATTGATGAAAATCAGGAATAGGATGGAGCCGAGAACACTGCCTTGGGGCACTGCAGCCTCGACAGGGAGAGGAGATGAACGGATTCTGTTGAGTTCCACAAGTTGGCTACGAGAGTTGAGGAAGTCAGTAAGCCATGTGTGGAGTTGGTCTTGGATGCCATACGCAGAGATTGTAGAGTAAGGCAGGATGTGAGACTGTATTGAAAGGTCGAGATATGTCCAGAGAGATGGCTCTCATCTCATGCATGACATTGAGGGCCTCCATCCATGGTTGAGTGAGTAGGAACAGCATGTGCAAGGTGGAGCGACCTGGTCTGAAACCAAATTGGTGATCTGAGATGAGGTGGTTGAATAAAAGGAAGAATTTCATATCAACTGCGATGATGGATTCCATGACCTTGCTGATGATTGCAAATAAGCCTAAATGTATGTCGTGGAGGTGATTCGTTTTTGCACCTTCTATGTAATGCAGTGATGGTGGCTGATTTCTAAGCAGATGGAAGATGGCCTAGAGTAAATGACAGGGTGAAAGTGAAAAGGTCAGAGCGAGGATGTGTAAGAGCAGCAGAGCAGGTTTTTAGGACACATGAGCTGATGCCATCCTGTCCAGTTGCAGAGTCAGAGTCTAAAGTTGCCAGAAACTTTTCCACCTTATCAGGTGCAAATGACAGAATGCAGGAGCAGTTGGGTACGATTGGGAAGGATGGGTACAGATAGAAAGAGCATTAGGGACACAATTTGGAAGCAAACACAGAATTGAGGCGTTTGGCCTTCTCACCAGCGGAGTCGGCTGTGGTGCCATTTGAAGTGAGGGAAGCGATGGAAGGGGATTCACCAGATTCAGTGTAGCAAGGGTATGACAACAGAAGATGAGATGGGGTTAATTTGTGCATGAGAGAGAGCAGGTTTCTGTGGAAGAATTCCCTGGCTGAGTTCATATCAGCGTCGGTAGATATTGGAGACCAATGCTGAAGTGTGATGGCTGCTTGCAGTCTCTGCCAGTTTTCCTGAGTGAACTGCCAGACCTGCTGGTGCTGAGGTTGTTCTCTGAGAATGGCCAGAGAGATGTTGACCTTCACCAGAACATGATCAGATGAAACAATTGGAGAAGAGGAAGAGCACAAGACATTGGTGGGGAAGTTGGTCATTACCAAATCCAGAAGGGAAAATTTGCCATTTGGAAAAATCTCGGTTGGAACATTCACAGATCGAGTCAATCCCATGGAGTCACTGCAGTCCTTTGCAGATGTGCCATGGCTGGTGAGAGGTACTTCAGGCAAGTTGCACGGTGACAAATGAAACCACCACATACGAGGAAGAAAGTTGGGATGAGTGGTTAAACGTTGGTCCATGTCGTCTGAGAGAGATGTGGATGGAGTCGTCGCGGTTGGTGTTGGGAGGACGGTACAGCACACAGACAAGTATAAGGCGGGAGCGGAGGGGAAGTCACAGCCAGCGATCCTCTCGAGCTTTGGGAGGTGTAAGAGCAGTACAGTGAGAGCGAGAAATTGAGTTTTTGGGTACAGCACAATCAGCACAAATAAATGGAGAAATGAGAGCGTACAGCGCTACTCCGCTATCAGGACGGGGTTTAGATCGATCAAACCTGAGGAGACAATAACCGGGGGAGTCAGGGACGTCCTGTGGGAGGAAGGATTCTGTTAAACGGACGATGTCCAGGTTATCGGCAGCAGGCTGGATTGAGAGATGTCAGGCGGAGGCCCCAGATGTTGGAAGTCCACTTCAAAATGGACAGGGGCGAAGGAGCTGCTGATAGGACGTAGGGATGTGGAAAGGAGCAAGGAGAGGGTGCAGGTGGAGAGAAGCTGGGAGGGAGAGGAGCGGGGGAGGACGGAGCAGAGAGGCCAAGGTAGAAGCAGATGGGGGAACGTATTGACATGGAGGGGTGAGTGAAGAGGGGGAAACCCTCAATGGATATGAAGGGGAAATTATTGTCATGTGCACATAACCTCGCCTCAGGATTCCCAGACCGGTTAACCTGCGAAGGAGTTCATGGGTGGGGTGGTGGTGACAATGTTTTGGTTGAAGGCATGGAGGAAAAATGGGCTGTCAGTGAACAGGAGGTTGGATGAACTTAGTGTTTAGGAATGAAGAGGTTTTGGGAAATAAGCTTCGTCAAAGAGAAAAGGAGGAGATTTTGATGAAGAATGAAAGGGTTGTTCCTGATGGAGTACTAAGCAGAGTAAGGCATTTTTAATTACATTTTGGAAGCATTTTTTTATGTTATGAAGAACTTTTAAAGGAAGTGAAACGTTTTATGCTGCCAAGATTCCGTTTGGGGATATGGAAAAGAAGGATAGGGGAATGGGTGATTGCGCACGGAGATAAGAGCTTGGATTTCTTTTGCCAATGTTGTTCCTTTTTTCGGACTAAGGACAGAGTGATACGTTGCTAGCATTTTTGAGTGAGCAGGGGAAATGGATTGAGCTGAGTATCTAGGATAAAAGGAGTGAAAACAAGGCCAAAACGGAAGGAGAGGTACAACCCGACTGTCACCAGTAGGCCTGACTTTATCCGGAACACAAACTGGATGATCAAACACAGGAAGAAATGGTTTGGGACAGAAAAAATAACAAAAAACACAACCAGAAAAACAAGAACAACAACAAAACAGGAATCACACCGGATATCCGGTTTGGGGAACTTTAGGTTCGATGAACTGGATTGAGCAGCTGCACATCAGGATGGCCATGTGTGCTGAGAGCACCAGCACCATTTCAAATGTGATTTATTTATTTATTTATTTTGCATACAGAATCGAGGCTCGTGTAAGAGCTAACACACATGGAACATGAAAACATGCACAGGCTCATAAAACATGCAATGAAGGGCGCGGGGGACAAGAGGGGGAGAGGGAAGCACAACAATATCAAAGAACAAGGACGTCGGTAGCTCTGTGGAAGGGAGGGGTACATGGTATAAAGCAAATGAACACTACTAGGGATTTCACTACTAGGTATTTCACTACTAAGAATTTCACTACGAGGAATTTCACTACGAAGAATTTCACCACTAAGAATTTCACTATTAGGAATTTCACTACTAGGAATTTCACTACGAGGAATTTCACGACTAGGAATTTCACTACTAAGAATTTCACTACAAGGAATTTCACTACAAGGAATTTCACTACTAGGAATTTCACTACTAGGAATTTCACTACTAGGAATTTCACTACTAGGAATTTCACGACTAAGAATTTCACTACTAGGAATTTCACTACTAGGAATTTCACGACTAAGAATTTCACTACTAGGAATTTCACTACTTAGAATTTCACGACTAGGAATTTCCCTACTAGGAATTTCATGGCTAAGAATTCCACGACTAGGAATTTCACTACTAAGAATTTCGCTCCTAGGAATTTTACTACGAAGAATTCCACTACTAGGAATTTCACTACTAGGAATTTCACTACTAAGAATTTCACTACTAGGAATTTCACTACGAAGAATTTCACCACTAAGAATTTCACTATTAAGAATTCCACTACTAGGAATTTCACTACTAGGAATTTCACTACTATGAATTTCACTACAAGGAATTTCACTACTAGGAATTTCACGACTAGGAATTTCACGACTAGGAATTTCACTACTAGGAATTTCACTACTAAGAATTTCACTACTATGAATTTCACTAACTAGGAATTTCACTACTACGAATTTGACTACTAGGAATTTCACTACTAAGAATTTCACTAGGAATTTCACTACTAGGAATTTCACGACTAAGAATTTCACGACTAAGAATTTCACGACTAGGAATTTTGCTACTACGAATTTCACTAATAGGAATTTCACGACTAGGAATTTCACTGCTACGAATTTCACTACTAGGAATTTCACTATGAATTTCACTACTAGGAATTTCACTACTAAGAATTTCACTACTAGGAATTTCACTACTAAGAATTTCACGACTAGGAATTTCACTACTAGGAATTTCACGACAGAATTTCACTATTAGGAATTTCACTACTAAGAATTTCGCTACTAGGAATTTCACAACTAAGAATTCCACTACTAGGGATTTCACTACTACGAATTTCACTACTAGGAATTTCACGACTAAGAATTTCACTATGAGGAATTTCACTACTAAGAATTCCACTACTAGGAATTTCACTACTAAGAATTTCACGACTAAGAATTTCACGACTAGGAATTTCACGACTAGGAATTTCACGACTAAGAATTTCACAACTAGGAATTTCACTACTAAGAATTCCACTACTAGGAATTTCACTACTAGGAATTTTACTACTAAGAATTTCACTACAAGGAATTTCACAAGGAATTTCACTACTAAGAATTTCACTACTACGAATTTCACTACGATTAATTTCACTACTAAGAATTCCACTACTAGGAATTTCACTACTAAGAATTCCACTGCTAGGAATTTCACTACTAGGAATTTCACGACTAAGAATTTCACTACTAAGAATTTCACTGCTAAGAATTTCACTACTAAGAATTTCACGACTAAGAATTTCACTACTAAGAATTTCACGACTAGGAATTTCACTACTAGGAATTTCCCTACTAAGAATTCCACTACTAGGAATTTCACTACTAGGAATTTCACTACTAAGAATTCCACTACTAGGAATTTCACTACTAGGAATTTCACTACTAAGAATTCCACTACTAGGAATTTCATGACTAGGAATTTCACTACTAAGAATTCCACTACTAGGAATTTCACTACTAAGAATTTCACTACTAGGAATTTCACTACTAAGAATTTCATTACTAAGAATTTCACGACTATGAATTTCACTACTAGAAATTTCACGACTAAGAATTCCACTACTAGGAATTTCACTACTAGGAATTTCCCTACTAAGAATTTAACTTCTAGGAATTTCACTACTCGGAATTTCACTTCTAGGAATTTCAATACTAGGAATTTCACTACTAGGAATTTCAATACTAGGAATTTCACTTCACGGAATTTAACGACTAGGAATTTCAATACGTGGAATCTAACTTCTAGGAATTTCACTACTCGGAATTTCACTTCTAGGAATTTCAATACTAGGAATTTCACTACTAGGAATTTCAATACTAGGAATTTCACTTCTCGGAATTTAACTACTAGGAATTTCAATACTAGGAATTTCACTTCTAGGAATTTCACTACTACGAATTTCAATACTAGGAATTTCACTTCTAGGAATTTCACTACTATGAATTTCACTACTAAGAATTTCACTCCTAGGAATTTCACTACTCGGAATTTCACTACTAGGAATTTCACTACTAGGAATTTCACTACTAGGAATTTCACTACTAGGAATTTCACTAGTAGGAATTTCACAACTAAGAATTTCACTACTAAGAATTTAACTACTACGAATTTCACTACTATGAATTTCACTACTAAGAATTCCACTACTAGGAATTTCACTGCTAGGAACTTCACGATTAAGAATTTCACTTCTAGGAATTTCACTCCTAGGAATTTCAGTACTAGGAATTTCACTACTAGGAATTTCGCTACTAGGAATTCCACTACTAGGAATTTCACTACTAGGAATTTCACTACTAAGCATTCCACTACTAGGAATTTCACTACTAGGAATTTCACTACGAAGAATTTCACTACTAAGAATTTCACTACTAAGAATTTCACGACTAAGAATTTCACGACTAAGAATTTCACTACTACGAATTTCACGACTAGGAATTTCACTACTAAGAATTCCACTTCTAGGAATTTCACTACTAAGAATTTCACTTCTAGGAATTTCACTGCTAGGAATTTCACTACTAAGAATTCCACTACTAGGAATTTCACGACTAGGAATTTCACTGCTAAGAATTCCACTACTAGGAATTTCACTACTAAGAATTTCACTACTAGGAATTTCACTACTAAGAATTTCATTACTAAGAATTTCACTACTAAGAATTTCACTACTAGGAATTTCACTACCAAGAATTCCACCACTAGGAATTTCACAACTAGGAATTTCACTACTAAGAATTTCACTTCTAGGAATTTCACTACTAGGAATTTCACTTCTAGGAATTTCAATACTAGGAATTTCACTACTAGGAATTTCAATACTAGGAATTTCACTTCTCGGAATTTAACTACGAGGAATTTCAATACTAGGAATTTCACTTCTAGGAATTTCACTACTACGAATTTCACTTCTAGGAATTTCACTACTACGAATTTCACTACTATGAATTTCACTACTAGGAATTTCACTACTAGGAATTTCAATACTAGGAATTTCACTTCTCGGAATTTAACTACTAGGAATTTCAATACTAGGAATTTCACTTCTAGGAATTTCACTACTACGAATTTCAATACTAGGAATTTCACTTCTAGGAATTTCACTACTACGAATTTCACTACTAAGAATTTCACTCCTAGGAATTTCACTACTCGGAATTTCACTTCTAGGAATTTCACTACTAGGAATTTCACTACTAGGAATTTCACTACTAGGAATTTCACTACTAGGAATTTCACCAGTAGGAATTTCACTACTAAGAATTTCACTACTAAGAATTTAACTACTACGAATTTCACTACTATGAATTTCACTACTAAGAATTCCACTACTAGGAATTTCACTGCTAGGAATTTCACGATTAAGAATTTCACTTCTAGGAATTTCACTCCTAGGAATTTCAGTACTAGGAATTTCACTACTAGGAATTTCGCTACTAGGAATTCCACTACTAGGAATTTCACTATTAGGAATTTCACTACTAAGAATTCCACTACTAGGAATTTCACTACTAGGAATTTCACTACGAAGAATTTCACTACTAAGAATTTCACGACTAAGAATTTCACGACTAAGAATTTCACTACTACGAATTTCACGACTAGGAATTTCACTACTAAGAATTCCACTACTAGGAATTTCACAACTAGGAATTTCACTACTAAGAATTTCACTTCTAGGAATTTCACTGCTAGGAATTTCACTACTAAGAATTCCACTACTAGGAATTTCACGACTAGGAATTTCACTGCTAAGAATTCCACTACTAGGAATTTCACTACTAAGAATTTCACTACTAGGAATTTCACTGCTAAGAATTTCATTACTAAGAATTTCACTACTAAGAATTTCACTACTAGGAATTTCACTACCAAGAATTCCACCACTAGGAATTTCACAACTAGGAATTTCACTACTAAGAATTTCACTTCTAGGAATTTCACTACTAGGAATTTCAATACTAGGAATTTCACTTCTCGGAATTTAACTACGAGGAATTTCAATACTAGGAATTTCACTTCTAGGAATTTCACTACTACGAATTTCAATACTAGGAATTTCACTTATAGGAATTTCACTACTACGAATTTCACTACTATGAATTTCACTACTAGGAATTTCACTACTAGGAATTTCACTACTAGGAATTTCACTACTAGGAATTTCACTACTAGGAATTTCACTACTAGGAATTTCACTACTAGGAATTTCACTACTAGGAATTTCACTACTAAGAATTTCACTACTAAGAATTTAACTACTACGAATTTCACTACTACGAATTTCACTACTAAGAATTCCACGACTAGGAATTTCACTACTAGGAATTTCACGATTAAGAATTTCACTTCTAGGAATTTCACTCCTAGGAATTTCAGTACTAGGAATTTCACTACTAGGAATTTCACTACTAAGAATTTCACTGCTAAGAATTTCACTACAAAGAATTTCACTACTATGAATTTTACTACTACGAATTTCACTACTAAGAATTCCACTACTAGGAATTTCACTACTAGGAATTTCACTGCTAAGAATTTCACTTCTAGGAATTTCACTGCTAGGAATTTCACTTCTAGGAATTTCAATACTAGGAATTTCCATTCTCGGAATTTCACCACTAGGAATTTCAATACTAGGAATTTCACTTCTAGGAATTTCAGTACTACGAATTTCAATACTAGGAATTTCACTTTTAGGAATTTCACTTCTAGGAATTTCACTACTAGGAATTTTACTACTAGGAATTTCACTACTTGGAATTTCACTACTAAGAATTTCACTACTAAGAATTTAACTACTACGAATTTCACTACTACGAATTTCTCTACTAAGAATTCCACTACTAGGAATTTCACGATTAAGAATTTCACTTCTAGGAATTTCACTCCTCGGAATTTCACTACTAAGAATTTCACGACTAGGAATTTCACTACTAGGAATTTCACTACTAGGAATTTCATCTATCTATAATTCCAGTAATCTCTGTGTGTATGTATGTATGTATGTATGTATGTTTGTTTGTCTGTGACCGCTGTTTCTCGACAACCACGGGTCCGATATACTTTAAACTTGCCAGGTATATTGCTGGGGACCCGAGGATGTGCCTTTTCAACGTTTCATATTAATCGGACAAGTAGTTACCGAGCTATGTCCAAAAAACGATTCAACCAATCAGAGAGCAGCGAGCTATCACGTGTGCCGAACGTGCCGAACAGACTCTGCCTCGGACGGCACATTTGAGAGCGTATTCATTTATTTCACGTTGGCAAACTATGTTGGCGTTAAACTATGTTTTAAAACTAATTAAAACTAATTTGCGATTCTTTCGCTTTCCTGCGCGTTTGTGCATGCTATGGCGATTTCTTTACCAAACTCCGCAAGCCGTTCGCTTTGGACCAAACCATTTCATGTAAATAGAGGGGGGGGATATAATTTTAGATATAGATATAGTACGGGCATGCCCTAGTTACTAAGAATTCCACTACTAGAAATTTCACTCCTAGGAATTTCACGATTAAGAATTTCACTACTAGGAATTTCACTCCTAGGAATTTCACTACTAAGAATTTCACGACTAGGAATTTCACTACTAGGAATTTCACTACTAGGAATTGCAGGAAAGAAGTTGGAATTTCAAAAAAGTGAATCTGGGATGAATTAACGGCACATGGGGGTAGAAAAGATCAAGGTTTTGGATGGGGGAAGATAAGAGATGGTGATGAACAGCTGTTTTAAAGACCTGGAGGGAGGAGAGGGATTGAAGGGAGTGGGGGAGTTGGTCCCAGAGGCGGAAAAAAGAGGAATGAAGGAGTGAAGGTGAGCAGAGAGTCTTGATTTTGGAAATTTCACCAACAATTAAACAGGACTGACAATGATTAGAAGGCAGTGATTGAACAATTCGATAGGATTCGGGATTTGAACCTTTTATTCATCGATCAAATGTACTGCACATGGAAGTGTTTGGTCTTTCAGTGATAGAATTTGAAATACAAGGTGCACAACAACAACTACATGTGTACATCATTTGTGTTCATCCTCCAAATGATCCACAACATATTTCAAGGTGGATTCGAAATAAAATAACAATTTTTCATGAGGAAATTTTAAAATTCCAATATAATGATTCTCCAAGTCAAATGAGGCCTTTTCCCCAGGCCTCTACAATACTCATATCTAGTTGTCATAAAGTGCAATATGGATGTTTTTAGTAAAATAATTCCCTCTTTTGCTTATCTCGCACCTTGTCCCTCTTGACCCCTGCTGACCCCTCCTGACCCCTCAGTGGCACGTCTCAACTCCCCTCAATATGACGTCACATGAAAGGCACATATGGCTTTTATTTTCTTAACAAATACTGAACCAACAATTAAAGCTTACTGACACCTTTACTCAAATGTCCACAGATTGTTGGATTAAAACATCTGAACAAACGACATTACCGCCAAAACAATAGTATTTGTACCATACGGTAAATAATTTCCTATGGCAAAATAAATCTCAGGTAGTACCAAAAGTTTTGAGTTTGAAAAATAAATCTCAGGTAGTAGGGTTCAGGACGTGAGGCCAAACCGAAAATAAAGGAAAGCTCGACATTGGCACAAAAGTCAGAAAGGCCGAGGCCTAGCTCACTCTGCCTCGGTATCCGAGACCAGTAGGTTTCGGTTGTGACCGTCTTGTCTGCGACTACCGCTGCCGTTGCGGCAATATAATGCGTTTTCAAAAGAAGCTCCGCGGCTCCCTGTCCGTCGTCGTCGATACTTGCACCAGAAGAGGGCGATGGCTGTGACCAGGCAGATCGCTGTGACAACTATGACGATGATCTCGATCATGCGGCCATGACGGAAGGCTGTGGAAACACCGTTATCAGCAAGGTCCATTTTATATATATACATGCACACACAAGTTTGGATTCATTTTGTTTATATATGTATTGTCATGTGGCTGGCTCAGTTAACACCGAGAGTTCGCCACGGATGGATAATCGAGCTTAACGAGGCGTTTCCCAATTGATGGCGGATCATACGCGAGACGGAATGAACTATGCCGCTTACCTTCACGGTCCGATGTCTTTGACCTGAAAATCAATAAATCAAACCAAAAACAGATGTAAAATGTACCACAGGAATATTTATTACGAACCCGATAATACAAAATAAAACGCGTCAGTATAATCCCTCTAACTGGAGCGCTCCTATTACAGACACACACACGTACAGATGGGGAGGCTATATGAGAAATAAAAGTTGTGCGGTGAATGTGTGTCTTTATCTTTGTGGTTCAGTCAGGAACCGTCAGGTTGTGCAGCTCCGTCGTCCAACGCGCTCCGGTTGGCGCGAAGCGCACGGTCAGTCTGCTGGCGTGAACACCGGCCCCGCGGCTCGGTCCGTCCCACGCCACACGGCAATCGCACGCAGGCACCAGGAGAGGAAACTCCACGGCGCCCCAGCGCCTCTCAAACGTCCGTCGCACAGCAGCGGTGTTCGCCAACCGCAAGGGAAGTTTAGGGCAGGCAGGAGATCCATGCGTACAAAGGGGTCCAAGCGCAAGAAGGCAAAGGGGGCAGAAGAAGGTCCAGACAGGGAGGAAGCCAGAACGAGAGAGGGAAAATGTCCGCCAGTGAGTCGTTTTACTGGCCATCCCATCCTCCCTACCAATCCCCGCGTAGCTTGCTGACAGTCCTCACGCCCTCCACACTGATTGGCCGAGCATCTTGCGCCTTTGGTGTCATTGGTCGGTGGCCAATCACGAGCCCTTCCTTACCCTGCCAATCAGCACTCTGCTCTTTGTTCGCCCCTCCCCCCTGTCAATCAAGAGTCCTCCTGAGCATGGCTATGCCTGCCTTGCACGATGTTTGTCTTCCATGCCGCCGTTGTACGCAGCGGCTTGCTGCTTGTTTCTTCTAGTCAGTTTTATCGTCAGTCATTGTAAGGGGGGATTTAATTAATGTGTGCAGCTAAGGGCCTAGCTAAGTGTCTCTGGTGCGGCACCAAAAGGGACAACGGGATAGCGACAGGGGGGATGACATACAAGGGAATTTACCCATAATCCCTGAATTAATTAGCATGCCCCACCCCCTCGTAACAGGGACAAATATCCAACTTATCCGACATCCGGGCTACAGGTCCCTGACTTACTGTACAGCGAGATGGTTCTTCTATCACGATCATCGGAGCACCTACCTATGCAGATCTACCTGGATCTAGATATTCCCCCCTACCCCAAATTCATAACAATATATATGCATGCACATACAAGTTTGGATTCATTTTGTTTATATATATATATATATATATATATATATATATTGTTACGGTTCGCGGTTAAGGATGTAATGTTTGCCGAGCGGAGGCACCGCGACCTAACAGTTTCCCCGATTCACCCGATTCACTCAAACGTTGGCCATATCGCGCCACAGCTATTCAATTTGGAAACCTCTAAAGCGACCGAATGTAAAGAGGAAGAAGAAGAAGACGTACGGAGGAATAACAGGTTTTATTAATTATTTTCACAAGCCAAGGCAAAGAGAGCAGTTGGTTATATACAGAAAATGGAATGGAGCAGACACACAGTGAAATCATTAGCTTACCTACACAAGCTTAATTAACAAGTCAAGTGAATCCACTTGGATTCCGCCCAGGTTGGCACATGGAAATTATGATGTAGCATAATTATCATCTCGGGTCAAGATTTGAAATTATGCCATGGTTTTTGTAAAATTGCTACTAGTATTCACATTATGTACTTTCACCAAAACATACATCATCATAGAAACATACATAGAATTTGGGTCCTCTGGGTCATTTGGGTCCTCTGGGTCATTTGGGTCCTCTGGGTCATTTGGGTCCTCTGGGTCATTTGGGTCCTCTGGGTCATTTGGGTCATTTGGGTCCTCTGGGTCCTTTGGGTCCTCTGGGTCATTTGGGTCCTCTGGGTCCTCTGGGTCCTCTGGGTCATTTGGGTCCTCTGGGTCCTCTGGGTCATTTGGGTCCTCTGGGTCATTTGGGTCCTCTGGGTCATTTGGGTCCTCTGGGTCATTTGGGTCCTCTGGGTCATTTGGGTCCTCTGGGTCATTTGGGTCCTCTGGGTCATTTGGGTCCTCTGGGTCATTTGGGTCCTCTGGGTCATTTGGGTCCTCTGGGTCATTTGGGTCCTCTGGGTCATTTGGGTCATTTGGGTCCTCTGGGTCATTTGGGTCCTCTGGGTCATTTGGGTCCTCTGGGTCATTTGGGTCCTCTGGGTCATTTGGGTCCTCTGGGTCATTTGGGTCCTCTGGGTCATTTGGGTCCTCTGGGTCATTTGGGTCCTCTGGGTCATTTGGGTCATTTGGGTCCTCTGGGTCATTTGGGTCCTCTGGGTCATTTGGGTCCTCGGTCATTTGGGTCCTCTGGGTCATTTGGGTCCTCTGGGTCATTTGGGTCCTCTGGGTCATTTGGGTCCTCTGGGTCATTTGGGTCCTCTGGGTCATTTGGGTCCTCTGGGTCATTTGGGGCCTCTGGGTCATTTGGGTCCTCTGGGTCCTCTGGGTCATTTGGGTCCTCTGGGTCATTTGGGTCCTCTGGGTCATTTGGGTCCTCGGTCATTTGGGTCCTCTGGGTCATTTGGGTCCTCTGGGTCATTTGGGTCCTCTGGGTCATTTGGGTCCTCTGGGTCATTTGGGTCCTCTGGGTCATTTGGGTCCTCTGGGTCATTTGGGTCCTCTGGGTCCTCGGTCATTTGGGTCCTCTGGGTCATTTGGGTCCTCTGGGTCATTTGGGTCCTCTGGGTCATTTGGGTCCTCTGGGTCATTTGGGTCCTCTGGGTCATTTGGGTCATTTGGGTCATTTGGGTCATTTGGGTCCTCTGGTTCATTTGGGTCCTCTGGGTCATTTGGGTCCTCTGGGTCATTTGGGTCCTCTGGGTCATTTGGGTCCTCTGGGTCATTTGGGTCCTATATTCCTATCCTATAACATATATATCCTATAACCTATCCTATATATATCCTATATCATATAACATATATCCTATATATCCTATAACATAACATATAACAAATATATCCTATATTATGTACTAGCGAGCGGCCGCGTACCAGCCAAAGGGGTAGCCCATGGTTAGCCTAAATATAGATTTGATGACGTCATGTTTACACATCTGAGCGACAGAAACTGGCTACACATCTGAGCGACAGAAACGGAGCTTCACTTTTGGAGAGACAGAAATTCCCAGGCAAACGCTATAACGCACCAGGTTTACAACCTGTGCGTTAATAAACCCCAGGACAACGTGAAAGACAGACAGACGATCACACTTACACGGGGAAATGCAGGCCGGAAGGAATGGCTTGGAGATGGGTGGCTTTTAGAGGCAAGGAAGGTTCAGCGGGTACTGGGCACGGTCGGGCCAGAAGGCACCGCCGTCAGGAAGCCGAGCTTTGGTCTCAAACTGCGCGGGCGAAGTTCCTTTCTCCGTACTGCTGCCTCGTGCGCTCCTTGCGTTGCCCCGGTCCGCTTTTCCTGCTGCGCGGCACGTCTCACGGCGGCTCGGTCACACCTGCTCGTCTCCAGCGCATCTCCTGGACCCATCTCTGTCAAAGCTCATCTGCTTGGGGAGCGTCCCGCGGCGGGTTATATAGGCCCCGCCCTTCACCCTTGGCGAACCTCCCCCAAGCGTTCTCGCTCCGCCCTCTTAAGCCAAACCCCTCGTTCTGGGTTGGATGAGCGGGGCCGACTTACTCCTCCCCTCTATGACGAGGTGGAGACCCGCCATTCTTCTTCGGCGTTACCTCGTGCGTAATGGAGTCAATTGCTGCAAAGTGGACGGCAGATGAAAATGCAGCAAAGTGCCTAAAGAGCCAATTGCAGCAAAGTGGCAAACCTGGCACTTGGAAGCTGCCATGGGGCGTCGGAGGGCCTACTCTTATTTAATTCGGTGCAATGAAGAGTCAAACTAGTGGGAAACACATCCTTAGCCTACAGAGAATAAGGGACTAACTATTTAAAAGGATATATCGTGTCCTGTGTGTAGGTTTATGGAATTAACTAAGAGGACGAGCTGCGACCATTCTTTACATTATGAGGGTCAGTTACACACAACAAAACCATACTTTTCACATTCGTTACACTTTCTCAAAATTGTTACACTTCTCAAATTCGTTACACTTCTCAAATTCGTTACACTTCTCAAATTCGTTACAATATATATATATATAAATATATATATACACACACATGCACACACAAGTTTGGATTGATGCCACGAGCATTGCGGCCTTTGATGGTGTATGATATTGCGAATGGGAATGTAGAGAGGATGGAGGTTGTGGTGAGTGCGTTTGTGAGGAGGTGGTGAGAGTGCAGGAGTTCATGATGTTGTGGGATTTGAGTGATCCAGTAGTGAAGAATGCTCTCCCAGAAAAGAAGGTAAGTCGGAGGCAGAATACAAGAGCAGAGGTTGACGAGATGGAGGAGCAACAAGGGGAGGTCATGGGAATGGTACGGCACGGGAAGCAGGACTTGGGGTGGATGAAGCATGAGCTATGGTGAAAGGCAGGTGTAACAGAAACAAGGAACATGGTTGAGAGGAATGTGAGAAGAAAGGAGGAGGAGATATGTGAACGTGGTCAGACAGGCACAGCAAGGTGCTTGGACTTGGTGGTGAGGTGTGCAGGTGAGGACCTTAAGTGGCAAGAGATTTGGAGGATGGAATCTACACTGTTGAATTTCTTGTTGCAGGCAACGTATGATGTGCTTACATCGCCAGTAAACCTGAGGATGTACGGGTTGTTGCAGGAAGAGAGCAGCTCTTGGTGTGAAGGTGTGGAGGTGTGGGAGCGATGCCGCATGCACCAGTGTGTGCTCAGTGTAGTGTTTATCGTTATTATAATATACATTTAATGCAAGACTCGTCATTAAAGTTCAAAATTTATATTTAAAGTTCATTACAGGTGAGATACCAAGTGACTCAGCGATGGCATTACTCACCTTCATATTTCACATGTGACTTGTCTTGTTGATCATCACCTTTATCTGTAGATTAAATGCAAGACGAGGATGAAATTGTAAAAAAGACAAAAAGAACAAAAGTCTTCTCTCATCCCTTAACAAAAAAAAAAATCGATTTCCACAACTACGAGCACCACCACCACTACAACCACCACCACCACCACAACCACTACCACAACTACAACCATCACCACCACTACAACAACCACCACCACTACAACCACCACCACCACGACAACTACCACCACTACTACAACCACCACCACTACTACAACCACCACCACTACTACTACTACTACAACCACCACCACCACTACTACAACCACCACCACCACTACAACCACCACCACTACTACTACTACTACAACCACCACCACTACTACAACCACCACCACCACAACCAGCACCACCACTACAACCACCACCACTACTACAAACACCACCACCACAACTACAACCACTATCATAACTACAACCACCACCACCACTACTACAACCACCACCATCACTACAACCACCACCACCACCACAACCACCACCATCACCACCACCACGACAACTACAAACACCACCACCACCAGTGCACCCACGACCACCACCACTACAACCACCACCACCACTACAACAACTACAACCACCACAACGACAACCAACACCACCACTACAACTACAACTACCACCACTACAACCACCACAACAACTACAACCACTATAACCAACACCACTGCAACCACCACTACAACTACAACCACCACCAATATAACAAACACCACTATAACCAATACCACTACAACCACCACCACCACACTACCACCACTACAACAATAACAATTACAACCACCACCACTACAACCACCACAACCACAACTATAACCACCACTAAAACTACAACCACCACCATCAGTACAACCACCACCACCACTACAACCACTACCAGTAAAACCACCACCACCACCACGACAACCACTACCAGTAAAACCACCACCACCACTACAACCATCACCACCACCAATACAACCACCACCACCACCACTACTACAGCCACCACCACAACTACAACCACCACAACAACTACAACCACCACCACTACAACCACCACCACCAGTACAACCACCACCACCAGTACAACCACCACCACCAGTACAAACACCACCACCAGTACAAACACCACCACTACTACAACCACCTCCACTACAACTACCACACTACCACCACCACCACTACAACCACCATCATCACTACAACCACCACCACCACTAAAACCACCACCACCACTACAACCATTACCAGTAAAACCACCACCACTACAACCACCACCAGTACAACCACCACCACTACAACCACCACCACTACAACCACCACCAGTACAACCACCACCACAACTATAACCACCACAACTATAACCACCACAACTATAACCACCACTACAACCACCACTAGAACTACAACCACCACCACCACTATAACCACCACCACCACCACAACTACACCACCATTACCACAACTACAACCACCACCACTACAACCACCACCGCTACAACCACCACCACTACAACCACCACCACTACAACCACAACCACCACCAATACAACCACCACCACCACCACCACTACTACAACCACCACCACCACAACTACAACCACCACAACAACTACAACCACCACAACTACAACCACCACCACTACAACCACCACCACTACAACCACCACCACCACTACAACCACCACCAATACAACCACCACCACCACCACCAATACAACCACCACCACCACCACTAGTACAGCCACCACAACTACAACCACCACTACTACTACAACCACCACAACTACAACCACCACCAGTACAACCACCACCACCAGTACAAACACCACCACTACAACCACCACTACTACTACAACCACCACAACTACAACCACCACCAGTACAACCACCACCACCAGTACAAACACCACCACTACAACCACCACTACCACACTACCACCACCACTACAACAACAACAATTACAACCACCACCACTACAACCACCACCACCACAACTATAACCACCACCACCACTATAACCAACACCACTATAACCACCACCACTACAACCACCACCATCAGTACAACCACCACGACAACCACTACCAGTAAAACCACCACCACCACCACAGTACAACCACCATCAGTACAACCACCACCACAACTACAACCACCACCACCACTACAACCACCACCACTACAACCACCACCACCACCAATACAACCACCACCACAACCACCACTACTACAGCCACCACCACAACTACAACCACCACAACAACTACAATCACCACAACTACAACCACCACCACTACAACCACCACCACTACAACCACCACCACTACAACCACCACCACTACAACCACCACCACCACCAGTACAAACACCACCACAACCACCATTTCAACTACCACCACAACCACCACCACCACTACAACCACCACCACCACAACTACACCACCATTACCACAACTACAACCACCACCACTACAACCACCACCGCTACAGCCACCACCGCTACACCCACCACCACTACAACCACCACCACTACAAACACCACCACTACAACCACCACCGCTACAACCACCACCATCACTACAACCACCACCCCTACAACCACCACCACTACAACCACTACCGCTACAACCACCACCACTACAACCACCACCGCTAGAACCACCACAATCACTGCAACCAGCACCGCATATACAGTATCGTCTCGTTATGAATGCTTGTTACAGCAAATTTCATAGAAAAACTTTTGGTAAACAATCGTCATTTTACAAATCTCAACTTGATAAGAGTAATTGTGAAAAGTGGTTTTATATTTCCAAAATAAAAAAACAGTTGAAACATTGCTGAGAATCAAACTATAACCCCCTAACTATCAACTATGATGAAACATTGCAAAGTGTTACCTGCATTGGTAATTGGAACGTGCCATCCTGATGAGAATGGCATGGTGTTGAAGTCATGGGGACTCACTCCTATGGAGGAGGGGTCCAATTGCATGACCATGCATTGTGGCCCTTCGGGGTCAGGATGCATGTGTTTTGATTGACCATGTGCTTCAGCCTTTGGGTTGAGGTGCATGTGTATGCCAATGGGACAGTCTTGATGGACGGTGTGCCTTGGCCGTGGGGTCAAGGTGCACGTCCAACGCTGTTTAAATGTTAGATTTTTTACCTTTTTTATTATAAAAAGGCGCCTTCATAAGAGGTACGTGCTACTATGGGCCGCACACAGGTGCAGGTTGAACCATATAGGGTGAAATTAGAATTTTTTTTACTAGTACACCCGCTCACAACGGGAAGGGTCATTCCTTTTTGGGGTATTTAGATTACAGTCAATCTATGGTCGGATCTCAAGAACATTGGGCGTGTGTTCATTTACGAAGGTTCTTGTGAAGATATCGCCAAGTGGTTTAAGCATTCGAGCAAGCACTCCATTCAAAACCGTTAAGGAACGGCTGGCTTGGCAAGCGCTAGCTAGCTGCTTGGTGAACGAGATGGTATTGTGGCGGACACGATGGCTCGCTGGCGCGGTGACATCATTCCGCGCACCAATGGGGTGTCGGCCATGCCCGAGGGGTAGGCGTGGCCTCGGGATATACACGGGGCTCGCAGCCCCGAGCAAGTCAGTGCTACAGTTTGAGCTTTGTAATAAAGACTCTTTGGATCCTACGCGTTGTTGCTTACCTTTTCTGGCAAACAAGTCATGCGCGTAGCACCGCACTACACTGGTGACCCCGATTTGGTTCAGCCATCGCTGACCACAGAACGCGCCATGGCGCCAACTTTTTTGTTCGTCATGCGTATGCGATAGCAAAGTTTGGCCTCGATCTGTTGTCTTTTTGGAGAAAACTGTATTTCAGTGGTTTTTCAGTCTTTTCACTCAAAACAATACGGCGGCAGAACCACGTGACCTACGACGTCATTATCATTTTATTTATGATTCAATTTATACCGAGAAGATGCTCAAGAAATTTTATCCTGATCGGATAAAGTTTTTTACTTGTTGAATTACGACGTCATAATGGCAGCACCTATGACGTCATCATTCACATATGTTATTCCCATCGAGAGTTCTTTGCAATGAGACCTGTCGCAATTATTTCTGAACAGCGGTTTGTGAGATCTAGAGGTGCAAAGTTTTTTGTTTTTTTCCAAGATGGCGCCCGTACAACGTGACCTGTGACGTCATAATATTCACTAAAGTATTCTCGAGGAGGAGGCCCTCCTATGGTGAAAATTTCATGTCAATCGGACCAACGGTTGCCGAGAAAATGATTTTTTTAAATGCAGACACGCATGTACGTACCCGAATGCTTAACCCTGCCTTTCGCTTCGCGAGCGCAGGGTAAAGAGCACAACCCGGGCTTCCTCCTTTTCAATGTCATGTTAAACAGAAGGAGCGAGTTTCAAAAGTTCACCACGAAAAACGCCACGTTAGCGGCAGAAAGAGTCATGTTATTAACCAAACACTTATGGGATACGAGGACAGTAGATCTTCGCTCAATTCTGTAAGTAAAACCGACCTCACGCATGTCGGGATTCCTCCAAATTTCTTCATTTAGTGTTACTAGGGCATGCCCGTACTATATATATGCCCGTACTATATATCTATCTAAAATTATATCCCCCCCCTCTATTTACATGAAATGGTTTGGTCCATTCGCAACGCCAAAGCGAACGGCGAACGGCTTGCGAGTACAGTGACAATCCCCCCCCTCTATTTACATGAAATGGTTTCGTCCATTCGCAACGACCACAGAACCCCCCCCCCCCTCTATTTACATGGAATGGTTTGGTCCATTCGCAACGCCGGCACACGCGATCGTTCGCTGCTCTCTGATTGGTTGAATCGTTTTTTGGACATAGCTCGGTAAGTAATTGTCCGATTAATATGAAACCTTGAAAAGGCACATCCTCGGGTCCCCAGCAATATACCTGGCAAGTTAAAAGTATATCGGACCCGTGGTTGTCGAGAAACAGCGGTCACAGACAAACGTACAGACAGAGATTACTGGAATTATAGATAGACTAGGGCATGCCCGTACTATATATATATCTAAAATTATATCCCCCCCTGTATTTACATGAAATGGTTTGGTTCATGAAATGTTTTGGTCCATTCGCAACGCCAAAGCGAACGGCGAACGCTTTACATGAAATGGGTTGGTCCATGAAATGTTTTGGTTCATTCGCAACGCCAAAGCGAACGGCGAACGGCTTGCGAGTACAGTGACAATCCCCCCGGGGTTTTAATTAGTTTTAAAACATTGTTTAAGGCCAACATAGCGCCAACATAGTTTGCCGACGGGAAATAAATGAATACGCTCTCAAATGTGCCATCCGAGGCAGAGTGTGTCCGCCACGTTCGGCACACGCGATAGCTCGCTGCTCTCTGATTGGTTGAATCGTTTTTTGGACATAGCTCGGTAAGTAATTGTCCGATTAATATGAAACCTTGAAAAGGCACATCCTCGGGTCCCCAGCAATATACCTGGCAAGTTTAAAGTATATCGGACCCGTGGTTGTCGAGAAACAGCGGTCACAGACAAACGTACAAACAAACAAACACACAGAGATTACTGGAATTATAGATAGACTAGGGCATGCCCGTACTATATATAAGCTAGGACGTGCCCGTACGTGGGTGCCCGTTCCTTGCCAAAAAAAAAAAAAAAAAAAAATTTGTGTAGGGGTGTGTGTGTGTAAACATCCTAGGGCGTGCCCGTACGTGGGTGCAAAAAAACATGCGTGCAAACAACAACAACAAAAAAAAACTTTGAAACCACGTGGCAGTAACGACCACAGAACCCCCCCCCTCTATTTACATGAATGGTTTGGTCCATTCGCAACGACCACAGAACCCCCCCCTCTATTTACATGCAATGGTTTGGTCCAAAGCGAACGGTTTGGTCCATTCGATGTGATTCGATGATTCGATGTGAATGGTTTGGTCCATTCGCAACGACCACAGAACCCCCCCCCCCCCCTCTATTTACATGAATGGTTTGGTCCATTCGCAAAGCCAAAGCGAACGACCACAGAACCCCCCCCCTCTATTTACATGAATGGTTTGGTCCATTCGCAAAGCCAAAGCGAACGACCACAGAACCCCCCCCCCCCCTCTATTTACATGAATGGTTTGGTCCATTCGCAACGCCAAAGCGAACGGCGAACGGCTAAATCGCCATAGCTCGGTAAGTACTTGTCCGATTAATTTCAAACCTTGAAAAGGCACATCCTCGGGTCCCCAGCAATATACCTGGCAAGTTTCAAGTATATCGGACCGGTAGTTGTCGAGAAACAGCGGTCACAGACAAACAGACAAACGTACAAACGTACAAACGTACAGACAGAGATTACTGGAATTATAGATAGATAAAGAGCATTAGCGACTGTTTAAAAAGCTAAGCATACGTGTTTGTGGTTTATAATATTTTTACTTCCTGTAGAAGCCGTTGATCCCACGGAAACGCCATTGCATTATAACTATAAGCTATTTATACACGTTATCACTGCAGGAAAAACGCATTCGGGAAGTGAGACATTGTTAGTATTAATATTGTTTTGTAATAACATGAAAAATATGCAATTATCATTCATTTTGTTATGAAAAGCGTCTTTGGAAAAACGCCACGATAAATCTTCTTCTTAGGACAAACGCCACGATAAAGCTAATTTAACATTGATATACACCTCAACGTGCAACCCATTGACGGCAATGGCAGGGAAAACCCACTCGGAGGGCAAATGAATGCACTACAACCTTCATTGTGTAACCCTTTGTCATCCTGTCAAGTTTGGTTGAGATTGGATAAGTAACGACAGAATGTATTGGGGTCAAAAATTAATCAGACAGACAGACACAAAATGGCGTATTTTAGTATGATTTCGGGTGATCCACTGATGGCAAAGTTCGGCTTATGCAACTGAATGCTAAGGCATAAATTTATCTGCTCACTTTGATTGGAGGAGGGAATGAGCAAGGGAGGTACAGTCATTGCTGAGCCGGGGAAGTATAGTCATTGCTGAGCCAGGGAGGTATAGTCATTGCTGAGCTTGGGAGGTACAGTCATTGCTGAGCTTGGGAGGTACAGTCATTGCTGAGCTTGGGAGGTACAGTCATTGCTGAGCTTGGGAGGTACAGTCATTGCTGAGCTTGGGAGGTACAGTCATTGCTGAGATGGGGAGGTATAGTCATTGCTGAGCCAGGGAGGTATAGTCATTGCTGAGCTTGGGAGGTACAGTCATTGCTGAGCTTGGGAGGTACAGTCATTGCTGAGCTTGGGAGGTACAGTCATTGCTGAGATGGGGAGGTATAGTCATTGCTGAGACGGGGAGGTATAGTCATTGCTGAGCCAGGGTGGTATAGTCATTGCTGAGCTGGGGAGGGAGAGTCATTGCTGAGATGGGGGGGGGGGGGGGGGGGTATAGTCATTGTTGAGCTTGGGAGGTATAGTCATTGCTAAGCTGGGGAGGTATCGTCATTGCTGAGCTGGGGAGGTAGCCATTGCTGAGCCGGGGAGGTAGTCATTGCTGAGCTGGGAAGGTATAGTCATTGCTGAGCTGGGGAGGTGGTCATTGCTGAGGCGGGGAGGGAGAGTCATTGCTGAGCCAGGGAGGTATACCCATTGCTGAGCTGGGGAGGTATAGTCATTGCTGAGCCGGGGAGGTATAGTCATTGTTGAGCCAGGGAGGTATAGTCATTGCTGAGCCGGGGAGGTATAGGAATTGCTGAGCCGGAGAGGTATAGTCATTGCTGAGCCTGGGAGGTATAGTCATTGCTGAGCCAGGTAGGTATAGTCATTGCTGAGCCTGGGAGGTATTGTCATTGCTGAGCTGGGGAGGTATAGTCATTGCTGAGCCTGGAAGGTATAGTCATTGCTGAGATGGGGAGGTGTAGTCATTGCTGAGCCGGGGAGGTAGTCATTGCTTAGCTTGGGAGGTAGTCATTGCTGAGCTGGGGAGGTATAGTCATTGCTGAGCTGGGGAGGTAGTCATTGCTGAGGTGGGGAGGTATAGTCATTTCTGAGCTGGGGAGGTGAAGTCATTGCTGATCTGGGGAGGGACAGTCATTACTGAGCTGGGGAGGTATAGTCATTGCTGATCTGGGGAGGTATAGTCATTGCTGAGGCAGGGAGGTATAGTCATTGCTGAGGTGGGGAGGTATAGTCATTGCTGAGCTGGGGAGGTATAGTCATTGCTGAGCTGGGGAATATAGTCATTGCTGAGGTGGGGAGGTATAGTCATTGCTGAGGCGGGGAGTTAGTCATTGCTGAGCCTGGGAGGTAGTCATTGCTGAGCTGGGGAGGTACAGTCATTGCTGAGCCAGGGAGGTATAGTCATTGCTGAGCCTGGCATGTAGTCATTGCTGAGCTGGGGAGGTATAGTCATTGCTGAGCCGGGGAGGTATAGTCATTGCTGAGCCGGGGAGGTATAGGAATTGCTGAGCCGGGGAGGTATAGTCATTGCTGAGCCTGGGAGGTATAGTCATTGCTGACCTTGGGAGGTATAGTCATTGCTGAGCCGGGTAGGTATAGTCATTGCTGAGCCTGGGAGGTATAGTCATTGCTGAGCTGGGGAGGTATAGTCATTGCTGTGCAGGGGAGGTGCAGTCATTGCTGTGCAGGGGAGATGCAGTCATTCCTGAGCCGGGGAGGTATAGTCATTGCTGAGCTGGAGAGGTATAGTCGTTGCTGAGCCCGGGAGGTATTGTCTTTGCTGAGCCGGGGAGGTATAGTCATTGCTGAGGCGGGGAGGTATAGTCATTGCTGAGCCGGGGAGGTATAGTCATTGCTGAGGCGGGGAGGTATCGTCATTGCTGAGGCGGGGAGGTATAGTCATTGCTGAGGTGGGGAGGTATTGTCATTGCTGAGCCGGGGCGGTATAGTCATTGCGGAGCTGGGGAGGTATAGTCATTGCTGAGCCGGGGAGGTATAGTCATTGCTGAGCCGGGGAGGTAAAGTCATTGCTGTGCTGGTGAGGTATAGTCATTGCTGAGCCGGGGAGGTATAGTCATTGCTGAGCTGCGGAGGTATAGTCATTGCTGTGCTGGGGAGGTATAGTCATTGCTGTGCTGGGGAGGTATAGTCATTGCTGAGCTGGGGAGGTATAGTCATTGCTGAGCCGGGGAGGTAAAGTCATTGCTGTGCTGGGGAGGTATAGTCATTGCTGAGCCGGGGAGGTAAAGTCATTGCTGTGCTGGGGAGGTATAGTAATTGCTGAGCTGGGGAGGTATAGTCATTGCTGAGCTGGGGAGGTATAGTCATTGCTGAGCCGGGGCGGTATTCATTGCTGAGCTGGGGAGGTATAGTCATTGCTGAGCCGGGGAGGTAAAGTCATTGCTGTGCTGGGGAGGTAGAGTCATTGCTGAGCCGGGGAGGTATAGTCATTGCTGAGGCGGCGAGGTATAGTCATTGCTGAGCTGGGGAGGTACAGTCATTGCTGAGCTGGGGAGGTATAGTCATTGCTAAGCTGGGGAGGTACAGTCATTGCTGAGCCGGGGAGGTATAGTCATTGCTGAGCCGGGGAGGTATAGTCATTGCTGAGCTTAGGAGGTATAGTCATTGCTGAGCTGGGGAGGTATAGTCATTGCTGAGCTGGGGAGGTATAGTCATTGCTGAGCTGAGGAGGTATAGTCATTGCTGAGCCGGGGAGGTATAGTCATTGCTGAGCTGGGCAGGTATAGTCATTGCTGAGCTGGGGAGGTATAGTCATTGCTGTGCTGGGGAGGTATCGTCATTGCTGAGCTGGGGAGGTATAGTCATTGCTGAGCTGGGGAGGTATAGTCATTGCTGAGCCGGGGAGGAATAGACATTGCTGTGCTGGGGAGGTATAGTCATTACTGAGCCGGGGAGGTATAGTTATTGCTGAGCCGGGGAGGTATAGTCATTGCTGTGCTGGGGAGGTATAGTCATTGCTGTGCTGGGGAGGTATAGTCATTGCTGTGCTGGGGAGGTATAGTCATTGCTGTGCTGGGGAGGTATAGTAATTGCTGTGCTGGGGAGGTATAGTCATTGCTGTGCTGGGGAGGTATAGTCATTGCTGAGCCAGTGAGGTATAGTCATAACTGAGCCAGGGAGGTATAGTCATTGCTGTGCTGGGGAGGTATAGTCATTGCTGAGCTGGGGAGGTATAGTCATTGCTGAGCCGGGGAGGTATAGTCATTGCTGTGCCGGGAGGTATAGTCATTGCTGAGCCGGGGAGGTATAGTCATTGCTGTGCTGGGGAGGTATAGTCATTGCTGTGCAGGGGAGGTATCGTCATTGCTGAGCCGGGGAGGTATAGTCATTGCTGTGCTGGGGAGGTATAGTCATTGCTGTGCTGGGGAGGTATAGTCATTGCTGTGCTGGGGAGGTATAGTCATTGCTGTGCTGGGGAGGTATAGTCATTGCTGTGCTGGGGAGGTATAGTCATTGCTGTGCTGGGGAGGTATAGTCATTGCTGTGCTGGGGAGGTATAGTCATTGCTGTGCTGGGGAGGTATAGTCATTGCTGTGCTGGGGGGGTATAGTCATTGCTGTGCTGGGGTGGTATAGTCATTGCTGTGCTGGGGGGGTATAGTCATTGCTGTGCTGGGGAGGTATAGTCATTGCTGTGCTGGGGGGGTATAGTCATTGCTGTGCTGGGGTGGTATAGTCATTGCTGAGCCGGGGAGGTATAGTCATTGCTGTGCTGGGGAGGTATAGTCATTGCTGAGCTGGGGAGGTACAGTCATTGCTGAGCTGGGGAGGTATAGTCATTGCTGAGCCGGGGAGGTATAGTCATTTCTGAGCTGGGGAGGTATCGTCATTGCTGAGCTGGGGAGGTATCGTCATTTCTGAGCTGGGGAGGTATAGTCATTGCTGAGCCGGGAAGGTATAGTCATTGCTGTGCTGGGGAGGTATAGTCATTGCTGAGCCGGGAGGTATAGTCATTGCTGAGCCGGGGAGGTATAGTCATTGCTGAGCTGGGGAGGTACAGTCATTGCTGAGCTGGGGAGGTATAGTCATTGCTGAGCCGGGGAGGTATAGTCATTGCTGAGCTGGGAAGGTATAGTCATTGCTGAGCTGGGGAGGTATCGTCATTGCTGAGCTGGGGAGGTATCGTCATTGCTGAGCTGGGGAGGTATAGTCATTGCTGAGCCGGGAAGGTATAGTCATTGCTGTGCTGGGGAGGTATAGTCATTGCTGAGCCGTGGAGGTATAGTCATTGCTGAGCCGGGGAGGTATAGTCATTGCTGAGCCGGGGAGGTATAGTCATTGCTGAGCCGGGGAGGTATCGTCATTCCTGAGCCGGGGAGGTATAGTCATTGCTGTGCTGGGGAGTTATAATCATTGCTGAGCCGTGGAGGTCGAGTCATTGCTGAGCTGGGGAGGTATAGTTATTGCTGAGCTGGGGAGGTATAGTCATTGCTGAGCCGGGGAGGAATAGTCATTGCTGTGCTGGGGAGGTATAGTCATTGCTGAGCCGGGGAGGTATAGTCATTGCTGAGCCGGGGAGGTATAGTCATTGCTGTGCTGGGGAGGTATAGTCATTGCTGTGCTGGGGAGGTATAGTCATTGCTGAGCCGGGGAGGTATAGTCATTGCTGAGCCTGGGAGGTATAGTCATTGCTGTCCTTGGGAGGTATAGCAATTGCTGAGCTGGGGAGGTATAGTTATTGCTGTGCAGGGGAGGTGCAGTCATTGCTGTGCAGGGGAGGTGCAGTCATTGCTGAGCTGGGGAGGTACAGTCATTGCTGAGCCGGGGAGGTATAGTCATTACTGAGCCGGGGAGGTATAGTCGTTGCTGAGCCGGGAAGGTATAGTCGTTGCTGAGCCGGGGAGGTATAGTCATTGCTGAGGCGGGGAGGTATAGTCATTGCTGAGGCGGGGAGGTATAGTCATTGCTGAGCCGGGGAGGTATAGTCATTGCTGAGGCGGGGAGGTATAGTCATTGCTGAGGCGGGGAGGTATAGTCATTGCTGAGGTGGGGAGGTATTGTCATTGCTGAGCCGGGGAGGTATAGTCATTGCTGAGCCGGGGAGGTATAGTCATTGCTGAGCCGGGGAGGTATAGTCATTGCTGAGCCGGGGAGGTAAAGTCATTGCTGTGCTGGTGAGGTATAGTCATTGCTGAGCCGGGGAGGTATAGTCATTGCTGAGCTGGGGAGGTATAGTCATTGCTGTGCTTGGGAGGTATAGTCATTGCTGAGCTGGGGAGGTATAGTCATTGTTGAGCCGGGGAGGTAAAGTCATTGCTGTGCTGGGGAGGTATAGTCATTGCTGAGCCGGGGAGGTAAAGTCATTGCTGTGCTGGGGAGGTATAGTAATTGCTGAGCTGGGGAGGTATAGTCATTGCTGAGCTGGGGAGGTAGAGTCATTGCTGAGCCGGGGAGGTAGTCATTGCTGAGCTGGGGAGGTATAGTCATTGCTGAGCCGGGGAGGTAAAGTCATTGCTGTGCTGGGGAGGTATAGTCATTGCTGAGGCGGGGAGGTATAG
Organism: Myxine glutinosa; assembly: GCF_964187855.1. NCBI lineage: Eukaryota > Metazoa > Chordata > Myxini > Myxiniformes > Myxinidae > Myxine > Myxine glutinosa. The sequence continues at coordinate 2,249,277 of NC_136266.1, forward strand.
TCATTGCTGAGCTGGGGAGGTACAGTCATTGCTGAGCCGGGGAGGTATAGTCATTGCTGAGCTGGGAAGGTATAGTCATTGCTGAGCCAGGGAGGTATAGTCATTGCTGAGCTGGGGAGGTACAGTCATTGCTGAGCTGGGGAGGTATAGTCATTGCTGAGCCAGGGAGGTATAGTCATTGCTGAGCTGGGAAGGTATAGTCATTGCTGAGCTGGGGAGGTATCGTCATTGCTGAGCTGGGAAGGTATAGTCATTGCTGAGCCGGGAAGGTATAGTCATTGCTGTGCTGGGGAGGTATAGTCATTGCTGAGCCGTGGAGGTATGGTGATTGCTGAGCCGGGGAGGTATAGTCATTGCTGAGCTGGGGAGGTATAGTCATTGCTGAGCCGGGGAGGTATCGTCATTGCTGAGCCGGGGAGGTATAGTCATTGCTGTGCTGGGGAGGTATAGTCATTGCTGAGCCGTGGAGGTCTAGTCATTGCTGTGCTGGGGAGGTATAGTCATTGCTGAGCCGTGGAGGTCTAGTCATTGCTGAGCTGGGGAGGTATCGTCATTGCTGAGCTGGGGAGGTATAGTCATTGCTGAGCTGGGGAGGTATAGTCATTGCTGAGCCGGGGAGGAATAGACATTGCTGTGCTGGGGAGGTATAGTCATTGCTGAGCCGGGGAGGTATAGTTATTGCTGAGCCGGGGAGGTATAGTCATTGCTGTGCTGGGGAGGTATAGTCATTGCTGTGCTGGGGAGGTATAGTCATTGCTGTGCTGGGGAGGTATAGTCATTGCTGTGCTGGGGAGGTATAGTCATTGCTGTGCTGGGGAGGTATAGTCATTGCTGTGCTGGGGAGGTATAGTCATTGCTGAGCCGGTGAGGTATAGTCATAACTGAGCCAGGGAGGTTTAGTCATTGCTGTGCTGGGGAGGTATAGTCATTGCTGAGCTGGGGAGGTATAGTCATTGCTGTGCCGGGAGGTATAGTCATTGCTGAGCCGGGGAGGTATAGTCATTGCTGTGCTGGGGAGGTATAGTCATTGCTGTGCAGGGGAGGTATCGTCATTGCTGAGCCGGGGAGGTATAGTCATTGCTGTGCTGGGGAGGTATAGTCATTGCTGTGCTGGGGAGGTATAGTCATTGCTGTGCTGGGGAGGTATAGTCATTGCTGTGCTGGGGAGGTATAGTCATTGCTGTGCTGGGGAGGTATAGTCATTGCTGTGCTGGGGAGGTATAGTCATTGCTGTGCTGGGGGGGGTATAGTCATTGCTGTGCTGGGGTGGTATAGTCATTGCTGTGCTGGGGGGGTATAGTCATTGCTGTGCTGGGGAGGTATAGTCATTGCTGTGCTGGGGGGGTATAGTCATTGCTGTGCTGGGGTGGTATAGTCATTGCTGAGCCGGGGAGGTATAGTCATTGCTGTGCTGGGGAGGTATAGTCATTGCTGAGCCGGGGAGGTATAGTCATTGCTGTGCTGGGGAGGTATAGTCATTGCTGTGCTGGGGAGGTAGTCATTGCTGTGCTGGGGAGGTATAGTCATTGCTGTGCTGGGGTGGTATAGTCATTGCTGAGCCGGGGAGGTATAGTCATTGCTGTGCTGGGGGGGTATAGTCATTGCTGTGCTGGGGGGGTATAGTCATTGCTGAGCTGGGGAGGTATAGTCATTGCTGTGCTGGGGAGGTAGTCATTGCTGTGCTGGGGAGGTATAGTCATTGCTGTGCTGGGGTGGTATAGTCATTGCTGAGCCGGGAAGGTATAGTCATTGCTGTGCTGGGGTGGTATAGTCATTGCTGAGCCGGGGGGGGGTATAGTCATTGCTGTGCTGGGGGGGTATAGTCATTGCTGTGCTGGGGTGGTATAGTCATTGCTGTGCTGGGGTGGTATAGTCATTGCTGTGCTGGGTGGTATAGTCATTGCTGTGCTGGGGGGGTATAGTCATTGCTGTGTTGGGGGGGTATAGTCATTGCTGTGCTGGGGTGGTATAGTCATTGCTGTGCTGGGGAGGTATAGTCATTGCTGTGCTGGGGAGGTATAGTCATTGCTGTGCTGGGGGGGTATAGTCATTGCTGTGTTGGGGGGGTATAGTCATTGCTGTGCTGGGGAGGTATAGTCATTGCTGTGCTGGGGGGGTATATTCATTGCTGTGTTGGGGGGGTATAGTCATTGCTGTGCTGGGGAGGTATAGTCATTGCTGTGCTGGGTGGTATAGTCATTGCTGTGTTGGGGGGGTATAGTCATTGCTGTGTTGGGGGGGGGGGGTATAGTCATTGCTGAGCCGGGGAGGTATAGTCATTGCTGTGTTGGGGGGGTATAGTCATTGCTGTGCTGGGGTGGTATAGTCATTGCTGTGTTGGGGGGGTATAGTCATTGCTGAGCCGGGGAGGTATAGTCATTGCTGTGTTGGGGGGGTATAGTCATTGCTGTGTTGGGGAGGTATAGTCATTGCTGTGCTGGGGAGGTATAGTCATTGCTGTGCTGGGGAGGTATAGTCATTGCTGTGCTGGGGAGGTATAGTCATTGCTGTGCTGGGGAGGTATAGTCATTGCTGTGCTGGGGAGGTATAGTCATTGCTGTGCTGGGGAGGTATAGTCATTGCTGTGCTGGGGAGGTATAGTCATTGCTGTGCTGGGGAGGTATAGTCATTGCTGTGCTGGGGAGGTATAGTCATTGCTGTGCTGGGGAGGTATAGTCATTGCTGTGCTGGGGAGGTATAGTCATTGCTGAGCTGGGGAGGTATAGTCATTGCTGAGCTGGGGAGGTATAGTCATTGCTGAGCTGGGGAGGTATAGTCATTGCTGTGCTGGGGAGGTATAGTCATTGCTGTGCTGGGGAGGTATAGTCATTGCTGAGCTGGGGGGGGTATAGTCATTGCTGTGCTGGGGAGGTATAGTCATTGCTGAGCTGGGGAGGTATAGTCATTGCTGAGCTGGGGAGGTATAGTCATTGCTGTGCTGGGGAGGTATAGTCATTGCTGTGTTGGGGGGGTATAGTCATTGCTGTGTTGGGGGGGTATAGTCATTGCTGAGCCGTGGAGGTCTAGTCATTGCTGAGCCGGGGAGGTCTAGTCATTGCTGAGCCGGGGAGGTATAGTCATTGCTGTGCTGGGGAGGTATAGTCATTGCTGAGCTGGGGAGGTATAGTCATTGCTGAGCCGGGGAGGTATAGTTATTGCTGAGCCGGGGAGGTATAGTCATTGCTGAGCTGGGTGGTATAGTCATTGCTGTGCTGGGGAGGTATAGTCATTGCTGAGCTGGGGAGGTATAGTCATTGCTGAGCCGGGGAGGTATAGTCATTGCTGAGCCGGGGAGGAATAGACATTGCTGAGCTGGGTGGTATAGTCATTGCTGTGCTGGGGAGGTATAGTCATTGCTGTGCTGGGGAGGTATAGTCATTGCTGAGCTGGGTGGTATAGTCATTGCTGTGCTGGGGAGGTATAGTCATTGCTGTGCTGGGGAGGTATAGTCATTGCTGAGCTGGGTGGTATAGTCATTGCTGAGCCGGGGAGGTATAGTCATTGCTGAGCTGGGTGGTATAGTCATTGCTGTGCTGGGGAGGTATAGTCATTGCTGTGCTGGGGAGGTATAGTCATTGCTGAGCTGGGTGGTATAGTCATTGCTGTGCTGGGGAGGTATAGTCATTGCTGAGCCGGGGAGGTATAGTTATTGCTGAGCCGGGGAGGTATAGTCATTGCTGTGCTGGGGAGGTATAGTCATTGCTGTGCTGGGGAGGTATAGTCATTGCTGTGCTGGGTGGTATAGTCATTGCTGTGCTGGGGAGGTATAGTCATTGCTGTGCTGGGGAGGTATAGTCATTGCTGTGCTGGGGAGGAATAGTCATTGCTGTGCTGGGGAGGTATAGTCATTGCTGTGCTGGGAGGTATAGTCATTGCTGTGCTGGGGTGGTATAGTCATTGCTGTGCTGGGGAGGTATAGTCATTGCTGTGCTGGGGTGGTATAGTCATTGCTGTGCTGGGGTGGTAGTCATTGCATGCGATAAGTCCACGGAGTGCATCCATTTGTTTGTCATAACAAAACACACCTGCACACAGTGATTCCGCTGAGGCCGAGTGATGACGTCAAGCCTGTTTATTCCTGATACGTGAAAACCATGCCCACAAGAAACAGACTTTTTGGAATGGCGGCCGCATTTTCCATCCGAACATCATGTAACTTTGTTGACAAATTCTCCACAGGTAGGTGCACCTATGTCAAAAGTTATGTGTCAATCGCTCAAGCGGTTGTGGAGAAAACAAATTTCAAAGAATAACAACAAAGAGCAATCAGAGATTGCAGACTCTCGCCAGGACGTGTTGTACATTCTTGTACATTCTTTCATTATTTTCTACAACTCCACTTTCATTAGACACGCGTCACACATCACGTCCTCTTTATAAAACTGAATTCAGTATTATATTTTAAATATATATTTTTTCATGAGGCTGTCTTTGGGGTCTTTTGACTCCCCGGGGTATTTTGCATCTTCAAAGTCTTTTGGTTCATCAGGGTCCTATGGATCTTTTGGGTCATTGGGGTCATTGGGGTGTTTTGAGTCCTCGGGATCTTTTGTGTCTTCTGAGTCTTCACGGTCTTTTGGGTCCTCTGCTTCTTCATGGTATTTAAGAATCTTCAACGTATGTTTGGGATCTTGGTGGTCTTAAGGGTCATGAGGGGTCGTAAAGGTTCTTCAAAGGTCCAATGGGTCTTTAGCAGTCCAAAGTGTCGAAAAGTGCATTCCAATAGTACATAATTAATAGACGTACATAATTAATAGATAGGATGCCATTGACTTTAAAAAGTACGTAATTAATAGATGTATTGAAAACTCACATGGCTGGAGAGGATGATATTGTACAGCTTCTTCTTCTTCAGAAAATAACAACTTCTGGCTGCCCGACCATAAGACCAATCATGTTGAAATTTTACGCACGTGTCCTGCTTTACGACTACTACATTACTTTGAAGTTTCACATCAATTAAGCGGTTCAAGAGATATAATTTTTTAAAAAGTTTTGTTTCTTTTTTCTCTTCTTTTTTGTATACAAGATCGAGGCTCGTGTAAGAGCTAACATTAATCACAAAAAGACAAACTGACACATAAAACATAAGATAAAGGGAGCGGGAGAGAGTTTTTGATAAAGATAGCCACCCCACCACCAGGACGAGGCTCAGGTCTATCATACCGGAGGAGGGAGTAACCAGGAAGAGAAGTTAAGGAATCAGAGACATCTTGAAGGAGGAAAGTTTTTGTTAAGTAGATCAAGTCTGGTTTGTCAGAAGCAACCTGTATGGAGAGATCAATCAGGTTTGAGCGAAGGCCCCGGATGTTTGAGGTCCATACCGTTAAGGAAGAGGAAAGGGGAGCATTGGGTGCAGGACAAGTAGGGTAAGATGAGGAAGAGGAGGAGGTAGGGAAAGCTGTTGATAGTGTGTCGGAGATTGCATAAGATCTAGGAGAAAGGGAAGGATGAGGAGGACAAAAGGCTTGATGGTGATGGGAAGAGGCACAGTGAGGTGTTGTTTGAGGAGGGGCAGAGCATAGTCCAAGGTTGGAGGAGGTGGAGGTATGTGATGGAAGGGAGAGGAAGTGGGGAGGAGGCAGCTTTGAGGAGGAGTTGGTAGGGGGGAGATTTGGAGGGAGATTGTAGGGCGGGAGATTTGAAGAGGAGGGGGGGGGGGGAGTTTTGAAGGGGAGGGGTGAGGGGGGAGTTTTGAACCGGAAGAGTGAGGGGGGAGTTTTGAACCGGAGGAGTGAGCGGGGAGTTTTGAAGGGGAGGGGGGAGGGGTGAGTTTAGAAAGTGGACGATTGATGAAAAACGAACATTGATTACAACCTGTATTTATTGTGATTTTCAAGTCAGAGATCCGTTTGAGAACGATAGAGGAGGGGTGGAATGAAGGTGAGTTTCGAGAATGTAGTGAGGAATGACTGTAAGAGATTGAATTTTTTTTGAAATGGAATGATTTGAAGAGGAAATTTAAAAAAGCCTTTTAAATAGGAAGAAAAACAGCGTGTTGTAATAAACCACTGAATAAAACACTGCAGGGGAAATTTTAAACATATTTAAACAGAACCGAGAAGAACAATCTGGGAAAAAGTCCCTGAAGTCCCTGCATTGTGGGGCACCAAAGGGGGCTCGGCAATGACGCACGCTGAAAGGGAGTACTCAGTTTTCACTCTGGTTGTTTGTTTGCTTGTTTTCAAGTTTGTCCGGGCGATATCTCAGCCATCCTTTGAGCGAGGAAGCTGAAATTTCGGCACAATAGTGAGAAAGTCCTTTGTCAAAAACGATATTTTTTGTTTTTTGATTAATCAATTAATTGATGAGTTATTTAATTATTATCGATTAATTAAGTACTTAAACATTTCTTTTCTCATCTGGGCATTATCTCAGGCACCTTTTGAGTTTGGAAGATGATATTTGGACATGCCAATGACCAAGTGATTTCGCTGTAAAGGCTATTTTTGATTTGTTGATTAGTCAATTAATCGATTAATTATTTAATTATTCGATTAATGACTTAAAAAAATTAATTAAAATTAAAAAAAATTAAGTTACAGATTCGGATGAAATGGTGGTGGTTTATGTATTATATTAGCCAATTGATTAATAATTAAATTTATTATTATTATTATTTATTTATTTTCATTATTAATCATTTATTTATTTTCTTTCTTATTTGGCCAATATCTCAGACATCCTTTGAGCGAGGAAGCTGATATTTGGACATGACAGTGACCAAGTGATGTGGCTATAAAGGATATTTTTGATTTATTGATTATTCATTTAATCGATTAATTATTTATTAATTAATAAATTAATTATTTAATTTTTTATTAATGACTTTTAAAATTTAATTTCTAAAAGTTACATCTTCGGATGAAGCACTAGTGGTTTAGTTATGCTATTGGCTAATTGATTGAGAAAATATTTTATGACAATCTTTGATTGATTTTAATTATGCAATTAATCAATCAATTAGCGTATGCCTCTCCCTCCAAATACAGTCTCTATGAGCTGCACGACGGTATTGATTTCCAAAGGTTCCACTCCCATCTCGTAGGTGCACATGTCTGGCCTCGTGGACTCTGGGAACGCCTTCACTTGCCTCCGTGATTGCCTGCCCGCTGCTTGTGGGAGGTGTCGTCCTCTGGACGGTACAGCCCACGGGGTGGCCCCAATAAAAATAAAGTTGTCATCCCCTCTTCTGAGATCTACAGCATACTATGCCACCATGGCTTGTGATGCAGTGGCTAGACAGCTTGTTTGACCTTTGAAAGCGCACATTGTTTTCCTGGTGGCTGTTTGTGGCCACAAGTCCTCACCTAGCCTCGCCTTCTAACAAGAGGTTTTCAAACATACAATCTTCTCCTCACACAATATGTCTATAAATTACATACGCTTCCTCCTCAGCATCACATTTAACAAGATGACCTATTCTGACAGGTCTTACTCTCCTTATACATGGCAATCTAACATATTCAAAATACACACCATACTATTCTTACAACAATCCCCCAGTCACTTCCACAATATCATAATGATGTACTTCAGTGATGCTTTAGTGACTATGCTGTTAAAATCTATCCTGTAATACCGTAATTCTGTGATCAGAACGTTCTCACCTCGTGGCAGTTCACACACAACACCACGACGCCCGGTTTTGTCACATGTTGTACGACTCCATTGCCCCGTCATTTGCCTCATCCAGACGCACGTGTCCACATTATCCGGCTTCACCTCACCCCAATGTGGTGCCCAATTCGTGTATTTCATCGGGGAACCATCAGACCATGAAAGTTGATCGTCTGTGTCAGGTGAAAATATGGGTGGAGATATTACCGACGTACATGAGGGTTAAATGCACTTTTGAGACAAGATAATATATTTAGAGTACTGTACTGAAAAGGATTCCACAATGAGGTTACCAAAGTGAATGTTGAATAACGGTGAAACAAATCAATAATCCCAAGTGAGACAGATGCTCGTCCCCCGATTGAGGGCGGTCGTAGTCGGGCTGCATTAGGTGATAAAAGGGGTCTGAATGGTCTTTGTGTTGGAAAGGGTCTCGGGGTTTTAAATGGTTGGAGGCTTGAAAGGGATACATGTATATACACACATACGAAAAAAAAACAAAAAACATATATATATATACATACATATATGATGGATAAAATCCGAGAGGAAAACCTGCTGCCCTGTGCAAGAAAGCTGAAATTGTGGCGGAAGTTCACCTTTCAGCATGACGACGACCAGAAGCACACAACTAAAGCTACACCTGGAGTGGCTAAGGAACAAAAATGTAAATCTCCTTGAGTTGCCCAGTCAGAGCCCCAACCAAAATCCAATTGAAAATCTGTGGCATGATTGAAGATTGCTGTCCATCAACGCTCCGCGCGCAACTTGACTGAGCTTGAACAGTTTTGTACTGAAGAATGGGCAAATATTGCCCCATCAAGGTGTGCAAAGTTGGTAGAGACCTATCCCTACAGACTCAGAGCTGTAATTGCTGTCAAAGGTGCTTCCATCACATATTAACTCAAGGGGGTGGACATTTACCAAACCAAGATATTCTAGTTTTGATTGCAAAATAACCCCCCCCCTAAAAAAAGTTGCCGTGGATACATAAAATTGTCCATTTCAATAAGATTAAAATTCACGATCTTAATCAACGCTCAGGTCAATCGGATGAAAATTGATGATTTTAGAAGTTTGACCTAGAGTTGACCTTTGACCTTTTGGCTTCAAAAAATGGTTACTTTCCCAATTCATTGATACACTATGTAATTGGTGTTTGATTCACAAGTTTGATTCACATTCTCAAGACCGAACTCTCTTATCTGTCTCCCTCTTCCAAATCCTGGTGGCGTCTGGTCAAATCTGTTTCGGATGTTTGTTCCCCCTCCATCCCCTCCCTTACCTCAAACGGCTACACAGCTGACACCGCACGTGAAAAAGCTGAATGCCTCAACTCTGTGTTTGCCTCTAAATCTTGTGTCCCAAACCCATCCCTCTCTGTACCCACCATACCCAGTTGTATCCAGCTGCTCCTGGACTCCGTGTCCTTTCCTCCTGACAAGGTGGAAAAGTTTCTGTCAACCCTCGACTCTGATTCTGCAACTGGACCTGAGGGCATCAGCTCACAGGTCCTAAAATCCTGTTCTTCCGCTCTTTCACTCCCTCTCTCTGTTCTCTTCACCCTCTCTTTTGCTCAAGGTCATCTGCCATCTGCTTGGAAATCAGCCAACATCACCGCTTTGCACAAACAAGGTGCAAAAACAGATCCTATCAACTACAGACCAATCAGCCTTATCCCAATTATCAGCAAAGTCATGGAATCCATCATTGCTTCGGATATGAAATCTTTCCTCTTCTCCAATGGCTTGATCTCTGATCATCAATTTGGTTTCAGACCAGGTCACTCTACTCTGGACATGCTGCTTCTGCTGTCTCAACAATGGATGGAGGTCCTCAATGCCAAACAGGAAATTAGAGCTGTCTCCCTCGACATATCACGTGCCTTCGATACGGTCTGGCACCCCGCTCTGCTCACCAAACTCTCCTCCTTTGGTATCCATGGAAATCTCCACGCATGGCTGGCGGACTTCCTCTCTAGTCGTCGTCAACGTGTGGCCCTGAATGGGTTTCTCTCATCTCCTCTTCCTGTTCAGGCTGGAGTTCCCCAAGGCAGTGTTCTGGGCCCTGTGCTTTTTCTGGTCTTCATCAATGATCTCTCTGACTCTCTCGAAAATCCTCTCTATCTCTTTGCTGATGACTCCACTCTCTGCCGCTCCATTCCTCATCCCTCAGATCGGCAGTCTGCAGCCTCCTCACTCTCTGCAGACCTGGACAAAATCACAGACTGGGCAAACAAGTGGAACATGTCTTTCAATCCTGACAAATCTCACACTCTTACGATGTCTCTCCGAAAAGACCGACTGGACAACCCTCCCATCCACTTTCTGAATAATCCTCTCCAAGAAGTTCTGTCGCTCAAGCTTTTGGGTCTCACTATCTGTCATGATCTTTCTTGGGAAAACCACATTTCAAATCTGGCCTCCAAAGCCAGTCGCCGACTGGGCATCCTCCGTCGTGCGAAGTCCTTCCTTGGCACACCTGAGCTCCTCACCACATACAAGGCTTTCATCCGCAGCTTAATGGAATACTGTTCTCCCCTATGGGCTGGTGCTCTTGCCTCACACCGAGCTCGTCTTCACACTGTTGAAACCAAAGCGTTCAGAATCATTGGAATCTCCCGCGATGAAGCTAACTCCGAGGGCCTTTCACTTACTCACCGCAGGCAGGTTGGTGGTCTTTCCGTCTTCTACCGACTCCTCTTCTACGCATAAGATCTGCCTGCAACCCTCTTATGGTGAAATTGCCAAAATCAAGACTCTCTGCTCACCTTCACTCCTTCATTCCTCTTTTCTCCCGCCTCTGGAACAAACTCCCTCACTCTCTTCAATCCCACTCCTCCCTCCAGGTCTTCAAAACAGCTGTTCACCACCATCTCTTATCTTCCCCCATCCAAAACCTTGATCTTTTCTACCCTCGTTAAAGAACAAAATGAATGAAGTGTAGGTGTGTAAAGAAAGCAACCTGCATTATTACATACATTATATTAAAATTTCAAAACCATTCATTTGTGCTCCACCTGAGATAAGAACATCAAAAACACTTACTATCTGTGTTGAAGAAAAGTCCGAGCCAAACTCCTCCACCTATGGTATGATCATAGGCCTGCAGGTGTTCCCAAATGAAATAATTCTCATGTTCGTCCGCAATTGAAGCAACTTGTGCATTTGGATCTGCAATTCACAGGAACAGTGTTTGAAATCAGGTAACTGTGTATTAAAATATACCGGAGACGGGCAAGAGTGGCCATGAGAGTCAGGTAGGTGGACCAGGTGGAAAGGGCTAAAGTTATATAGGTGTGTGACAGTAAGTCACAGTTGTTAAGTTATATAGGTGTGTGACAGTAAGTCACAGTTGTTAAGTTATATCGGTGTGTGACAGTAAGTCACAGTTGTTAAGTTATATAGGTGTGTGACAGTAAGTCACAGTTGTTAAGTTATATAGGTGTGTGACAGTAAGTCACAGTTGTTAAGTTATATCGGTGTGTGACAGTAAAAACCTACGGCCGGAATATTGGGTTATTGATGGACGCAGGAGCCTACCATTCCAGGTAGCTTCCACGTGGGAAGAAGGAGGGCGGTGGGGATCACGTACCCTTCATCCACATCCACTCTGAGTGTTAAGATGTCACAAAAATGTCATTCATCCACATCCACTCTTGTGACTGAGTGTTTAGATGTCACAAACATGTCATTCATCCACATCCACTCTTGTGAATGAGTGTTAATATGTCACAAACATGTCATTCATCCACATCCACTCTTGTGAATGAGTGTTAAGATGTCACAAACATGTCATTCATCCACATCCACTCTTGTGACCGAGTGTGAAGATGTCACAAAAATGTCATTCATCCACATCCACTCTTGTGACTGAGTGTTAAGATGTCACACAAATGTCATTCATCCACATCCACTCTTGTGACTCAGTGTTAAGATGTCACAAAAATGTCATTCATCCACACACACTCTTGTGACTGAGTGTTAAGATGTCACAAACATGTCATTCATCCACATCCACTCTTGTGAATGAGTGTTAAGATGTCACACAAATGTCATTCATCCACATCCACTCTTGTGACTCAGTGTTAAGATGTCACGAAAATGTCATTCATCCACATCCACTCTTGTGACTGAGTGTTAAGATGTCACAAACATTGCAATCATCCACACCCACTTTTGTGACTCAGTGTTAAGATGTCACACAAATGTCATTCATCCACATCCACTCTTGTAAATCAGTGTTAAAATGTCACAAACATTGCATTCATCCACATCCACTCTTGTGAATCAGTGTTAAAATGTCACAAACATTGCATTCATCCACATCCACTCTGGTGACTCAGTGTTAAGATGTCACAAACATTGCATTCATCCACATCCACTCTCGTGACTCAGTGTTAAGATGTCACAAATATGTCATTCATCCACATCCACTCTTGTGAATGAGTGTGAAGATGTCACAAACATGTCATTCATCCACATCCACACTCGTGAATGAGTGTTAAGATGTCACAAAAATGTCATTCATCCACATCCACTCTTGTGACTGAGTGTTAAGATGTCACAAACATTGCATTCATCCATATCCACTCTTGTGACTCAGTGTTAAGATGTCACAAACATGTCATTCATCCACATACACTCTTGTGACTGAGTGTTAAGATGTCACGAAAATGTCATTCATCCACATCCACTCTTGTGACTGAGTGTTAAGATGTCACAAAAATGTCGTTCATCCACATCCACTCTTATGAATGAGTGTTAAGATGTCACAAAAATGTCGTTCATCCACATCCACTCTTATGAATGAGTGTTAAGATGTCACAAAAATGTCGTTCATCCACATCCACTCTTGTGAATGAGTGTTAAGATGTCACAAAAATGTCGTTCATCAACATCCACTCTTGTGAATGAGTGTTAAGATGTCACAAACATGTCATTCATCCACATCCACTCTTGTGACTCAGTGTTAAAATGTCACAAACATGTCATTCATCCACATCCACTCTTGTGAATGAGTGTGAAGATGTCACAAAAATGTCATTCATCCACATCCACTCTTGTGACTGAGTGTTAAGATGTCAAAAACATGTCATTCATCCGCATCCACTCTTGTGAATGAGTGTTAAGATGTCACAAACATGTCATTCATCCACATCCACTCTTGTGAATGAGTGTTAAGATGTCACAAACATGTCATTCATCCACATCCACTCTTGTGACTCAGTGTTAAAATGTCACAAACATGTCATTCATCCACATCCACTCTTGTGAATGAGTGTGAAGATGTCACAAAAATGTCATTCATCCACATCCACTCTTGTGACTGAGTGTTAAGATGTCAAAAACATGTCATTCATCCGCATCCACTCTTGTGAATGAGTGTTAAGATGTCACAAACATGTCATTCATCCACACCCCACTCTTGTGACTCAGTGTTAAGATGTCACAAAAATGTCATTCATCCACATCCACACTCTTGTGAATGAGTGTTAAGATGTCACAAAAATGTCATTCATCCACATCCACTCTTGTGAATGAGTGTTAAGATGTCACAAAAATGTCATTCATCCACATCCACTCTTGTGAATGAGTGTTAAGATGTCCAATGCAGGCAGCACTGGTCTATTACTATGGAAACTGTTGGCCCTTCCAGGGAGAGTGAGAAAACAAAGAGCACCTGTTATAATTGTCGTTTGCCTGACCTTGGCAAACATCTCCTGTAATTTCATGTTCTCTTGTTCTTATCTTGTTATTGCATTCTCACCTTACCCTGTGTACTATATAAACTATGGTCGATCGTGTGGAGATTAAGGAAGAGCTGTGTTGGACTTAGGGTTATTGGCCTAGACCTCCCACGTCTTTCCTTCCATGTACATGTAAATGTCCTATATTTAATAATAAATTAAAGACCGACGGAGCGGGGGGAGGAAGGGGATTCCTGATGTGATTACGTCTTACGTCATTACTGCATTGAAGCGGCTGAATCTCCACACTCCGCCATTTTGATTTATATGCCGTTCATGCCGAACATATCATCAAACCTGTCATATATAACAATCGCCATGCTCTACCTTGACGTTTTTATTCTGTGTGAAACACAAACAAACCGATTGTTAAAATGCTCATCAAATATCAAAAGCATCGGCGTTATGGCTGTTCCATCAATACGGTACGTATAGGCCTTAGGCTTTTTGCATCACCTTTGGACCGCTTCGGACAAATTAAGCCCAGGTTTCTTAATACAGTAGTGTATCGTTTTCATAATAGTCATAATAATAAAGTGTAGTGTGGTGCTGGGCACACACGTTAAATAAAGGTAGTCCACAACGCTTTGGGTTAGGTCGCTCTTTATTACTTGCTCACTCGTCAGCACTCCGTGCTCGGGGCTGCCAGCCGCGTGTATATCTGGAGGCCAGGCCTCACCTGGGGCGTGGCCGCCACCCACTGGTGCTCGGAATTATGTCACTGCGCCAGCGAGTCATCGTGTCCGCCACACGCGCCCCCCCAGAATTCCCACGCACCTAAAGGGTCACTTTTCGGGGCAAACGGATGACCCGGCCAAAGCGCCCTCTGCCGGCTGGCGGCGTCTGGGATGCCGGGATGCCATCTGGGATGCCTCTAGTGGCATCTGGGATGGGTGCAGGGCAGGGGGGGTGGCGTGACGGTGGGGTTGGGCGGTGCCTGGGGTCCGCCCGCCGGGGGGCGGCCCCGACGCGGGGGCAGAGCCGCTGGCAGGGGGTGGTCCAAGTCGAGGTGGGCTGGCTTGAGGCGGTCCACGGAGACGCGGTCAGGAGTACCGCCGATGTCCAGGGTGAAATGCTTCGCCCTGGTCTCCAGCACGCGGAAGGGCCCGTCGTACGGGGGCCGCAGCGGTGTCCGGTGGGCGTCGTGGCGGACGAACACGTACTCCGCCGTGCGAAGCTCCGGGGGGACGTGCGTTGGCGGGCAACCGTGGTGCGCCGTCGGCACCGGGGCGAACCTCCGGGCGGTCTCCTGCAGTACCGCCTGGCGAGGAGGCGTGTGAACCCGGCGAAACATGGTGCCGTGGAGTCGGGGAGGAACTCGCCTGGCACCCGCAGCGGTTGTCCGAAGACCAACTCCGCCGCGGATGCGCGCAGGTCGTCCTTGGGCACCGTCCTGAGGCCCAGCAGGACCCAGGGGAGCCTGTCGACCCAGCCGCTGTCGCGGAGGCTGGCCCGGAGCGCGGCCTTCATGGCGCGATGGAAGCGCTCGCACAGGCCATTGGCCTGTGGGTGGTAGGCCGTGGTGCGGTGCAGCTGGACGCCAAGCCCCCGCGCTACCGCCCCCCAGAGCTCCGAGGTGAACTGGGGGCCGCGGTCGGACGAGATGTCCGAGGGGGCGCCGAACCGCGCAACCCAAGTGGCGATGAACGCCTGCGCAACGTCCGCCGCCGTCGTTGCTGCCAAAGGCACGGCCTCCGGCCACCGGGTGGTGCAGTCCACCATTGTGAGGACGTGGGTGAAACCAGGGGCAGAGGTCCCACCAAGTCCACGTGAACGTGGTCGAACCGACGTCGGGCACCGTAAACGGGGCCAGCGGGGCCTGGGTGTGGCGGTGAACCTTCGCGCGCTGGCACGCGAGGCACGTCCTGGCCCAATCGCGGACGGCCTTCCGGAGGCCATGCCAGACGAATTTGTCGGCGACCAGCTTTTGGGAGGCCTTCGTGCCCGGGTGGGACAGGCCGTGGATGGCGTCAAAAACCTGGCGCTGCCAGCCGGCGGGCACGATGGGGCGAGGCCGGCCGAGGGAGACGTCGCACAAGAGGGCCGCGCCCGCGCCGTCGAACGGTACCTCGGTGACGCGGAGGCCCGTGACGGTGGTCCAAAAAGCCTGGACGGCGGGGTCGGCGGACTGGTCCGCCGCCATCCGTGCATAGTCGATCCCGAGGTGGACCGCGTGGGCGACGGACCGGGAAAGGCAATCCGCCACTGGGTTGTCCTTCCCCGCGACGTGCCGGATGTCCGTCGTGTACTCGGACACGGCCGAGAGGTGACGCTGCTGCCGGGCCAACCACGGCTCGGTGACCTTGGCCATCGCGAAGACCAGGGGCTTGTGGTCGACGAAGGCCGTGAACGGGCGGCCCTTGAGCAGATGGCGGAAGTGCCGGACCGCCAGGTGGAGCCCGAGCAGCTCGCGGTCGAAGGTACTGTACCGCCGTTCGTGCGGGCGGAGCTGCCGGCTATAAAACACCAACGGCTGCCAAGCACCCTTCACCCATTGCTCGTGCACCGCGCCCACCGTGTAGTCCGACGCGTCGGTGGTGAGGGCGATCGGTACATCGGGCGCCGGGTGCGCGAGCATGGTGGCGTTAGCCAAGGCGAGCTTCGCGCCCGTGAACGCCGCGTCCATCGGCTCGGTCCAGGCAATGTCGCCTTTGCCCGGCTTCCCCCGGAGGGCCTCGTGCAGGGGGTGCAGGAGCTGGGCGATGCGGGGCAGGAAACGGTGATAAAAGTTCACCATGCCCAGGAACTCCTGGAGCCCCTTGATCGTGCAGGGGCGCGGAAAACCCCCGACCGCCTCCACCTTGGCCGGTAAGGGGATGGCCCCGTGCCTGGTGACGCGGTGCCCCAAAAAGTCGATTTCGGTGACGCCGAACCGGCACTTGGCGGGGTTGATGATCAGGCCATGTCGGCCCAAGCGTTCGAAGAGCGTGCGGAGATGGCGGAGGTGCTCCTCACGGGACGCGCTTGCGACGAGGATGTCGTCCAGGTAGACGTACACAAAGTCCAAGTCACGCAAGACGCTGTCCATAAGCCGCTGGAACGCCTGGGCCGCATTCTTCAACCCGAAGGGCATCCGCAGAAACTCGAAGAGGCCGAATGGTGTGATGATGGCCGTCTTCGGTATGTCCTCCGGCCTGACGGGGACCTGGTGGTATCCGCGGGTGAGGTCCACCTTGGAGAAGAGGGACATTTTCGCCAACCGGGCGGAAAAGTCCTGGATGTGAGGGACCGGGTAGCGGTCGGGGGTGGTAGCTTTGTTCAGGCGGCGGTAGTCTCCGCACGGCCGCCACCCGCCGCCGGGCTTGGGCACAATGTGCAGTGGCGATGCCCATGCGCTGTTGGAGCGCCGGACGATGCCCGCTCCAGCATGGCGAACTCCCCCTGCGCCACGGCGAGCTTCGCCGGGTCGAGGCGGCGCGCCCGGGCGTAGACCGGTGGCCCGACGGTGGGGATGTGATGCTCCATCCCGTGCTTGACGGCCAGCGCCGAGAAAGTGGGCCGCGTGAGGGCCGGGAAACTGGCGAGGAGGCGTGTGAACTCGTCCACTGCCGGAAGCGTGCAGACCAACCTCGCCGGGACCGAACCGCTCAGCAAGCCGCTTGGCGAGCCGCTCGGTGAGCCGCCCAGGGAGCTGCTCAACGAACTGCTCAGCGCGCAAGCAAGCGAGCTGAAGGTTTCAGCTTGGACAAGGCGTCTGTGCCTCACGTCCACCAGCAGCCCATGCGCACAGAGGAAGTCCGCTCCGAGTAGGCCCATGGGGACACTAGCGGTAACGAACGACCACTGAAAATGCTGCCCCCCGAACCGCAGCGAGAGACAATGCTTTCCGAACGTGCGGATGGGCGTGCCGCTGGCGGCAAGCAAAGCGGGGCCCCGGCCCTCAGCTTGCTTGTCGGACGCGGAGGCAGGGAGGACGCTCACCTGTGCTCCCGTGTCGCACAGGAAGCGACGACCCGAGGAGGTGTCTGTTATGAACAGAAGGCTGCCAGTATGGCCGACACTCATGGCAGGAAGCGAGCGCCGGCCTGGCCGTTTCCCGACCTGCCAAAAGTACAAGGTGGGCGGCAGGACCTGGCCTTGTGGCCAAACCTGGTATGGAACTGGCACCAGGTCTGGCCTGGTGGTGGTTGTCGCGCCGGTCGTGACGACGGTGGTGGGCGGGGCGTGGCGGCGGCCACGAGCGGATCCGCCAAACCTACGCCGTGTTCGGGAGGATCAGAATGCCATGCCACGTGGCGATCCGCCAAACCTACGCCGTATTCGGGAGGATCCGAACGCCATGCTACGTGGCGATCCGAACCACTCGTGCCGGGATCCACGACGGCCGTGCTATATGCCGGCCGTGCGTCGTGGGCTGCGAAAAACTTGTCTGCTTCTCTGGCCAGGGCGCGCAGTTCCGTAATGGTCGAACCGGCGAGCGCGAGCCACACCTGTACAGGTAGCTGGCGGAGGAAGAGCGCACGGAAGAGGAAATCCGCGTGGCCGTCGCCGAGCAGGGACAGCATGTAATCCATGCGGGCGGACGGTCGTGTGTCGCCGAGTACGGGAAGGTCCAAAAGACGTTCAGCACGGTCGGCCTCTGTGAGGCCAAACGTGTCGAGGAGCAGCCGCTTGAGCGCCGCGTACTTGCTCTCGTCCGGCGGGTGCCGGAGGAAAGACACGACTCGGGCGGCCGTGCCGGATCCCAGGGCAGCGACCACGTAAAAGTACCTCGTGTCATCCGCCGTGACGCCCCGGAGCTGGAATTGGGCCTCGGCCTGCAGAAACCAGGTGTCGGCCTGCGCTTCCCAGAACTCCGGTAGCTTGATCGCGACAGCATTGGTGGCCATAGCACGTTCGGGGAACAGCAACGGCTGAACCAGTCGGAGGTCACCAGTGTAGTGTGGTGCTGGGCACACACGTTAAATAAAGGTAGGCCACAACGCTTTGGGTTAGGTCGTTCTTTATTACTTGCTCACTCGTCAGCACTCCGTGCTCGGGGCTGCGAGCCGCGTGTATATCTGGAGGCCACGCCTCACCTGGGGCGTGGCCGCCACCCACTGGTGCTCGGAATTATGTCACTGCGCCAGCGAGTCATCGTGTCCGCCACAAAAGTGAATATAACCATAACACTTTTATCCCAATGTCATGAATACATAGTTCATGGATTGAAGTGGTGTATGGTTTATGAATCAATAAGCGGTGTTCGGCACTAATATTAATAACTGCAGGAGTAAGGAATTAGCCTCGGTTTTTTTTAATGGTAATATCATTTTCGAAATATCACGATAACATTATAGTAAATCTAATCATAACAGTAATCCCTTCGTCGTGACTGCAAATTTACTGGAAGTTAAAATATATAATCTTCTACATATTGAAGTAGCAGGAGTTTTGTGTCCGTTACGCCATTCCTTCTATGATGTCATTACGATGGCTGACTCCACCGACCGACAATTTAATTTACTTGTTCACTCGCTCACTACGGGAGTGGCAGGAAGTGTCATTCCTCTTTGTGGTATATAGATTACAGTCGATCTATGGCCGGGTCTCAAGAACATTGGGTGTGTGTTCATTCACCAAGTTTCTTGTGGAGAGATCGCCAAGTGGTTTAACCATTCGAGCAAGCACTCCATTCAAAACCCTTAAGGAATGGCTGGCTTGGCAAGCGCTACTTGGTAAATGAGCACACCTCCAACCCTTGTGGGGTATATAGATTACATTAAATCTTCGCTCAGTTCTGTAAGTAAAACTTACCACATAGATGTCGGGATTCCTCCAAATTTCTTTCTTTAATGCTATAAACAGCATTAGTGACTCTTTAAAAAGCTAATCATGTGTGCTTGTGGTTTATAATATTTTACAAGCCCAGCTACATCGCTGTTAGACTTCCGGTCGTGTTTTCTTTTTATCTATCTTCTATATTATTTTTATTTAATATTTATTATTTATTATATTATCTATACATATAAAAGAAAGTTTTTGTTTGTTTGTTTGTTTGTCTGCACATGCTAATCTCCTGAACGGTGAAAGATATGAGGAAACCTCCAATACAAAAAATGTTGGGACGGGCCCTGTGAGGATTATAGGCTAGGTGGCGAAGCCGGTTGAGGCCGCTTTGGCGGGGCCGGGCCCATTTCGCAATTAAAAGCTGAGCTAAATTATAGTAGTCAATCTGCTATGGCCGCGAGTAAAAGCTGAATTATAGTAGTAAATTCATTCAAAAAGAACCAAAAATGTCGGGACGGGCCCCGGGAAGGTTATAGGCTAGGTGGTGAGGCCGGGTGAGGCCGCTTCAGCCGGGCTGGGCTCATTTCGCAATTAAAAGCTGAGCTAAATTATAGTAGTCAATCTTCTATGGCCGCGAGTAAAAGCTGAATTATCTATCTATAATTCCAGCAATCTCTGTGTGTATGTTTGTATGTTTGTATGTTTGTATGTTTGTATGTATGTTTGTCTGTGACCGCTGTTTCTCGACAACTACCGGTCCGATATACTTCAAACTTGCCAGGTATATTGCTGGGGACCCGAGGATGTGCCTTTTCAAGGTTTTAAATTAATCGCAGAAGTAGTTACCGAGCTATGTCCAAAAAACGATTCAACCAATCAGAGAGCAGCGAGCTATCACGTGTGCCGAACGTGGCGAACAGACTCTGCCTCGGATGGCACATTTGAGAGCGTATTCATTTATTTCCCGTCGGCAAACTATGTTGCCGTTAAACTATGTTTTAAAACTAATTAAAACTAATTTGCGATTCATCGTAACTGCGATTTGCGACCTTCCGGACAGTCAAATGAGGACGTCACTTCCGGACTTACGTAGCGGCTAGCGGGCGCCATTTGGAGGAGCTGGGAAGACTCAGTCGTGATAGAGTGAGCCTGAGTGAGTATATCAAGACAAGAACAAGATCTAGAAGGAGGTATGTACGGTGCGATTCATATAATATATTGTTTAGTTATCGTCGATGAGGAATTTGGGGGCCCGATTAACTGCAGCGCCATCCGAGCTGCGGCGTCGGGACGATACATTCATTGTACGGTAACATCACGCACTTACGGGCACGTCCTATATATATAGTACGGGCATGCCCTAGTAGTAGTAAATTCATTAAAAAAGAACCCGGGTAACACAGGGTGCTTTCGGCTCGTATATATATATATAAAAGAAAGTTTTTGTTTGTTTGTTTGTTCGTCAGCACGCGCTAATCTCCTGAACGGTGAAAGATAGGAGGAAACCTCTGAAACAAAAAATGTTGGGACGGGCCCCGGGAAGGTTATAGGCTAGGTGGTCAAGGCCACTTCGGCCGAGCTGGGCCCATTTCATAATTAAAAGCTGAGCTGAATTATAGTAAGCAATCTTCTACAGCCGTGAGTAAAAGCTGAATTATAGTAGTAAATTCATTCAAAAAGAACGAAAAATGTCGGGACGGGCCCCGGGAAGGTTATAGGCAGGGTGGCGATGCCGGTCGAGGCCGCACAGCCGGGCTGGGCCCATTTTGCAATTAAAAGTTGAGCTGAATTGTAGTCGTCAATCTTCTACGGCCGCGAGTAAAAGCTGAATTATAGTAGTAAATTCATTCAAAAAGAACCCGGGCAACGCCGGGTGCTTTCGGCTAGTATACATATATATATAAAAGAAAGTTTTTGTTTCTTTGTTTGTTTGTTTGTTTGTCTGCACGCGCTAATTTCCTGAACGGTGAAAGATAGGAGGAAACCTCTGAAACAAAAAATGTCGGGACGGGCCCCGGGAAAGTTATAGGCTCGGTGGCTCGGCCGGTCGAGGCCGCTTTGGCCGGGCTAGGCCCATTTCGCAATTAAAAGCTGAGCTGAATTATTGCAGTCAATCTTCTACGGCCGCGAGTAAAAGCTGAATTATAGTAGTAAATTCATTCAAAAAGAACCCGGGCAACGCCGGGTGCTTTTGGCTTGTATTATCTTCTTCTCTTATCTTATCTGATCTTATCTATCTACATATATATAAAAGAAAGTTTTTGTTTGTTTGTCTGCATGCGCTAATCTCCTGAAAGGTGAAAGATAGGATAAAACCTCTGAAACAAAAAATGTCGGGACGGGCCCCGGGAAGGTTATAGGCTAGGTGGCTTAGCCGGTCGAGGCCGCCTCGGCCAGGTTGGGCCCATTTCGCGATAAATCTTCTTCTTCTTCCAAAATTCTCTTGAAGTACAACTTATGCACTTAATAGGAATATCTGACTGATTGCAACACATGCTTTGAAAATTCTCTCTCCCAGGGTCCGACAGAAGAAAGAACAAGGAATCGTTGAGCACTAACTGATACTGGGCTCGCGTCAGACCTATGCACAGAAGATTAAATTCATTAAAAAATAACCCGGACAACGCCGGGTGCATTCAGCTAGTATTAATATATTATTATTATTATTATTATATCTTTATGTCTATATCTTCTCATCTTATATCTTATATTATATTATTATTTATTATACATATAAAAGAAAGTTTTTGTTTGTTTGTTTGCGCAAGCTAATCTCCTGAACGGTGAAAGATAGGAGGAAACCTCCAATACAAAAAATGTCGGGACGGGCCCCGGGAAGGTTATAGGCTAGGTGGCGAGGCCGGTCGAGGCCGCTTCGGCCGGGCCAGGCCCATTTCACAATTAAAAGGTGAGCTGAATTATCATATTCAATATTCTGCGGCCGCGAGTAAAATCTGAATTATAGTAGTAAATGCATTCAAAAAGAACCAAAAATGTCGGGACGGGCCCCAGGAAGTTATAGGCTAGGTGGCGAGGCCGGTCGAGGCTGCTTCGGCCAGGCTGGGCCCATTTCGCAATTAAAAGGTGAGCTGAATTATAGTAATCAATCTTCTATGGCCGCAAGTAAAATCTGAATTATAGTAGTAAATGCATTCAAAAAGAACCAAAAATGTTGGGACGGGCCCCCGAAAAGTTATAGGCTAGGTGGCGAGGCCGGTTGAGGCCCACCTCGGCCAGGCTGGGCTCATTTTGCAATAAATCTTCGTCTTTCAAAATTCTCTTGAAGTACAACTTGTGCACTTAATCGGAAGATCTGACTGATTGTAACACATGCTTTCAAAATTCTCTCTCGCGGGGCCCGACAGAAGAAAGAACAAGGAATCGTTGAGCACTAACTGATACTGGGCTCGCGTCAGACCTATGTTCAGAAGATTAAATTCATTCAAAAAGAACCCGGGCAACGCCGGGTGCATTCAGCTAGTTAATCTTACTAGAAATCACCAAATGTCCGTCTGTCTGTCCGTTCAAAGGTACCGCAAAAACGGCTGAACTGATCGCAACAATATTTTGGGTGGGTAATCCTCGGATGCCCTGGAGTAAAATAGGCTATATTGTTTTTCCAAGTTTTCCAATTTTCCAGTTTTTCCAAACACGATGGAATAATATTTACCGATATGAACAGTGATGTGGCTTTTGTTGAAATTCTACGTACCAGGAGAGAGTAGATCGACTCCTGACGAACTCTTCCTATATAAATGTGCGGCTCCGAAGTAACACGGCAGCGTGTGCAAAGCGACTGAGAAACAGGTGTAGCGGCCGCTTCCGTGTTACAGATTCGGCGCACAATCTTCACACATAGAAGTCTTCATACTCCTGAGAAAGACATGTGGCGGCCACTTCCGTTTTCCAGAATTCAATCTTTTTTCAAAATGGGCGCCATGTATTGTTTAGATTTTGATGATTTGCATGTGATATGATTCAACGGATGTTTATATGAATCGTTTAAAATAAAAAGCCTTCAATTTCTGATATTTTGCCTTTTCATTTGGGCTTCCCAATTGAAGCCCCGCCCGAAGGGCAGGTACCGTTGCTCGTCATAATAATTTGATTTCTTTACTCAAGTTGTTTAATTCGCTTGGGAAGTACTTATCTGGGGAACAGAAGTTGCAGGACCTTGAGATTTGGGAGCAGACATTGCACGGTTGAAGATGCATGCCGGGATCAGGCACGTGTGCACGAATCGGGCATGCTGAGCACTTTTATTTCCATTCCTTTCTATCTAATGTTCTGTTACTCCTTTTCAGAAATAAACGGATTTACGAACTACTCGGGTTGTGCGAGTGAGTTTGGAGTGTTACATGTACGTGTGTGTGTGTGTGTGTGTGTGTGTGTGAGTGTGTGTGTGTGTGTGTGTGTGTGTGTGTGTGTGAGTGAGTGTGTGTGTGTGTGTGTGTGTGTGTGTGTGTGTGTGTGTGAGTGAGTGTGTGTGTGTGTGTGTGTGTGTGTGTGTGTGTGTGTGTGTGTGTCGTTGGTTTTTATCTCCATTTGTGGGGTTCAGGAGATGAAACTGAGTCCTCCCAGGACCCAAAGTATCCACCTCCTCTTCGGTAAGGGATCAGGGTTCATGGACCAAACTGTTCAACCTTTTCAGAGTTTTGTTCCAAGGGATCTTTTCAGGATTGTCACCGAACCTCCAGATGTTCAATTGTGGTAATATTCCCGGGGATGTTTTTTAAAATCTCAGTGAGGTTCTTCTTCATTCCCTGTTACATTAGATCCCTGTTACTCCAATTATCACCGGTACAATTTCGATGCTCTTCAGCTTCCAAGATCTCTTGACCTCATTTTTGAGCTCCTGGTATTTCGTCATTTTCTTGATTTCTGCGTTATTTAGGCCAAAATCACTGGGTACCGATATCTCAATCATCAATGCTGTCTTCTACTTTTTGCTCCTGAGTACAATGTCCGGACGAAATGCTTTGTTGTCTATGTTCATGCTCGATGTATGTGTTAGCTCAGTTATGTCATGTGTGTGCGTATAATAACTAGAGTTAGATTTGTACATGTTAGTTTCGTTATGTAATGTGTGTGTATACTAACCAGAGTTAGATATCTGCACGTCAGTTTAGTTATGTCAATTGTCATGTGTGTGTATACTAACCAGAGTTAGATTTGTACATGTTAGTTTAGTTACGTCATGTGTGTATCATAACCAGAATTAGATTTGTACATGTTAGTTTAGTTACGTCATGTATGTATCATAACCAGAGTTAGATTTGTACATGTTAGTTTAGTTATGTCATGTGTGTATCATCACCAGAATTAGATTTGTACATGTTAGTTTAGTTATGTCATGTGTGTATCATAACCAGAATTAGATTTGTACATGTTAGTTTAGTTATGTCATGTGTGTATCATAACCAGAATTAGATTTGTACATGTTAGTTTAGTTACGTCATGTGTGTATCATAACCAGAATTAGATTTGTACATGTTAGTTTAGTTATGTCATGTGTGTATCATCACCAGAATTAGATTTGTACATGTTAGTTTAGTTATGTCATGTGTTTATCATAACCAGAGTTAGATTTGCACATGTTAGATTAGTTGTGCCTTGTGTGTATCATAACCAGAATTAGATTTGTACATGTTAGTTTAGTTACGTCATGTGTGTATCATAACCAGAATTAGATTTGTACATGTTAGTTTAGTTATGTCATGTGTGTATCATAACCAGAATTAGATTTGTACATGTTGGTTTAGTTATGTCATGTGTTTATCATAACCAGAGTTAGATTTGCACATGTTACATTAGTTGTGCCTTGTGTGTACAACAACCAGAGTAAACTCTCAGGAAGGAAAATTGCAAATTTGGAAGGTGGGAATTAACAAGGGTAGAAAAGATCATGGTTTTGGAGTAGGGACAATCTGAGCTGGTGGTGAACAGCTGTCTTGAAGACCTGGAGTGAAGAGTGAGCTTGAAGAGGATGTGGAACTTGATTCCACAGGTGGGAAACGAGAGGAACAAATGAGTGGATATGAGCAGTGATCCTGGATTTAGGTACTTTCCCCAGCCAGGGGTTGTTGTTGGACCGTGCGAGTCCTGCAGAAATTGGGGGTGGCGGGAGGGCGGGGTGGGAAAGCACAGAAAGAGTAGAGGGTGCAAGACCAGAAAGGAAGCGGTAGAAGACAGAGAGACCACCGACCTGTCTGCAATGGCGAAGTGATAGACCCATAGACTCAGATTAATTGCGGACGATTCCAATAATCCTGAAGGCTTTGGTTTCCACAGCATCAAGCCGAGCAATGTGTGAGGCAGGGGCAACATCCCAGAGGGGAGATCAGGGCTCCATAACGATGCATTTAGTCATAGATGTCCACAAGCAGGCAGAATATGTTAAATCCAACACCCTCTCTGTTTCTCGAGAGACCGGTGGTAATGCAACACACCAACCAGTCATGCTGGACACTGATGGTAATCATACAGAGCAGTAGTAATCACATTTACATTTCATAAGCCTGGAAACTCAGCTTATTTATCTTACCGACTTCATAGCACAAGGACTGTGCACTTTCTCCACTGAGTCGCCGACGCACATGAAAGGAGTAACAGCTGCTGCGGAACGCCACCCAGGCAGAGTCATTCACAGGACGTGGACAGTGTCCTGCCCGCCTGTCCAGAGCAATGTCTGTGGCACATTTGTAACAATAACAAGAATTTATTCTTTTAATACTTGTCCAGTGATATAAATAGGAGAAAGGTACAAAATAGGAGAAACGTATGCAAAAAAACAACTGATTAGGAAGTACAATGACCAAGGAAGTAAACATGATGACGAGGTATCATCATTATAAATATTTTCAAGTGTTTGTTTGTGTGTTTGTTTAAGCGTTTGTATGTTATTCTTTCACGGCCAATCCGTAGAATCTAGAAGCCCCAAATTTTGGTGTCAGCACTTCAGAATTTGGGAAAGGTTATAAGCTGCCACACATCGGCCTTGAAGGCCATTTTGAGGCCACCAGAGGGTGCCATAAAGTATATATCAGGATGTGGGGTCAGACAGTGCTGCCACCAGCCCTCAGGTAAAAGGTAACCACCATGAGGCAAATAACTCCGTCACTTTTCAATGTCCAACATGTCCCGAACCACTGCCGGGAAAAGCTCGCCCAGCCAGGCAGTGAAAAGAAAGACCAAATTACAAGGGGACAGGGACTTGCACCAAGCCAAGAGGCTGTGGATGTGCTACCTGTCTCAAAACGAGGCTCAGCAAAAGGAACCGAAAAAACGAATGTTGGAGCAAAGTGGAAAAGGAGGCCATTTACTACTGTAAAGTCTGTTCAGGACATGAACAATGGGGGATGGCCAGAATGGGAGATAAATTAATGGACCAGCTGAAGACCAGATTGACCATCAGAGCAGAGATGATGCCATCCATCAAATTCGAAAGAGTTGTGTCAATGACAAATAAATTCCTAAATAAAATAAAACAGAGCAGTGAAGACGTGAACACAACCAGAAGAAGATATGAGTAGAATGTGAGTTGATCGCTCGCCAGGAAGTGGACAGAAGGATGGTAGACATGAGGCCACAATAAATGGCAGCAATGGATTGTGGGGAGGAGTTGTGTGACAATGAAAGGGTTTGGAATTTGAAGCACCACTGGGGACCCAGCGGCGAAGGCGAGGTGATACAGAGGGGGAGGAGACACAGGACCATCATAATAGGGAGGGCGAACAGACCCGACTTACAATAGTGGACTGAGCGAAAACACCTACACAGTCGGAAGGGATGAATACAAGAATGGCGGAGGATAACAGGCAGAAGGACGGAGAGTAACAGAGGGGTGAAGGAGAGAAGGAAGTAGATAGAAAAGGAGAGTTCCAGACACCTCCAACTCAGGCCAACTCAGACCACATTCCCAACATTCCCCCCATCCCCCTTGTCCCCAAACCGAAACTGCCTCAACTCCAAAACAGGAAGTGACTCACCACAAACCGCAAGTGACCAATTAATTATTTATTTTTCAGATTTCACGATTTTCAAAAAATTTAAAAAAATTGATTTTCAAAATTTCCGATGTCATTTTTCCCGATTTTCTCGATTTCCCCAAATTTCCAGTTTATAACATAATTAAATAATTATAACAACCATTTTTTAGCCGTGTGGTTAAAAAAATTATTTTGAGTACAACATTGTAAGTTTGCGAACATGTGTGAATATTTACGCAAATGAGACTTCCTACAGCGGGAACGCAAAAACCCAGGCTTACCATCGGCAATACAATCCATCACTATATAGGAACTCACACCCCTTACATATTACGAACCATTCGTTTACGTGTTTTTTCAAATATTTGTTTAACAACAACATCATTAACTTTCAATCGAATGAACAACCCATGCTCACCAAACAGGATCTGAGAAACCTCGATTGCACAAATAACCTTACAGTTTGCCCCCATCAAATCTTGAGGATCGATACAACAACATCAATATTATCACCAGAAACATTATCCTTATAAAATGTTGTTATAATCTCTATTGGACAATCATTTTCATCAGTTGTCATAAGTGTTGGGTACGTAGTCATAGCACAATCCCCCATAGACGATGCCCCCTCATCACACTTACGCCAAAATATATTTACTATGTTAAGAGGATATTTAAATTTGGTTTCTCTTAATACATGGGATGAAAGAATGAAAGAATCGCTTCAAATATTTTCAGAGTTTTCCTTTCCTCGGCTGATGTAGATGATCGTGAATTGAATATAGTAATTGGGAAAGAAAGTGACCTAATAATTTTATTATTACCCACACCAACAGGTCGGCTTGGTTTAATACCCCAAGGCAATACCTCTGGTGTTTAAATATATAGTTTTGTAATGTTTTCATTCGAATGTTTATATTTAATTGATATCTTACAAGATTCAACTCCCCTGTGTTTGGAATATTTAGGTGTTCCAAAAATTATGTTTTTAATATCAAAATTATCATAAATCAGTGCCATTATATATATATATATATATATATATATATATATATATATATATATATATATATATATATATATATATATATATATATATATATATATATATACAGTATATATATATATATATATATATATATATATATATATATATATATATATATATATATATATATATAAAAACATATATATATATATATATATATATATATATATATATATGTTATTTAAAATCATCGTATATAACAAAAAAAAAGATTTTTATATTTCTTATATATAAAGAGATGAATTCATATAATAAGATGAAGTTTCTTTAAAAGAACAGCAAAGTCACAACATATTGTGATGTTTGTGACCATGATTATAAACACAACTATATAAAACATTTTCACAAAAGCTAAACTTTCTCAGATGCTGGCTCCACTTGAACAAGAAACAAAATATTGTGGCGTTTGTGATAAGTCAGTCTTGAAGGTGAGTTTTCCCTCTCATCTTAAATCACGCAAACACACACTCAAACTTTTACATATGGTAGCTCCACCCGAACGAGAAACAAAATATTGTCGCGTTTGTGATAAGACCATCTTGAAGAGGAGCTTTCCTGCTCATCTTTAATCAAAAAAACACATAAAGTTGAGGGGATACACTATTAAGGACACTGATGGGGCATTTAATGGACATATTAAAATAAGGATTTTTAATTTATCACCCCCAGAACCAAAATCAATAGCTGAGGCGGTTGAAACAATCAAACCCGCCGTTAAAAACTATGTAAAGAATACGTTGGCTGAGATTAACCCCCGTAAATTTTATATGGGGGTAAAATATGGAATTGAAAAAATCGTACACTGAAATAGGGGATCTTATTATAAAACGTTATATGAGAACAAAACCTTACTTTATAGCATCACTCCAGGGGTTTTTATTAACGGACGTTTATGATAAACTTATAGAACAAGAAGAACAGGTAGATCATTCGCTTGTGGCTCATGGATTTACTATTACTAGAATACTTTTCATCGATTTACATGTTCTAAAATCAAACCCCCTAAAAGCTTCTTCTTACATTGAATTGCCGACGGTTATAAAAAATAAAAATGCGGTTATTAATATTCAAAACAAAGATCATAATTGTTTTCTATGGGGTGTTATTGCACACTTACATCCCGCTGAACATCATGTCCAAAGGGTATCACATTATGAGAAATATGAAAATGAGTTAAATGTTACTGGTTTACCATTTCTAATGTCCTTGAAAGATATTCCTAAATTTGAGGAAATGAATAATCTATCTATCAATGTTTATGGACTAACGGATAAAAACAACGTTCAGAATTTATACATTTCTGATAACGATAAAAATGATGAAAATCATATTAACCTTCTATATTATAATTCAGGAAAAAATTCACATTACGCTTCCATCAAAAAAAATTTCAAGATTAATTTCTTCATAAGTAAACATCATCGCAAAATGTACCCCTGTTTGCGATGTCACTCCCTCACCCACAGGAACCAAGAAGCGTTAAAGAAACACTTAGAATTCTGTGGTAAACATAAAGCCGTCAGAATTACTACACCTGAAGAAGGTTCAAACGTAACATTCAAAGATTTTGATAAAACTATAAAACACCCATTCGTGATATATGCTGACTTTGAATGTATTCTTGAAAAGATAAATGACGCTTCTTCAAAACCAAACGAAACATCCACGAATAAATATCAAAAACATACTCCTTGTGGTTTCTGTTATTATATCAAATCATCCGTTGGCGACAAATACAACAAACTAGAACTTTATAAAGGAGAAGATGCGGCTTCTGAGTTTATAAAACGATTAGAAGAGGACTGTGTACGCTTAAGAAAGATAATGAGATTAACCAATAAACCGATGAACTCCCTAACAAAAGAAGAAGAAACAGAATTTAAGCAACCAAATAGCATCTGTCATATCTGTGGGAAGAAAATTAATGGGAAGGAAGATACTGGGGGACCAAAGGTTAGAGACCATTGTCATCTCACCGGTAAATATAGGGGTGCGGCTCATAATGAATGTAATCTTAATTATAAAACTCCCAATTTCATTCCGGTCTTTTTTCAAAACAACGCTCATTATGACACCCATCTATTTATTAAGGAGCTTTCAAAAACATATGGGAACATTTCAGCAATTCCTACCACAGATCAGGATTACATTTCATTCACAAAAACAATCCGCACAAAAATAGGATATGACTATAAAAACAACAATGATATATATGATACGACTCATATCAGGTATCTTGACTCATTTAAATTTAAGGCAAGTCCATTATCTACCTTCGCACCAAATATTAAAACGTTTCTGTGTCTTTCAGAGTATATGTCAGATAAAAAAGAAATTGAACTCTTATCACAAAAGGGAATATAACCGTATGATTACATGGATTCATTTGAGAGATTTAAAGAAACACAACTTCCCCCTAAATAATGTTTCTATAACAAGTTAAATAAATGTCATATAACTGATAAAGAATATACTCACGCACAAAATATTTGGAAAACGTTTAACAAAGAACCTTGGAGAGTATCATGATTTGTATCTTAAAACCGACGTCTTACTACTAGCCGACGTCTTTGAAACCTTTAGAACAGTTTGTCATAATAAACAATCATACGGGTTAGATCCCGTCCACTACTACACCGCTCCTGGGTTAGCTTGGAGTGCCATGCTAAAAGTGACGAAACAGAAGTTGGATTTAATCAGTGATGAAGACATGCTTTTGATGATGGAAGAGGCTAAAAGAGGAGGAATATCACAAGTATGTTCTAAGAGATATGCTAGGCTAACAATAAGTATCTTCCTAATTATGATGATATGAAAGGTAGTTCTTACCTGATGTACTACGATGCTAATAATTTGTATGGATGAGCTATGTCTCAAGCTCTACCTTATGGTGGCCTCAAATGGGTTGAAGAGAAAGATTAGGAAAAGGTTTTACAAAACATCGTTACATCCTCACAAAAAGAATTGGATGATTCAGAAGTTGGATATTGATTTGAAATATCCTGAAGAACTCCATAATAAACACGACGACCTACCATATGCCCCGACCAAAGAATGTCCGAAAGAAGAATGGCTAAGTGATTATCAACGATCATTTAATATAAAAGGTAAACCAACAGAAAAATTACTTACTACATTATATGATAAAGAAAATTATGTTTTACACCAAGGGAACCTAAAACAATATTTATCAGCAGGATTGATACTAAAGAAGATTCATAGTTATACAGGGTAAACAAAGTCATTGGATGAAGGAGTATATTGATTTTAACACTCAAAGGAGAACCAAAGCAAAAACTGATTTTGAGAAAGACTTTTATAAATTGATGAATAATTCTGTATTTGGAAAGACGATGGAAAATCTTAGAAATAGACAAAACATAAGTCTTACTACATCTTTAGAGCAAGCATCAAAATTAATTAATAAACCTAGTTTTCAAAGAGAAGTGGTGTTTTCAGAGAACTTTGTTGCTATTCATTTGCAAAAAGAGAGTATTGAAATGGATAAACCTATTGTTGCGCGGCCGTCTTTGATGAACATCAGACGGTCACGGAAGCCGATCGTGAAGGCCTTAACCCCTGAGGTGAAAATTCAATGGCGGACTCCGGAACCAAAAATCTACACCAAAGCGCGCGGGATGGAGGAGGGCGCGAGACCCCTGCAGCCGTACCTATTAAATCAATCACACAGGAAACTGCGTTCAAGTATGTACAGCAAAATAATACAAGGATTTATTCACAATAAGAATCGGGACAGGGAAACGCGACGATAAACCTAATTCCTAATCGGGACGTCCCCACACACAAATGCACCTCAAATACAAACGAGGGATAAGAATCACCAAAAGGTCAAAATCCAAAACCAAAACATCTCTGCCAAAATTTGTCCGAATCCGTCCACAACTTTTTGAGATGTGTTGTTCACAGACAAACAAACACACAGACAGACAGGGGTGAAAACATATCGTCCATACACCTTTGGTGGTGGAGGTAATAATAATAATAAGACTTACAAAATGGCTATTTTGAGTTGGTTATTTTCATAGCTCAGTGATGTTGTCCAACATTCATTTGGACTTCATCAGCAGGACCCCATTGGGAAGCACTTGATTTAGGTGCCGCTTTTGTTAAAAAAAAAAAGTGTTGCTTACAAGGTGATGGGCCAGTGCCAGAGATATTGGATCGAGGAAATTGCACCTTCGTAATTTCGCAACCTGGCTGCAGATGTCGGTACAAAGCAAACGTGTTGGGTGCCTTTGCAGACGGAGGTCTTTAAACAGTGCTGCGGCATACACGGCTTCTGAAAAGCAGCAAGCTCCTGTCGTATTAATTTCCTGTCGTATTAATTTCCTGTCGTATTGATGAAATGCGAAAGATGATGGGAATAGAGCCTGTGATTGATGCTGTGAAGAGGAACAGGTTGAGATGGTTTGGTCATGTGTTGAGGAAGGATGAAAGTGACTGGTTGAGAAGAGTGATGGAAATGAATGTAGAAGGAATTAGAGGATGGGGAAGACCGAGAAAGACTTGGCTAAAGGCGGTGGAAGAAGAAATGCGGGCAAGTGGGTTAACAAGGGGAGATGCAGAAAATAGGGCAAAATGGAGAAGATTGTTATGGGGACCACAAGGCTAACCCCCGCTCTAGCAGGGAAAATGGCCTTAAAATGCATGTTGTTGTTGTTGTTGTTGTAGTGATGTTGCCCAAAGGTCTAATAAGTGTTATTGGATGTGAAATCCACCACAGGTAGATACGTTCCAGGTTGAGAAGTTTATATCTTGGTAGATTTGTTTCGTAGTAAACGTTTGGAGTGTCCGTGCCATCCCTACACAGGAAGTCTACCAACTTCCTGATACTGGTGCACATGGACAAACGAAGCTGAAAGTTTTTTTTTTTGCCAAGCGCTAAAATTGAGACGAAGAGCGGACATGGGGAAGGACAGCACTCATTGTACAGCTGTACCGATACATACGGACTCACTCACCATGTGAGATACTGCAAATTGCACCCTTGAGGCGCAGGTCACAATCAGCCGTTCTCCACCATCCTTGTGGGTCAAGGTAAACACAGCCTGGATTCTGCTTGGGTTCCCCAACTTTCCACCTGGTGTACGGAACATGATCTTTCTGGAACCAGTGAAATCCTCGTTCAGTATCCTGCCAAACAGGCATGCAGCATTCTCTGAAAATGCTCCTTAATGAATCATTATAGAACAAAGTAGACAGCACTAGGTAGAGCGCATACCTCCGCCAGGCTAAATAGTCCATGTTTTGAATCCCACTGATAGGCCCGATCCGGATGATGATTGCTTTTTAGGGACCTGATCAAAAAAACCTGTTAGTGTTAACCCCTAAAACATTTAAACTTGCCTGGAAACTGTCAGTGTTTAACGTTCAAAATTAATATTTCCATGGAACATTCTGAACCATTTAAATTTGAACTTTCAATGTAACATTTAAGGATTGGAAAAAAAAAAATCAGCTCTTTCATAATGACCAATCCCAGCAACACAATTATACCCATAACAACCAGAATAAGATAATTTCACTCAAAATCACAATTGTACATTTCTCTTGATTTACTGATCCTCGTCCTAGTGTGTACTCGTACTTCTGCACTGCTGTAAAGGCCAATCCAGACCGAGGTATCCAGTTGGTGGGCCACGAGTGTCAGAAACGCCTGATGCCGAGGGTCGGTGATCGCCACGATGATCGCTCCTCGATGCTTGCACATCCAGGCGGCCTCGTGCCAGCTTGCCATGGAACGCAGGAGATGGTACGTGGTGTTACTGAACGACAGGGTGTCCACCACGCGAGGGTCCGGAAAGATTGAAGGGGAGGGCAGCACCGGGTCTTAGGGGATTTGTTTGGAGGAAAAAGAAAAGGAAAGGGGAAAACAATTTGGATGCAAACAGTGGAGGTTAGTTACATAACTCATTTCTATTGTACACCGCTCCTTTCCTATTCCAACTCCAGTCGCTACATGACGTCATCACCAGATACCGAATGGGGCCCGGGGATGACGCACGCTGAAAGAGAGTACCGTATATACTCGAGTATAGAAGTCGAGTTTTTGAGATGATTTTCATGGCCTAAATTTCGGGGGTCGTCTTATGCACGACTAATGTTTTGTCATAAATCGTCTTCGTCTTTTCGAAGCTGTTCCATGCGCTCACGCTTTCGAAGCTAAGTAATCTTTCTCAATTGTGTTTTTGTCGAGACTGTATCTATCTTTCGGTGTATGTACCTATAGCGTATCTTTTGGAAAAATTTCGGTGCTAATTTTTTGTACATGTATACACAATCGTCGGTTAATGCGTATCGAGTATTCTGCGGCCTAGTACTCGTAGGCTTAGGCTACCGTACCGTCTCCGACCTTGTGGTTTTGTTTTTCTCTCAGCGATTCGTCGAATGCGCTGCAATTATTTTCGTTCTCTGTTTCGTCCCAGGCGTTCACCCCATACCTCCCTGTTTAATATCTCTACTCAAAAAAAAAAAAACCCAAAATATTATTTCCTTCCCAGGTCTTATTCGTTTATTTGTTGTTCTAATTTGTTCGTTCGTTCTTCGTTCGCGATCACGCGATCACGTGGTTAGAAATGTATAATCTCTCCCCTGAACAACTATTTTCTCTCATATATTATAACACACTTTTCTTCTTTTCCTACAAAAGGATGCTTTCGTCTTGCTCACCAAATCTATTCATTCCAAAAAATATATATAATACTGTAGCGACCCATGGGTCCCCCAAGCAAGACCGGCATCAGAATCTCCTTGCTCCAGCCGGTGACGTCACCGGCGGGGATCCACGGCGCCAGAGTGGCTGGTCACGTGACCGCCAAAGCGTGCTGCGTGTGCGGGTATAATCAGCTACACCTGTGGATCACGTGACCACCGAAGCATGCCTCGCTTGAGAGGCGTGGCTTTTGGTTTCAGTTTCGGTTTCGGGTTGTGCTTTATAATGCAGCCCGATAAACGGGCTTTTCAGTGTTTCAGTGTTCCCGAGTTGGTTTTACGAATAAATATCTTCTCGGACGAGTTTGTGCCTTGCCATCCTTTTGTCCGTATTCTGCTGGAGCTCGGACACCTTCACTGGTGACCCCGAATTTGAACATGCAACCCCGACTGCCCCCACACGGATGCGGGGGCTGCGAACGGACACGGCAAGCACGCCCTAGCCAGGGAAGCCACCTAAGCTGGTGATGCCGGCTTCTCCCGCATGGCTTCGGGCGCAGTTTCGAACGCGGTTTCGAAATGCCGGAGTTTCGGAAACGACGACGGCCATGACTATGAGGTTCGCGCACCGCGCTCGGCTCCTCCTCTACGACCAGAGTGGCGAGCCTACTCCAAGACCCTCCGAAGGCACGGCTGCTTCGTCACCTTCGCGCACACTGACGTTGGCGGAACGGCTGCTTCGTCACCTTCGCGCGCACTGACGTTCGCGGCACGGCCGCTTCGTCACCCTCGCGCACCTACAACTACAACCGCAACTACCTCTCCGACCCTGCATCCTCGGGAGGCCTGCGAGGAACCTCAGCAGCCTCCCCCGAGGCCTGGACCAGCCCCTCTGTTGGCCCACCTGCTTTTCGCGTACACCGCTCGAGCCTTCTCGGCACTGCACCCGCGAACTGCAACCTCGGGAGGCTCCCCCGAGGACTTGCCCGGCCCTCGGCCGCCCCCCGTCCACTGCATCCCCCGAGGCCTTGACCAGCCCCGCATCCTCGGGAGGCCCGTGAGGGACCTCGGCAGCCTCCCCCGAGGCCTTGACCAGCCCCTCGGTTGGCTCACCTGCTTTTCGCGTGTACCGCTCGAGCCTTCTCGGCACTGCACCCGCGAACTGCAACCTTGGGAGGTCCGCGAGGAACTTCGGCAGCCTCCCCCCGAGGACTTGCCCGGCCCCTCGGCCACCCCCCCGTCCTGCACCCCCTGTCCAACCACCCGCCACCACACCGGACCCCCCCTGCCTGCACCCCCGTCCGACCACCCACCACCACACCGGACCGGACCCCCCCCCCCCCCCCACGACCGGCCAGGGGTCGTTTCGGTCGGGTCATCCGGACCCCCATCAGGTTGACCTCCCTGGACCAAGTCCATTCTGGGGGGGCGTGTGTAGCGACCCATGGGTCCCCCAAGCAAGACCGGCATCAGAATCTCCTTGCTCCAGCCGGTGACGTCACCGGCGGGATCCACGGCGCCAGAGTGGCTGGTCACGTGACCGCCAAAGCGTGCCGTGCGTGCGGGTATAATCAGCTACACCTGTGGATCACGTGACCACCGAAGCACGCCTCGCTTGAGAGGCATGGCTTTCGGTTTCGGTTTCGGGTTGTGCTTTATAATGCAGCCCGATAAACGGGCTTTTCAGTGTTTCAGTGTTCCCGAGTTGGTTTTACGAATAAATATCTTCTCGGACGGGTTTGTGTCTTGCCATCCTTTTGTCCGTATTCTGCTGGAGCTTGGACTCCTTCAATACCATCTCTTACAGTTCCTCCTTTCTACATTCCCTAAACTATCCAGAACTCCACCCCTCCTTCAGTGTCCTCAAACGTATTTTTGACTCGAAGGTCTCAAACTCATTTTGCATAAAATGTTCGTTTCCCATGAATCGTACACTTTTCAAAATCCAATCTCACCCCTCCCCTCCAAATCCTCCCCATCACCCATCCCTTTCAAATCTCCCCCCTAGCCCCTTCCCTCCCCTCCCTCATAAACTCCCCCCACACCCCTCCCCTCCGAGACTCTCCCTCGCTCCTCCCCTCCTAGACTCCCCTCTCACCCCTCCTCCTCAAAGCATCCTCCCTGCTTCTTCCCCCTTCCAACTTTCACCTTCATCTCCCCCAACCTTCTGCCTCGCTCTTCCCCCTCCTCAAATAACACCTCACTGTGCCTCACCCAATCTCCATCAAACCTTTTGTCCGCCCCATTCTTCCCTTTCTCCAAGCTATTCTGAAATCTCTGAAATCTCTGACACACCTTCAACAGCTCTCCCTACCTCTTCCTCCTCTTCCACATCTTACCCTACCCCTCCCCCCCCCCCTGTTCTAGACCCGATGCTCCCCCTTCCTCTTCATTAACGGTATGGACCTCAAACATCCGGGGCCTTCGCTCAAACTTGACTGATCTCTCCATACAGGTTGCTTCTGACAAACCAGATGTGATCTGCTTAACAGAAACTTTCCTCCTTCATGATGTCTCTGATGCCTTGGTATCTCTCCCAGGTTACTCCCTCCTCCGGTATGATAGACCTGAGCCTCGTCCTGGAGGTGGGGTTGCTATCTTTATAAAAAACTCTCTTCCTCACTCGCTCTCCACTGCCCTCTCTCCACCTCACCCCCAGGAATACCTTTGGCTACGGCTTCCCCTTCGCTCCCACCTTTTGTTCATATGTGTGTTGTACCGTCCACCAAACAGCGATGACTCCATCTACATCTCGCTGTCTGATAATATGGACCAACTTCTATCTACCCATCCCAACTCTCTCTTCCTCATATGTGGTGATTTCAATTGTCATCATGCCAGTTGGCTGGGTGTGGGTACCTCTCTCACCAGCCATGGCTCTTCAGCAAAGGACTTCTGCGACTCACTGGGACTGACACAATCTGTCAATTTCCCGACCCGGATCTCAGTCAACGGAGCATCTTCTCTTCTGGATTTGGTTATGACAAACTTCCCTGAAAATGTGTGCTGCTCTTCTTCTGCTCCAATCGGCTCATCTGATCATGTGCTTGTCAAAGTGGACATCTCTCTGACCATTCTCAGAGAGCCTCCTCAGCGACGACGAGTCTGGCATTTCACTCAGGCCAACTGGCACGGTCTTCAAGCAGCCATCAATCATCTGGACTGGTCTCCCATCTCTACCGCCTCTGACATCAACTCATCCTGGGAATTCTTTCAAAGTAAATTGCTCTCTCTCATGCACAGATTTATCCCATCTCGTCTTCAGTTGTCATACCCTTCCTCCCGCCCATGGTACACGGAATCTTGTGGTGAGGCTGTTGCCCTGAAACAACTTGCTTTCGTCTCCTGGAAAGCAAATCCAATGGAAGGAAATCTCATTTCCTTTCACAAAGCCCGAAACAAGTGTGTGTCCACCCTCAGGAGAGCCAGGAAACAATATCTCACCGTTCTCAAGACCGAACTCTCTTATCTGTCTCCCTCTTCCAAATCCTGGTGGCGTCTGGTCAAATCTGTTTCTGGTGTTTGTTCCCCCTCCATCCCCTCCCTCACCTCAAACGGCTTAACGGCTGACTCCGCACGTGAAAAGGCTGAATGCCTCAACTCTGTGTTTGCCTCTAAATCTTGTGTCCCAAACCCATCCCTCTCTGTACCCACCATACCCAGTCGTACCCAGCTGCTCCTGGACTCTGTGTCCTTTCCTCCTGAGAAGGTGGAAAAGTTTCTGTCAACCCTCGACTCTGATTCTGCAACTGGTCCTGACGGCATCAGCCCACGGGTCCTAAAATCATGTTCTTCCGCTCTTTCACTCCCTCTTTCTGTTCTCTTCACCCTCTCTTTTGCTCAAGGTCATCTGCCATCTGCTTGGAAATCAGCCAACATCACCGCTTTGCACAAAAAAGGTGCAAAAATAGATCCCAGCAACTACAGACCAATCAGCCTTCTCCCAATTATCAGCAAAGTCATGGAATTCATCATTGCTTCAGATATGAAATCTTTCCTCTTCTCCAATGGCTTGATCTCTGATCATCAATTTGGTTTCAGATCTGGTCACTCTACTCTGGACATGCTGCTTCTGCTTTCTCAACAATGGATGGAGGTCCTCAACGCCAAACAGGAAATTAGAGCTGTCTCCCTTGACATTTCACGTGCCTTCGATACGGTCTGGCACCCTGTTCTGCTCACCAAACTTTCCTCCTTTGGTATCCATGGAAACCTCTATGCATGGCTGGCGGACTTCCTCTGGTCGTAGTCAACGTGTGGCCCTGAATGGGTTTCTCTCATCACCTCTTCCTGTTCAGGCTGGAGTTCCCCAAGGTAGTGTTCTGGGCCCTGTGCTTTTTCTGGTCTTCATCAATGATCTCTCTGACTCTCTTGAAAATCCTCTCTATCTCTTTGCTGACGACTCTACTCTCTGTCGCTCCATTCCTCATCCCTCAGATCGGCAGTCTGCAGCCTCCTCACTCTCTGCAGACCTGGACAAAATCACAGACTGGGCAAACAAATGGAACATGTCTTTCAATCCTGATAAATCTCACACTCTTACGATGTCTCTCCGAAAAGACCGACTGGAAAACCCTCCCATCCACTTTCTGAATAATCCTCTCCAAGAAGTTCTGTCACTCAAGCTTTTGGGTCTCACTATTTGCCATGATCTTTCCTGGGAAAACCACATTTCAAATCTGGCCTCCAAAGCCAGTCGCCGACTGGGCATCCTCCGTCGTGCGAAGTCCTTCCTTGGCACACCTGAGCTCCTCACCACATACAAGGCTTTCATCCGCAGCTCTATGGAATACTGCTCTCCCCTCTGGTCCGGTGCTCCTGCCTCACACCTAGCCCGTCTTCACGCTGTTGAAACCAAAGCGTTCAGAATCATTGGAATCTCCCGCGATGAAGCTAACTCCAAGGGCCTTTCACTCACTCACCGCAGGCAGATTGGTGGTCTTTCCGTCTTCTACCGACTCCTCTCTGGCCTTGCCCCCCCAGCCCTCTCTGGGCTCTGTCCCCCAAATATTCCTACAGGTCGCACAAGATCTGCCTGCAACCCTCTTATGGTTAAACTGCCAAAATCAAGACTTTCTGCTCACCTTCACGCCTTCATTCCTCTTTTCTCCCACCTCTGGAACAACCTCCCTCACTCTCTTCAATCCCACTCCACCCTCCAGGTCTTTAAAACAGACGTTCACCACCGTCTCTTATCTTCCCCCAACCAAAACCTTGATCTTTTCTACCCCCGCTAATTCACCCCAGATACACTTTTTCGAAATTCCAACTTCTTTCCTGGAAGTCCTTGCAGTGTCCATATGTTTTATACCTCTCCCACCTCCCCCCAAGCCCTCTTCCTCCCACAGTTCTCTCGATGTCCCCGCTCTCAAATGTTGTGTTTGTGTCCTTCCCCTTCTCTCCCCATCTTGTCTACCACTCCCCTTATTTTGTGTTTTATGTGTTGGTTTGTGTCGGTTTGACCTTTTGTGTGATTAATGTTAGCTCTTTCACGAGCCTCGATCTTGTATACAAAAAAAAAAAAAAATACAGGTGTCCTCCGATGTACATGTGATGCCGGTGTCCTCTAATGTTGAAATAATTGTATGTTGGGTGGTTGTACATGGTTATTTTTCTTTCTCATGCAGCACAATGCTGTGGGGGTAGCATCATTGGCTGCGGGTGTGGTTGTGCGGTTGATGCAATGGCCTCTACTGGTAAGGGAAGGAATTTGTAAAATGTTCAGGGTGCCAACGATAGCTTGACCCCTCTTCGTGAAGGACACCGTGGGATGTTTTAAAATCCACCGACTAATGTCAGCAGATATGTAACGCCCAGTTTGACGTCCATCCGAGGAAGGCACACCCATTGATGAATCACCTTGCCTGTGAAACACTGGGATGACAGTTTATACCTGGGTCGGGATGCGAACCCAGGCTAGACGGCTTCGAAGCGAATGTGCGTACCTCCTGGTCATCCTATTTCTTGGTCATCCCTTCCCAAATAGTTAAAGGCAGTGAGTGGTAACAGTTGGTAATTGCCA
This sequence comes from Myxine glutinosa, assembly GCF_964187855.1. Taxonomy (NCBI): domain Eukaryota; kingdom Metazoa; phylum Chordata; class Myxini; order Myxiniformes; family Myxinidae; genus Myxine; species Myxine glutinosa. The sequence continues at coordinate 2,290,085 of NC_136266.1, forward strand.
TTCAGTATTTGTACTATATTTCCCCATTGTATATCTGTTATATCGAGTTATAACCCCGTTGTATTAAATCACATTTCCTTGATTCTTGAAAAATAAAATTCCCTGCATTACAACCTTGTTCGAGTATCTCATTGCATGTTTACATCAAGAGCCCATGGTAACTCAGTTACATGTATGTGCTCACATCAGATGTCATCACTTTGAAAAATCTACTTCTGTATAGCAAACCTGAATTTCCTTATTGATTTCAAGTTAAATTTGTGGAATATTGTCCAAAAGGAATTCTCACTTTTGTATAACTGGCAGATGAAGGCGTGCTTTTCCTGGTTGCAAGCACGGTCATCCCACTTGCCGGTGAATGTCGCCGGTGGGCCATTCCATACCATGGCACAGTGTTCCTGCGAAATACACCGTGAAAATGAAAAAACAATAAGAAAGTTTCACCAAATACTTCCAAGCTAGGGTAGAGGCAGCGATTTTCCGTTTACAAAAAAAACAAAATCCCATTTCATGTTATAAATAGTTAAATAAACTTGTAAAAATTGTGCATTTGCATTGAAAATTATTTTCCTTAAGTGTCCGCACCTCAAATCCTCTGCAGTGGTGGGTGATACTTGAATGCATGGAATAACCAAATGAAAATATAATTATAAACGGCAGGTGAAAAAAGAATTTAAAAAAAAAAAAAAAAAAAAACGAAGTCCATGTGCGCTCATTTACAAATTATATACTCTGCTATGGCGTATGCACATTGACAAAAATACACCAGGGGGGTTGCCATCGCTACCCATGCACATTTCAATACATTTGCTGTTATGAGTGATTGAAGACGGTCACCTTTAATTGATCAAATAATTTTCAATGACAAACTTCATAAAAGATTTTCTCCCACAACACATTTTCAATGAACACACAGATTTTATCTTTCTAATAACACATTTTATCTTTCTAATAACACATTTTATCTTTCTAATAACACATTTTATCTTTCTAATAACACATTTTATCTTTCTAATAACACATTATCAATGAACACACAGATTTAATCTTTCTAATAACACATTTTATCTTTCTAATAACACATTTTATCTTTCTAATAACACATTTTATCTTTCTAATACCAGATTTTCTCTTTCCAATACCAGATTTTCTCTTTCTAATAACACATTTTCAATGAACACACAGATTTTATCTTTCTAATAACACATTTTATCTTTCTAATAACACATTTTATCTTTCTAATAACACATTTTATCTTTCTAATAACACATTTTATCTTTCTAATAACACATTATCAATGAACACACAGATTTTATCTTTCTAATAACACATTTTATCTTTCTAATAACACATTTTATCTTTCTAATAACACATTTTATCTTTCTAATACCAGATTTTCTCTTTCCAATACCAGATTTTCTCTTTCTAATAACACATTTTATCTTTCTAGTAACACATTTTATCTTTCTAATAACACATTTTATCTTTCTAATAACACATTTTATCTTTCTAATAACACATTTTCTCTTTCTAATAACTCATTTTATCTTTCTAATAACACATTTCCCTTTCTAATAACACATTTTATCTTTCTAATAACAGATTTTCTCTTTCTAATGACACATTTTATCTTTCTAATAACACATTTTATCTTTCTAATAACACATTTTCTCTTTCTAATAACACATTTTATCTTTCTAATAACACATTTCCCTTTCTAATAACACATTTTATCTTTCTAATAACAGATTTTCTCTTTCTAATGACACATTTTATCTTTCTAATAACACATTTCCCTTTCTAATAACACATTTTATCTTTCTAATAACAGATTTTCTCTTTCTAATGACACATTTTATCTTTCTAATAACACATTTTATCTTTCTAATAACACATTTTCTCTTTCTAATAACACATTTTATCTTTCTAATAACACATTTTATCTTTCTAATAACAGATTTTCTCTTTCTAATGACACATTTTATCTTTCTAATAACAGATTTTCTCTTTCTAATGACACATTTTATCTTTCTAATAACACATTTTATCTTTCTAATAACACATTTTATCTTTCTAATAACACATTTTATCTTTCTAATAACACATTTTCTCTTTCTAATAACACATTTTCTCTTTCTAATAACACATTTTATCTTTCTAATAACACATTTTATCTTTCTAATAACACATTTTATCTTTCTAATAACACATTTTATCTTTCTAATAACACATTTTATCTTTCTAATAACACATTTTATCTTTCTAATAACAGATGTTCTCTTTATAATAACACATTTTCTCTTTCTAATAACACATTTTATCTTTCTAATAACACATTTTATCTTTCTAATAACACATTTTCTCTTTCTAATAACACATTTTATCTTTCTAATAACACATTTTCCCTTTCTAATAACACATTTTATCTTTCTAATAACAGATTTTCCCTTTCTAATAACACATTTTATCTTTCTAATAACACATTTTCCCTTTCTAATAACACATTTTATCTTTCTAATAACACATTTTCTCTTTCTAATAACACATTTTATCTTTCTAATAACAGATGTTATCTTTCTAATAACACATTTTATCTTTCAAATGACAGATTTTCAATGAACACACAGATTTTATCTTTTTAATAACACATTTTATCTTTCTAATAACACATTTTCTCTTTCTAATAACACATTTTATCTTTCTAATAACACATTTCCCTTTCTAATAACACATTTTATCTTTCTAATAACACATTTTATCTTTCTAATAACACATTTTATCTTTCTAATAACACATTTTATCTTTCTAATAACAGATTTTCTCTTTCTAATAACACATTTTCAATGAACACACAGATTTTATCTTTCTAATAACACATTTTATCTTTCTAATAACACATTTTATCTTTCTAATAACACATTTTATCTTTCTAATAACACATTTTCAATGAACACACAGATTTTATCTTTCTAATAACACATTTTATCTTTCTAATAACACATTTTATCTTTCTAATAACACATTTTATCTTTCTAATAATAGATGTTCTCTTTATAATGACAGATTTTCTCTTTCTAAAAACACATTTTATCTTTCTAATAACACATTTTATCTTTCTAATAACACATTTTATCTTTCTAATAACACATTTTATCTTTCTAATAACACATTTTCTCTTTCTAATAACACATTTTCAATGAACACACAGATTTTATCTTTCTAATAACACATTTTATCTTTCTAATAACACATTTTCCCTTTCTAATAACAGATTTTCCCTTTCTAATAACACATTTTCCCTTTCTAATAACACATTTTATCTTTCTAATAACACATTTTCTCTTTCTAATAACACATTTTATCTTTCTAATAACAGATGTTATCTTTCTAATGACAGATTTTATCTTTCTAATAACACATTTTATCTTTCTAATAACACATTTTCCCTTTATAATAACACATTTTCTCTTTCTAATAACACATTTTATCTTTCTAATAACAGATGTTATCTTTCTAATAACACATTTTATCTTTCTAATGACAGATTTTATCTTTCTAAGAACACATTTTCGATGAACACACAGATTTTATCTTTCTAATAACACATTTTATCTTTCTAATGACAGATTTTCTCTTTCTAATAACACATTTTATCTTTCTAATGACAGATTTTCTCTTTCTAATAACACATTTTATCTTTCTAATAACACATTTTATCTTTCTAATAACACATTTTATCTTTCTAATAACACATTTTATCTTTCTAATAACACATTTTCTCTTTCTAAAAACACATTTTATCTTTCTAATAACACATTTTCTCTTTCTAATAACACATTTTATCTTTCTAATAACACATTTTATCTTTCTAATAACACATTTTATCTTTCTAATAATAGATGTTCTCTTTATAATGACAGATTTTCTCTTTCTAATAACACATTTTATATTTCTAATAACACATTTTATCTTTCTAATAACACATTTTCTCTTTCTAATAACACATTTTATATTTCTAATAACACATTTTATCTTTCTAATAACACATTTTCTCTTTCTAATAACACATTTTATCTTTCTAATAACACATTTTCTCTTTCTAATAACACATTTTATATTTCTAATAACACATTTTATCTTTCTAATAACACATTTTCTCTTTCTAATAACACATTTTATCTTTCTAATAACACATTTTCTCTTTCTAATAACACATTTTATCTTTCTAATAACACATTTTATCTTTCTAATAACACATTTTATCTTTCTAATAATAGATGTTCTCTTTATAATGACAGATGTTATCTTTCTAATAACACATTTTATCTTTCTAATGACAGATTTTATCTTTCTAATAACACATTTTCAATGAACACACAGATTTTATCTTTCTAATAACACATTTTGTCTTTCTAATAACACATTTTATCTTTCTAATAACACATTTTCTCTTTATAATGACAGATTTTCTCTTTCTAATAACACATTTTCCCTTTCTAATAACAGATTTTCCCTTTCTAATAACAGATTTTCCCTTTCTAATAACACATTTTATCTTTCTAATAACACATTTTCTCTTTCTAATAACAGATGTTATCTTTCTAATAACACATTTTATCTTTCTAATGACAGATTTTATCTTTCTAATAACACATTTTATCTTTCTAATAACACATTTTCCCTTTCTAATAACACATTTTCCCTTTCTAATAACAGATTTTCCCTTTCTAATAACACATTTTATCTTTCTAATAACACATTTCCCCTTTCTAATAACACATTTTATCTTTCTAATGACAGATTTTCTCTTTCTAATAACACATTTTCTATGAACACACACATTTTCTATGAACACACACATTTTCTATGAACACACACATTTTCTATGAACACACACATTTTCTCTTTCTAATAACAGATTTTCTATGAACACACACATTTTCTATGAACACACACATTTTCTCTTTCTAATAACAGATTTTCTATGAACACAAACATTTTCTCTTTCTAATAACAGATTTTCTCTTTCTAATAACGGATTGTCTCTTTCTAATAACACATTTTCTATGAACACACACATTTTATCTTTCTAATAACAGATTTTCTATGAACACACACATTTTCTCTTTCTAATAACACATTTTCTATGAACACACACATTTTCTCTTTCTAATAACAGATTTTCTCTTTCTAATAACGGATTGTCTCTTTCTAATAACACATTTTCTATGAACACACAGATTTTCTTTTTCTAATAACAGATTTTCTATGAACACACACATTTTCTCTTTCTAATAACACATTTTCTATGAACACACACATTTTCTCTTTCTAATAACAGATTTTCTATGAACACACACATTTTCTCTTTCTAATAACGGATTGTCTCTTTCTAATAACACATTTTCTATGAACACACAGATTTTCTTTTTCTAATAACAGATTTTCTCTTTCTAATAATAGATTTTCTATGAACACACAGATTATCTCTTTCTACTAATAGATTTTCTATGAACACACACATTTTCTCTTTCTAATAATAGATTTTCTATGAACACACACATTTTCTCTTTCTAATAACCGATTTTCTATGAACACTTGACTTCCGTTTCCGGTCTTGCTGGCGACGGTTCGTTTTTTCGCAGGTCTCCACGCTCTCCATCGAAATCGAAGTTAAGTCATTGTTCCAATTTGTATTTTCGTTATAACTGTATTTCTTTTATGGTGTATGTACGTATATTGTCCCGTCAAAGATTTTCGGTGCAAATCTTTCATACCTGTATTGAAAATCGCGTTAATTCGTGTCGTCTCGAGGCCCTGTACAGTGTACACTGTACAACCTTGAGGCTTTGTTTTTCTCTCAGCGCCTGTCGTTTGTGATCCAATAACTTTCGTTCTCTGTTTTCGCAGTCTTTCCACCCCAAAGCCTACTTCCTTTTGTAAATCTCAACTCAAAAAAAAAGAAAAAAAAAAAGACATTACCTTCTCTGTGCTCATTCGTTTATTCTTTCTTATTCGTTCGTTCGTTCTTCGACCACGTGTTTCTCCCCCATTTCCCCAGATAGATTGTCAAATTTCAATTCGTTATTTTATCGTCCATGTGATATTGTTTGATTATAGTTAGTTTTGGTTTGAATTTCCTGTAACTCGTATTTAATTAATCGTGTTCTGCTCCTCGTGTGTGGCCTTGTACTGTAGTTGTACCCCCGTCGGTGTTTTGTTAACTTAAGTGTGTTTTGCTTGGCTCTTGGTTTTTTCCCTTCTACCCCGAACATAATACTGTCTAACGTTCTAAATCCCCACCCCCCCCCCCCCCCCAAAAAAAAAAAAAAAAAAAAAAAACCAAAAACATTTATTTTATTTTCTCCACGTGTACTGTTGTCTCATCCTGTATTTTCTGTCCAGGTGTGCTGTTCGCCCACCCCCATTATCTCCTTGCCATCCACCGTTTGCCCTGTTCACGTGACTCGTGGTGGTCCCTCTCGGCTCTCCCCCCCGTTGGTATTTTTGTGCATATAAGATTGTTCATAGTTCTGTTTAAATATTTTTAAATATGTTTAACCTTTCCCCTTCTGTTTTTTATTCAGTGGTATATTACAACACGCTGTTTTTCTTCCTATTTAAAAGGCTTTTCTCAATTTCCTCTCCAACTCATTCCACTTCAAAAAAAAGAAATTCAATATCTTATACGTCTCCCTCACTACATGGTCTAAATTCACATTCATTCCATCCCTCCTCCATCATCCTGAACCGGATTGCTAACTTGAAAATCACAACAAACCCAATTTGTTATCAATGTTCGTCTTTCATTAATCATCCACTTTCTAAACTCCCCTCTTGCCCCTCCCATCCAAATCCCCCCCCTTGCACCTACACTCCGAAACTTCCCCCTTGCCCCTCCACTCTTAAACTCCCCCCTTGCCCCTCCACTCCTGAACTCCCCCCTTGCCCTTCCCCTCCTAAACTTCCCCTTTGCCCCTCCCCTCCTAATCCCCCCCCCTTGCCCCTCCACTCCTGATCTCCCCCCTTTCCCCTTCCCTCCAAAACTCCCCCCTTGCCCCTCCCCTCCTAAACTCCCCCCTCACTCCTGCCCTTCAAAACTCCCCCCCAATCCCTCCCATTCAATTCTCCCCCCATACCATTCCTCTCCAATTCTCTCTCCTCCCCCCTCCTCCTCCAAGCTGCCTCCTCCCCACTTCGTCTCCCTTCTAGCTCATACCTCCACCCCCCCAAACCTTCTACTTTCCTCTGCCCCCCCTCAAACAACCCCTCACTGTGCCGCATCCCTTCACCAGCAAACCTTTCATCCTCCTCATCCTTCCCTTTCTTGGAACTCTTCTGCAACATCTGAAACACTATCAACTGCTCTCCCTACCTCCCCCTCTCATCCTTCATCTTACCCTACTCCTCCCCTCCCCTGTCCTGTACCCGATGCTCCCCCTCTCTCTTCATTAACGGTATGGACCTCAAACATCCGGGGCCTTCGCTCAAACCTGACTGATCTCTCCATACAGGTTGCTTCTGACAATCCAGACTTGATCTGCTTAACAGAGACTTTCCTCCTTCAAGATGTCTCTGATTCCTTAATATCTCTTCCTGGTTACTCCCTCCTCCGGTATGATAGACCTGAGCCTCGGCCTGGTGGTGGGGTGGCTATCTTTGTCAAAAACTCTCTTCCTCACTCTCCTTGCACTGCTCTCTTTCCTCCTCACCCGCAGGAGTACCTCTGGTTACGGCTTCCTCTCCGCTCCCACCTTTTGTTCATATGTGTTCTGTACCGTCCCCCAAACAGTGATGACTCCATCTACATTTCAATGTCTGACAACATGGACCAACTTCTATCCACTCATCCCAACTCTCTCTTCCTCATATGTGGTGACTTCAACTGTCATCATGCCACCTGGTTGGGTGTGGGTTCCTCTCTCACTAGTCATGGCACCTCAGCAAAGGACTTCTGTGACTCACTGGGATTGACACAATCTGTCAATTTCCCGACCCGGATCTCAGCCAATGGAGTATCTTCTCTTCTAGACTTGGTTATGACAAACTTCCCTGCTAATGTCTGCTGCTCTTCTTCTGCTCCAATCGGTTCTTCTGATCATGTGCTTGTCAAAGTGGACATCTCTCTGGCCATTCTCAGAGAGCCTCCTCAGCGTCGACGAGTCTGGCATTTCACTCAGGCCGACTGGGACGGTCTTCAAGCAGCCATCAATCGTCTGGATTGGTCTCCCATCTCCACTGCCTCTGACATCAATTCTTCCTGGGAATTCTTCCAAAGCAAACTGATCTCTCTCATGCACAGATTTATCCCATCTCGCCTTCAATTGTCTTACCCTTCCTCCCGTCCATGGTACACTGAATCTTGTGGTGAGGCAGTTGCCCTGAAACAACTTGCCTTTGCCTCTTGGAAGGCTAATCCAACTGAAGGAAATCTCAGTTCCTTCCACCAAGCTCGGAACAAGTGTGTGTCTACCCTCAGGAGTGCCAGGAAGCACTATCTCTCCTCACTCAAGAATGAACTCTCAAACCTGTCTCCTTCCTCCAAATCCTGGTGGCGTCTGGTCAAATCCGTTTCTGGTGTTTGTTCCCCCTCCATCCCCTCCCTTACCTCAAATGGCCACACAGTTGACATCGCACGTGACAAAGCCGAATGCCTCAACTCTGTGTTCGCCTCGAAATCCTTAGTCCCAAACCCATCTCTCTCTGTTCCCACCTTTCCCAGTCGAACCCAACTGCTCCTGGACTCTGTGTCCTTCTCTCCTGACAAGGTGGAGGAGTTTTTGTCAAACCTCGACTCTGATTCTGCAACTGGACCAGACGGCATCAGCCCACGGGTCTTAAAATCCTGCTCTGCCGCTCTATCTCACCCTCTCTCTGTTCTTTTCACCCTATCTTTTGCTCAAGGTCATCTGCCAGCATCCTGGAAATCAGCTAACATTACCGCTTTACACAAAAAAGGTGCAAAAACAGATCCTTGCAACTACAGACCAATCAGCCTGCTCCCAATTATCAGCAAAGTCATGGAATCCATCATTGCTTCGGATATGAAATCTTTCCTCTTCTCCAATGGCTTGATCTCTGATCATCAATTTGGTTTCAGACCAGGTCACTCTACTCTGGACATGCTGCTTCTGCTGTCTCAACAATGGATGGAGGTCCTCAATGCCAAACAGGAAATCAGAGCTGTCTCCCTTGACATATCAAGGGCCTTTGATACGGTCTGGCACCCAGCTCTGCTTACCAAACTCTCCTCCTATGGTATCCATGGAAATCTCCATGCATGGCTTGCGGACTTCCTCTCTGGTCGTAGTCAACGTGTGGCCCTGAATGGATTTCTCTCATCTCCCCTTCCTGTTCAGGCTGGAGTTCCCCAAGGAAGTGTGCTGGGCCCTGTGCTTTTTCTGGTCTTTATCAATGATCTCTCTGACTCTCTGGAAAATCCTCTCTATCTCTTTGCTGATGACTCCACTCTCTGCCGCTCCATTCCTCTTCCCTCAGATCGGCAGTCTGCAGCCTCCTCACTCTCTGAAGACCTGGACAAAATCACAGACTGGTCAAACAAGTGGAACATGTCTTTCAATACTGCCAAATCTCACTCTCTTACTATGTCTCTCCGAAAAGATCGACTGGACAACCCTCCCATCTACTTTCTCAACAATCCTCTCCAAGAAGTTCTGTCACTCAAGCTTTTGGGTCTCACTATCTGCCATGATCTTTCTTGGGAAAACCACATTTCCAAGCTGGCCTCCAAAGCCAGTCGCCGACTGGGCATCCTCCGTCGTGCGAAGTCCTTCCTCGGCACACCTGAGCTCCTCACCACTTACAAGGCTTTCATCCACAGCTCAATGGAATACTGTTCTCCCCTATGGGCTGGTGCTCCTGCCTCACACCTGGCTCGGCTTCACGCTGTTGAATCCAAAGCTTTCAAAATCATTGGAATCTCCCGCGATGAAGCTATCTCTGAGGGCCTTTCACTCACTCACCGCAGGCAGGTAGGTGGTCTTTCTGTCTTCTACCGACTCCTCTCCGGCCTTGCTCCCCCAGCTCTCTCTGTGCTCTGTCCCCCAAATATTCCTACAGGTCGCACAAGATCTGCCAGCAACCCTCTGATGGTTAAACTGCCGAAATCTCGGCTCTCTGCTCACCTTCACTCTTTCATTCCTCTTTTCTCCCGCCTGTGGAACAAACTCCCACACTCCCTTCAATCCCTCTCCTCCCTCCAGGTCTTTAAAACAGCTGTTCACCACCATCTCTTATCTTCCCCCATCCATAACCTTGATCTTTTCTACCCCCACTAATTCACCCCAGATCCACCTTGTTTGAAATTCCAACTTATTTCCTGGAAATCCTGGCAGTGTCCATATGTTTATACCTCTCCCACCCCCCCCCCCCCCTTCACATGCCTCCCCCCCTTCA